>NW_026706036.1:0-315640 GCF_029867415.1 Vicia villosa
GCTATTTCTTTTCATAAATACTTTTCAAAACTTTCTGACAATTTCCTACTTCTAGGATTGTTGTCTCCCTATACTAATCCGCCTATCACGGCACCTTTTCAAAAATCAATGCAGCTTATAACTAACATTTTCATTTTTTCTGTTTTGAATACGCGAGCATCCCAATGATATTTTGAATGAACATATGCATTTGAATATGATTGATGTTTACCAGGAAAAACAGGAATAGCATTCCGGACATGTCCCAATTATTTGGACATTATCCTAAACCAGCATCAGAAGGAAGTTTCCCCAATGGAGACACATTCCTCAACAAATCCCTCAAAAAGATTTTTCTTTCGAAAGAAGTCTTATTCCCCAGCAGGGTTGTTCCAGATTACTGTCTTCAGAAGGTGTGATCTCCGCACCCAAACTTGGTCAGATAGTGCATCGGAGGATTATGCATCTTCCTCATTCCCACTTCAAAGGGCGTCACAGTCCGAACTCTCAAAACTACTGTTCATCCCCGAGCAGTAATCAAAGATCCTTCAATAGAACATCCTGGTTCTCAAAGAATTTCCCCAACCCAGGGTACTCAAGCGAGACAGAAGATCATCAACAACCACGATGCCTTCACTTCCAAATGGCTAGCAGGGATTTATTTTCCCAATCACAATGCCTTCATTTCTTGACGACTAAGCTGGGATTTATTTTCCCAATCAGGAGCTTGACACGCTCTAAGCTGCATAAACCATGCATCACATTCACACTCATATTCACATTCACAATCATGCATCATACGCATATTCATACACAACATAACTTGCATATTTTCTCCTCTAGCTCGAGGATCTCATATCATACATGCATCATAGACATCGCATATTATTAACTTGATTTTTCAGGTAGACAGATGTCTTCAGCAAAGATGTTCTCACTCACATGCAGTGTTCATCCTGAATCTTATTCAGACAAGCAGTCCTTTCAGATACAATCAAACCAAAGATTCACTCTGAAGAACTCTCATTCTCAACTCATTTATCATCTAACATTGCTAGTCTAAGGCGATACCTCCGACGGTTCCAGAACGATCTAGCATTTCAGATCTAAGGCGATACCTCCGACGGTTCCAGAACGATCTAGCATTTCAGATCTAAGGCGAAACCTCAGACGGTTCCAAAACGATCTAGCATTTCAGATCTAAAGCGATACCTCAGACGGTTCCAGGACGATCTAGCATTACAGATCCAAGGCGATACCTCAAACGGTTCCAGAACGATCTAACATTTCAGATCTAAGGCGATACCTCCGACGGTTCCAGAACGATCTAGCATTTCAGATCTAAGGCGATACCTCCGACGGTTCCAGAACGATCTAGCATTTCAGATCTAAGGCGATACCTCCGACGGTTCCAGAACGATCTAGCATTTCAGATCTAAGGCGATACCTCCGACGTTTCCAGAACGATCTAACATTGCAGGTCTAAAGTGATACCTCAAACGGTTCCACAATGATCAACTTTCAAATCCTTCATCAAGATATAATCAACAGATTCATTCTGATGAACAAACCATCAACACATTGTCCAGGTGGCATCCGAAAGCCCATCTCAGGTAATGTTTCAATCTGCCAACAACACTTCACAGACAACATTCAAATGCAACTTCCAACATCTCTGCTGATCAAGGTAAGTGCAAATTTTCAGGGCATCTATTTATTCAATCATCTTCTACCTTCAGATTTCAGACAATCTCTTCAGGTTTAAGAAGATTGAATAGGGGCAACTGTTATACCCCAAAATTTGCCCACATCTTTTTTCAAGAAAACTCCAATCTGAAAATTAAGAGTTTCATATAATCATGGATTTTTATTTCAAATATCCTAGCATATGAAGTACTTAAATTTCAGAAACTTTTCTTATACAGTAGCTTGGCTTACAGTGGAATTTATTCTTACGCAAACGCCAAATACTGTTCATTACACCACAAATACTATTTATTTATTTTACAGATAAATAGTACTAACACAGTTCATGCAGGGTTAAATCTTTTTGCAGGCGCAAAAGCAGGAAACTCACACTGTACTGGTAACAATTGTTTTTGGTTTCCCACTAACTTTTGTACTATATTCCATTATTTTCAAAAATCTTTTCAAATCTCTCCTTTCAAATTCAAATCTCAACTTTATTCTCCATCTCTCTTTTTCCAACAATACCTTACACTTTCTTTCAAATCTCACTTCCACTCAAAATTTCCATTTGTACGGAATCACATCATTCCCCAACGTCTCTATCATCTTTCCATTCTATAAATACCTCTCATTCTTTTCACAAATCTCACATCAAATTCTAAATCATCTTTCAAATTCCTACCTCATAATCCATCATTTCTTCTTCCCTAACAAGAATGGCAAAATGGATAGAGACACTGTTTCTTACAGTCATCACCATTGCTACGGTGATCATGACTTTCTTCTGCCTGCACAGTCCTGAGGAGTGTGGACCTGCAATGGTTATGCTCCCAATCATCTACATGTTATTGATCATAGCATGGTTCATCAACCGTCATTTTTAAAGTTTGCCGTGTTTCTTATTTTCTTAAACGTACCGTTTATTCGTCGTACTTTTCAATATAGTATGTAATATTTATACTGTCAGTATTAAATGTTGTACTAGTTGTCATAATATTGCTTAATTACTAAGATAATATTTTGTGTATTTTCTGCCAGTCAAATATTTCTATTTCTGTGCATTAAATAATTTTCAGGTTATTATCGGTAATTTTGCCCGCATACTGTAAATATCAGTTATTTATTATGTTTCTGTTTTCTAACAAGTCATGTAAATAAATTTTCATGCTTCACACCAAACAAAAACAAAAATAACAACAAAAAAGAAAATTAACTTTGACAGTTGATTTTTCACTTTAACTGCTGCTTCAGTACACGAACAGTCAGTTGACGGCCAGACTGCAGACAGTACAATTCTCAGTGATTTGTACAATCAATCAAATCAATCATTCACAATTCAAATTTCCAAGATTTTTGTGTTAGAAGTCTTCTGAATATCACGCGATTAGCAGAAACTCAGCACTGCACAAAAATCAGGTACGCTTAACTGCCTCCTATACAGACAGTCCCTAATCAGGGTTTTTCTTGTTTTAACAGGAGCAACAAGTTTTGAGAGCTCAAATGGATTTCATATACATCCATACATCTCAAAGTACCATCATACAAATTTTCAAACTTCAATTCACTCAGACGCACCGTCAGCAGCTCAAACAGTCAACAGACGACCCGTTTGACCAAAAAAGTCAACTGACAGTCAAAAATGAAATTTTTTGTCAAAGTCCATATTTTGTCAAAGGATTCAACATTTGATCATTGGATGATCACAATTCATCAAGGAAAGATCAAAAATCAACAAAACCCTAAGATTCAAAATTAGGGTTTTTGCCTGAAAAGTCAACTCAACTTTGACTGATCATAACTCTCTCATCCTTCATCCAAAAAATGTCAACCAAAGCTCATTTTGAAGGAAATTCAATTATCTTTCAAATGCAATTGATCCCATGGTCATAGCATTCACCATTTGAAAAATATGGCCAAAGACATTACAGGTCATTTTCAAAGTCAACAAAAAGACACTTTTTTCAAAAGGACACACAAGGAGAACCAAAAATCATTTTGATATGAGACCAAAGACATTGGTTAGAGGACTCTTTGAGGTTTCCAAAAAGTGCAAGATCTCCTTCATATGACAAAAATTGAAGGATTTACACCTTGTTGAAGTTGGCTAAATTTTGGGAAAATGCATGAAATCAACATTGCTCAAAAATGTTTTTTTTCCAAAAGATGCCAAGTTTCTATGGTCCAAACATCTTTGCCATGTTACTATGGGCCTCCCACGACCAAGATTAAGCCCATATCTTTATTGGCCATTTTTTGCATAATTTTATCTTACTTTAAGATTAAAATTAAAAAGAAAATGCATGGATAATTGATGGCTTGATCTCCAAGTATGACACACCTCCAAAGTCTTCATTTTTCTGCAGAAAATTGATGCCCAAGACAAGTGCATTGAATAGAAGAAGACTTGGTCAACAATTCAAAGATTTTTAATATTTTAAAAATCAAATTTTCAACAAGAGCAATCAAAGCTTCTTGCTTCACTTCCAAGCAGCCTTTGGCTTATAAATAAGCTATTCTACTTCAGCAACAAAAAGGGACACGAAAGAGAGAGCAAGAGTATAGCAAGAAATCTCACAAAAATTCTCAAAATTTCCATATACTTTGTAATTTTCAAATTCTATATTCCAAGCAATATTAATACAAACAATCATTTCCAATCATCTTCTCAAGCAACATAGAGTAAGATTGAACTCCTAATACAGTCCCATGAGAGTCGTATCATGTGCATAGAGCTCTTCATGTACATATGCAATTGATTTTCGTTTTCTTAGATATAATCAATTTCCATGTAAACTAACCATCCTAATGTGTTCATGAGGTCCTATAGGAGTGATCTGGGCTTTAACATGTGAGCTTCCACGTGAGAATCACCTCATGCCATTGACAAATGCATATAAGTGTTCAAACTTTGATATCTTCGAATCCCTAGCTACAGACCTCAAACCACAAAACTAATGCTATATTTGGACTCAGGGCATCCTAATTAGGGGATCTGGGTCACTTTCATTCATTCTTAACGTTTGTTTTTTGCAGGTTGTGAAGTTACCAAAAGCTGCATTTTTATCGTTAAAAATAGGGGAGGTTAAAAACCCCCGCTATTTGAGTCCAAAAACCAGACTTCTGGAGGTTGAAGACGACCACGCGTCCTAGCGTGGTTCGTCAGCCCAGCCTTGACTTTTCTGCATGCATGCGTGGCTCATCCCACGCTTCTCATTCGCTGGTCAGCCAGCGTGGGTCCCAGAGTGGACTTTGAAAGTTCCATTAATCACACGCACTGATTACCATGTTATTATGATGCAACCTCAAGATCTGAGCCTTTGGATCACTTCAACCTTTAATCCAACGCATCAGACACGCATGCACACCATGGAGCCTCAGCTCCTCACCACACTGAATCAGTATCCTTTCTATTTTTATTTTATTTTCTATTTTATTTTAATTTCTTTGTTAAATTAATTAAAAATAGTTAAAAAATCCCAAAAATTCAACAAAAAATATTTTAAACTTCTAAAATAATTAATTATTTTCTGAAACAAAAATATTTTATTTTTCTTCAAAATTTCAATATTTTACATAATTAATTAGTATGTATTTATATATTTGCTTATTAATTATTTTAATTAGTCAAAAAATCATAAAAAAAATTGTTCTTTGTGTTAAATATTGTTTATATATCATAAACTAATTTTGTACATATTTAGGATAATTTTATCATTAAGTTTTAATTATTTGTGTAATTATTTATATAATTATGTTTTAATTAACTTAAAAAATCCAAAAACAATTTCAAAAATTCCAAAAAAATTAGTTTTGTTCTAAAATCAATTAACAAACATTTTGTACATATTTTTAAACTTATTTGCTAGGTTTAATCATATTTCCATCTTTTCTTTATTTTAAATTAATTAATAATGCATTAATTATATTTAAAATAAATCACAAAAATACAAAAATATGCCTTTTATTTCTTGCAATTTAAAATTCCTAGATAAATGTATAGGATGTCAAATTCATGTAAATAGGCTAGTTTACATTTCCCGCACAATCGATGTAATAGCGTAGATTTACTTTCTGCACTTTACATTTCCGCATTTTAATTTCCAGCACCCATATAAACTGCGTGTATGTCAAAGATAAAACTGAACCGTCAGATCACTAACTTCAAAGATAAATATCTGAATCCAATCACAATCACATTTGCACCTCCTAGGGTAACCCCTTTTCACTCTTTTCAAAATCAAAGTTACATTTCTACTGTTTCGAGTACAAAATCGAACCTTTTGTTTATATCCGACGAATGGATAGATTTTTAAAGGGAACAAGGATAAAGACCTCCTAACTCAGGGTAGACCTCCTAGTTTGCTTACTCAAAAATCAAAACAAACAAAATTCTCATACACTGTTGTTTTTCAAAATAAACTTTCCAAAAGACAATATTTTGTATACATCCAAACACGGATCATTACAAAATTAACGTTCTTTTCAAAACATCTTTCGAAAGATAAACAAGCATTTGTATATATCCGCACAAGGATCATTACAAATTCTATTTGCAAAGGTATTTCAAAAACACAGGTAAAGCATTCCGAATCAATTGAAAAGTAAAGCAAATGAGCTAAGCAAACTAAAGAGCCCATGGATAACCATGGATACAAAGGGTGCTAACACCTTCCCTTTGTATAACCTACCCCCTTACCCAGAATCTCTCAAAGGTCTTTTTTCTGTTTCTTTTATAAACCTTTCCTTCATTGGATAAAATAAAAGGTCGGTGGCGACTCTGTAAACTTTTTTTCAAAAGAGACGCGAAAGCGTCCGATCGACAAAAAAGGAGTCAGTTCACGTATCCCACCCACGGGAGGGGTATGGCCCGAAAGGACGGTCCACACAAGCGGTGAAGCATGGACATCTTAACCAACTTTTATGTATATAAAGTACCTCGTGTGAAGAAAAATGTATGATTCAACTTCACTCTCACTCACACATTATTTTTCATATTTTTGTGACTTTGACATTGGAGTGATATCCTCGAAGGTGAGTTACCTCTCTGCGGCATTGTATATTGTTTCACTGATTCAAGATCTCATCTCACCACTTTACAAATTATTTATGGTTCCCAAAAAAAAATAGTGGTGTCGTATGTGGAAATCAACTTCTGATTCCTACTAATTAAAGTCGTTATCGCTGTTACAATTACGCTAAGAAAATTTTGATCTCATTTCAAAAAGCACCTTAGATCCTTTCAACTCCGGATCATCTCCAATATTCGTCATCGATTTGATTGATAGGAAACTTCTTAGGGGAGAGAGAGAGAGAGAGAGAGAGAGAGAGAGAGAGAGAGAGAGAGAGAGAGAGAGAGAGAGAGAGAGAGACTCCACTTAAAACACCCTCAAATCAATGATGAAAATCGTGAAGCGGGGGAAGTATATGAATATTTTAGGTTTTCAAGACTATGAAAAGGTGGATGGAACTCCTAACACGACACTTTCACTAGTCATTACCACCACCATAACAAATCATTAATATTTGTGGTATCCCAATCTGAACCCTTGATTAAAAGGCCAGTTATCTCATAGATCAGTGGAATCAAGATAATAGGGATAAAATAGTCATTTTACCACAAGAGGAATTTTGGACATTTTCAACGATGTTACATTGTGTCTCGAGTCAAATCAAGGTCTAATTAGGTTTAAGGAAGTGATTAAGTCGCTAAGTGATTAATCAAGACCAAATGGGGCAAGTAGGAATTAACTAACGAAACAAGGATAAAATGGTCTTTTTGGCCTTAGCAATATCATGCTTCTTTCTATTAGGAAGAAATCAAAATTTCTCCATCTTAAGAGAGGTACTTCAGGTTATGGGAAAAGGAGAGGGAGAAAGGACAACTTCAACTCCATCTTGTAAGAAGACGTAGATTGTGTTGGAGCTCATCTTCATCATTCTACCTCTTTCTTGCATGGAAGCTTAAGGCTATGTTTGGGAGTTTGGAGGGGATTGGAAGGGATGGCTTCGAAAATAGATTTTTTTTTTAAAATCTAGAAAATTTTTTAACGTTTAAAAAAAAAGATTTTGGATAGAATGTTAAAATAATGTTTATAATTAATGTATATTTACTTTTTGAAATACTATAGCAACAAAAATTATATTTGAACATTTTGTCTAAGCCCTCCAAAACCCTCTTTTAATACCAATTTTGAGTTCCTCTAAATTAAAGGGTTTTTGGTGTTATGAAGAAAATCAAATCCTCCAAAACCCTCCAAACTAAAATCTTTCTATTATTTTCCTCCAATCCTTCCTATTTTTCAAAGTCCTCCCCTCCAAACTCCCAAACATAGCCTAAAGGAAATTATCATATTTACTCTCCTTCCTCAATTTCTGTTAAAGTCTGTCTAACCATTTTTTTCCTTCATGTGTTCTAAAGAAAGAATCAATGTTAAAAAAGAATGTGATAGTCAAGCCTACAATTAGGAGAAATAGCCCTGGCCTAAAAAATTGATGAAGATCGTTGGAAGATTGAATATGGAGTTACATGTATCTAGAAGAGGGGAAAAGTTCATCATCATCTACATTGTTAAAGTGGATAGCATGTCGCAAGCATGCGGAAATAGCAAAGTAATACAAAAAAGTTATTGTTCCTTATAGACCAATTTGAGTGCTGATTTCTATTACCTCTGTGTTTATCTAAGACATACAATTTTTAGTTTTAGATGTTGTTTTGTTCTAACAACTAAAATTCTTTTAAATATGGGATGTAGGAAAGAAAATAGTTTTGTAGAAAATAAGAAAAATTAAACAATACCTAATTTCGTCAGAGTGTTGTCTTGTCCTAAACCAATAAACTACCTAATTTTGTTAGTGTAGCTTGTTCATTTTATGATTTTAGGAACATCTATTAAAAGTGGGGCTTTCTCAATAGATTTTAAGACATTTTCGTAGCCTTAAACTCAGTTGTCTTGTATTTCTCGTTCGGATACCTATTTACAACCTTTTAGTATGTGATCGACATATACGATGACTTTACTTTGGTAGAGACATATGTATTAAAAGTCGAAATCGAGAACAATCTATGTGATATTTTTATAATGAAATGAGAAAAATCTACATGATGACTGCCGTAGGACAATCCTCATGACCCTAAATTCTTTCATAATCTATTCAGACATAATTGAATTTAAAATATATGTAGCAATAAGTAAAAACATACACATAATAGGAAATTATATAAAAACAAAATTAGAACAAGTATTTTAGTGAAACAATTATATCAAATGTTCTGAAGAGACTTTACATAACAACGCAAGCTTAAACTTAAGATAAAGAAAATGCAAAAAATAAAATGCTTGAAAAATTAGATTAAGTTTAAACTTGGTGATTTGTTCTAAGTTATAAATCGTATATATAGACCCTATAAAATAAATTTGTAATAATGATATTTAATCATTAAAAAATGCACGGGAAAGCAAGAGGTCCTCGAATTAAATAGAAGAATCCAAAAAGATGCCCTGTCACTAGGAGAGTTACTGCTATAACAAGAATTACGGGATGACCGTAATTTTCATGAGACTTGTAATTTCATATTACTCTTTGGGCATAATTTCCTCCATAATGCCTAAAATAAAATCCCGATGGGAGGAAAATTACGACCTTTTTTATTATTACGGGCTGACCGTAACTCTCTTTGTCCATTGGTTTTTCCTTAGCTTTTTATCCTAATCATTAGCAATTGGTCCTATATCTTCGGAATACGTGAAACGCACAAAAGTAGAAATTTCACAGTAAAAATGAACAAAATGGATAGAAAGGATCAATAAAGCTGCCAAAAGCATAGTACTAAAGATAATGAAAATAACATTGATCAGTGGGTTCCTAACTATAATACCTCATTTTTGCCCATTGTTATTTTCCGAACTGATATGGAAACAATTGCAAATAAAATCTCTATGAAATTTCAAGGATCAAGAACACTTGTATAAAAATGAATGAGTATTTGATTTCAAATTGCAATGGAAAAGGTGAGTTTTCATTTCTAAAAGTATAAGTATTTATAACACCATAACAACTCTATGAATGTGTGTGAATCAATGAAAAGAAGCAATGGTTAAGGAATGTGTTTTGTAAAACGTTCAGATTCAAAACAAATTTGAAATCGCTACTGCATAGTGTGGAAATCGATTTTGGAATATGGGGTAATTGATTTCCTTGAAATGTTGCAACTGGATTTTCAAATTTGCGTGAGGGAAATTGATTCCCGTAAATGGGGTAATTGATTTCCATGCCTAAAAACGTTTTCCATAAAAGACGTGCATGCGGAAAAACGAAGGGGAAATCATTTCCTCATATAGGGTAATCTATTTCGTGAAGTGACAAATTATTTTGTTTTGAAGCCAAAAATATTTGTCACTTAACCAAATAGATCATGCATGCAAGTGAATATTTGGAGTTTTTTTTAGCACTAAGTTATCAATATATATTGCATGCTTGTACCTCAATAGATCAAGAGCAATGGTAGCCTTCAAGGAAAAAGGTCTTGAACTATTTGATGATAGATTTCACATATGATGAGTCTTAAATCATTTGAGTTGACAAAATTTGAAGCTTTTTCCATACTTTTTGACATGATCATTTGATGTGCACTTTGTCTTCATCAAAACACATTGTATGGAGAGTCTTGACTTCACATTCTCCCCCTTTTTTATGATGACAAACAATTGAAGCTTTATGGTAAATACTCCCCCTAACACTGATAACTCCCCCTTGATCCATGCATCCATGTATGAGAGTTGTTTTACAATTTTAAAAATTACTGCAAAATTTTGTTAGAGAAAAGAGACACAAAAGGCCATAGTATCTTATATCTTCTCCATCTTTTCATTAGCAAAAAAGATGGGAAAAGTTGAAAAAATTGAACCATTAAGCATAATAATATCATATCATAACTTAACAAACAATGCATAAGGTAAATATAGCAAATTTCAAAATAACAAGATAATTGAAATTATAGCATAAGAGACTAAGTTGTAAACAACCAAACAAAACAACAAGGAAACCACATTGTCTTAAGAACACTACAACATACTTGAAACTTAAATAAAATAAAGCATACAAACTAGAAATAGAAGAACATATTAGTCACTTTCATCCATCTCATCATTCTCTTCCTCTTCCTCCTTCTCTTCTTCTTCTTCCTCACTCTCTTGTTAACGCTTTTGTTTGAGAAGGTTCATGTCGAGGCAAAAGCATGAAGTTCGGATGAGTGACGGATATCCTCTACAAAGCTTTTTGAGTCAAGCAAAAGCCTGTCTGTTAGTGACTGTATGCTTCACTACTTTCTTGTTTATGTGCTTGTTCCGAAAGGTAACAACTACACCAAAATCAGGGATACTAAAATGTAACTACTATTTGCCATGAAAAACAATATGAAGATTAATTGGGCATATATGATTCTACGTCACATGGAGTATTATAAAAGTTTGACAATTGGTTATCCTTATGCAAGGGCAATCACAAAAATTCTAGCCGCTTGTGGGATTACGTTGCATCGAGAACCCTCTAAAAATATGGGTCGGAGAAGTGTGATCACCAGTAGCACTTTCTTAAAGAACATGGGGATTTTAAAATATGTTGATGGGATCTTTAAGCATACGAATGCAACCGATGCCTCTGCACCTCCTCCCGCTCTCGAAGGTATATATTCTCTTGAGCTCATCTACAAGTCCAAAATTGATTTCAACACTATGCAATAGCTATTTCAATTTTTTTTTTGAATCTGAACATTTTACAAAACACATTCTTTAACCATTGCTTCTTTTCATTGATTCACACAAATTCATAGAGGTGTTATGTTGTTATAAGTACTCATAGTTTCAGAAATCAAAGCTCACCTTTTCCATAGCAATTCGAAATCAAATACTCATTCATTTTTACACAAGTGTTCTTGATCCTTGAAATTTCATAGAGAATTTTTCTGCAATTGTTCCCATATCATTCCAGAAAATTCTTCTCATATTCATAAACACTTGAGCACTAATATATCCTTATAAATTGCTCGTTTGGAAAAGAAGATCAATCTTAGTGATTGATATATGTTCATCAACTTTTATAACTTAAATTATTTCTATATTTATTTGTTGCACCTTGCTGTCCAGGATTGTTGGAAGCAAGAGAATTGATTATTGGGAGGATTGTTCTCATATCAATTTGGTTGATCACAAGAGAATTATTCTTATAGATCTTGTTACTCTTATACAAGTCTTAACAATAGTAAAATCTCTTTCGTGTTGAAAGGGGACTGTATTACTCTCAAATTGTGAGGGGAACCAGAATATATCCTTGTGTTCTTTATTTTTTTGCACTTACTACTTTGATAAATATCACCATAAACCAAAAAAATAATCAGCTACATTACATAAAACCAGAAAAAATTTAAAGTACCTAATTCACCCTCTCCTCTTAGGCGCAATCTGAACTTACAGTTTGGGCGTATGAGGAAGGCCATACGCGTATGAGGAAGGCCATACGCGTATGAGCCTGCTTGTGCTAAATTTTTGTATTTTCGCGATTTCTTGATTTCGCATGCAATGTAATTTCTAATGATTCATGAGGTAAAATTGACTTAGATAATTAGGGAGTAATGTAGGTCTCATATAAGTGGATAAAACATGTGAGTTTTATTTGATCTAGAGGTGATGTGAGGCTTGTACGCGGATGTTGTAGAATTCCTTAAATTGTGTAAATATCCTTACATGAATGGAGTAATTCTAAGAGAGAATTACACTGAGTATGTGACTCACATGTGGTCGATGTGGATCGTGTTATGTACAACATTATATTGAATCATGAATATTTGTATGTCACGCATCATCATATCGTGTTATGTGGAGATGAGCCTAGGTGGAAATCTCTGATTTGTGTCTAGTCTCATTCTGGCTCCAAGTGAGAGTCGAGTGGAGATAAGTCATAGTTCAGGGGAACGTACATGGCTTATCCAGATTTCGACGGGAATCAGGTTTGTATGAATGAACCATATTGGATGTGTTGGTACCACATGCATAGAGTCATGATAGTTGAGTCACATTGCATACATTAAGGAATGTGGACTGTGTATAGTGAAGGTGCATTATATTGTAATAATAATTGTGTGGACATAAATTGTTATTGATGTGGTTTGTTTATGAATACTACTCCTTAACATGTGATTTATACCATTTAGTTATTTAAATGATTTCTCACCCCTTTTTTGTTTTTGTGTTTGTGCTCCTTAAGGACTACAGATGATCAGGTACCTAAATAGTTTCTTGGATGCTTGTGTTGCTATTTGATCGAGTCTTAGGAGTCGCTCTGATGCGCAACATCGGGGAGATGGGAATTATTATGCTTTATTTTCTTTACTGATTTCATTTTGTTACATATCATGTTTGGGATTTAAAGTGGACCACAGTGAGGTGAAAATTATTTATGATGAGGTCTGTGTGCTATAAACCACTTTGTTTCTGTAATCCGCTGCATGTTTTCTAAATAAATGTTATATGAAGAGATTTTTATGTCGTAAGTTTTAAGGGATGTGGCATCCAGCTTTACTATTTTCTAATCAAGTTTATAAATATTTTTATAAATAAATAATGGGAAAAGTAGGGTGTTACATTATAAACCAAAATAGTGAACTTATTCTCACCCATGCGAGGACCTGATGAAAGATGTGCATTTTCTATCGTAGGATTAACCAATCAACACAGAAAGATGATTTCCCTTTTTCATTCATGGACCAAATATTGGAGTAACTAGTTTGGCAAGTATTCTGTTGTTTTCTGGATGGCTACTCCGACTATAACTAGATTGCACTGGTATTGTGGATCACGAGAAGACAATGTTGATATTCTCATTTAGACTATTGCATACTAGAGGATGTCCTTTGGTTTGTGTAACTCTCAAACAACTTTCCAAATGTGCATGTTTTCTATTTTCTTTGTCGTGATAGAAAACATTATTGAGGTATTTATGGATGACTTTTCTGTTTTTCGCACCACTTATGATACTTGTGCAAAAAAATCTTGAAATAGTGTGTTTAATAATTGTGTGTTGAAATTGTACAAGTCCAATATTTATAGGCAAACACTAGTATTATTGGCCAAAAAGACATGATGTATAGAGCTTAATCTTACTTGGTTATTTACGCGGAGCCCGAAGTTCAAATTGTTTCACCATTTTTGCATCTCTCAGAACGTGGTTCTTTGTTATCAGTTTTTTTAGTGACACTATGAAATATGGAGCATGCATAAATTGTTAAATTGTTGAGTCATACTTAATTTTTATTAATTCTATTACTACAACCTTCGTAGACCTCAATAAACATATCTTATGTTCACTAATATTTGTATTCACTTAACATGTTACTCACTTAACTGTTTGATAGCCCATCTCTCCTAAGAACTTATTTATTTTAAGGCATGGACAATCATAAAATTTGTTATGAAAAATTGAAGTTAACTGTAAGCTCCTTTTTTCCTTGTGTTACACCCACTTATTCATCAGACTAGTGACAACTGTAAGCTTCCTCTTCAGGCTTGGTACCTTGATGATGGGACCTTCATAGGGGATTCAGAGGAGGTGACTAAAACCCTTGATATCATCCGGGATACCAGTCCAAAATTAGGTATCGAATTGAATATTGATAAAACTACGATCTTTTAGCCTTCGTGTGATGATACTAAATTTCGCGGGGAGTTGTTTCCTTCTCGAAAATTAAGAGGTTGGTGTTAGGGATTAAGTTGTTTGGAAGAGTTGTTAGTCGAGATGGGGTTTTATTGAGGGATTGTCCATGAAGAGAGTGACAAGGTGTGTTGAGCTCATGCATCTCCTACCACAACTAAGGTATTTTCAAAGTGAGCTTCTTCTACTTCGTTCTTGCATGAGTATCGCCAAACTCTTTTTTAGCTTTAGAATGTGTTTACCTAATCATAGGGAAAAAGTAACTATTTGGTTTGATAAAGAGTTGAGAAGCATGGTTGAGACATATTGATTGGTGGAGGTCCTTTATTCGGGAACTTTCAATAGAGGGTGGCTTCTTTACCTATTAAAGCTCGTGTATTAGTTTTGCACTTAGAATTAGAGGTTGCCCCATACGCGTTTGTGGATTGTATGGTACAATCTTGTGTGTTACATGATCATATATTGCGAGACAGTGAGATATATGGTATGGCCCTTAATTTCGATAGAGCTTTGGATGATCTTAGTGTTGTGTTTCCAGATTTTGACCTTGGCAGTTTTACTAGAAATTATCCCTTTTAAAACACATGTTTTGGCGAGTGTTGTTTTTAGTAAAAGTGTTTAGGACATGGATGTAAAGTTTGACATGACCACAAGACAGAAAGATGTTTTTGGTTATTTGCAAGCATCGCATACTCAAGATTTTCTCCTTACTATCCCTATTGGCGATCTAGGCCAGCATATGTCCCTGGTTGAGTACCGTACCATCCTTAAATACCGATTTATGATTCTCTTATTTCCTGTTGATGAGGTTTTCCTTGTTTGTCGCAAGGCGTGCTTGAATACATTTAGAGAACACAATATTCATTGCAAGGAGCTTCTAGGATTCAAATATCGACATGAATTTGTTAGGGATGCCCTATTTGCTATATTTAACTGTGAAGAGGTAACTGTGAAAAGAAAGAGATGCTTGTGAATTTCTTGATTAACCCACATGAGGGGAGATTGGCTCTTAGGTCAGTAGATATTATGGTGTATGGGTGGGTAGGAGAGAAACATGCATGTGTAGATTTGGTTTGGGTTTTCCCGCTAGTGGGAATGATGATTGGAGGTTTTACTGTGGGACAGACAACTCTCAATGCCGCTTCAAGTAAAGTGACCAAGTTTGATAAAGCGTGACCGACAATCAACATGTTTTCATATCATTTGTCTTTGACACTTTTGATATTTTTAGCACAAGAAGCGGTGAATCTTTTACCGATAGTGCAAAAGCTCATTAATAATAATAATGTTGTGTCACCTAAAACGATGAATATGATTTTTAAAATGATTGGTTTTGTAATATGAAAAATAACGATAAATGTAATTTTTAAAATGATTGATTTTGTGATTAAAAAAATAACGATGAATGGAATTTTTTTAAACGATTAGTTTTATGCTATTTGTGTATGTAATCTTCATTATATAAGTTAATTTGCATATGAAAATATGATTTCTCCATAAAATGTGAGCAACTAAAATCCCATATCCTATATTTTTAAATAGAGGAATAAAATCATAAATGAGATAAAATTGAATTGAACCCATTTTATTTATCAATAAATTTTCTGTCTTGAACACTAAGCTCGAAAATACCGGCTAGCCGTAGAACTCTAAACAAGATGATGAAAACTTCGTGTGACAATCATCGCGTGAGATCCAAGCATGCTCAACACGGCACCATTCTCATTCCTCCAAATTTCACTCTCTCATCACCATGTCTCAACCCAAGCTTGCAAGACTTCCCAGTATCAGAGACCGAGTAGAGGGTACTCTCTCCGCTCATCGTAACGAACTCGTTTCTCTCCTCTCCAGGTAGCTTTTCATTCTTCATTGTCGTCTTTTCAATTGCGTAATTTGGTCTTACATTTTTTATGTTGTGTTTGAATTTTGAAGGTATGTAGATCAGGGGAAGGGGATTCTGCAACCACATAATTTGATTGATGAGTTGGAGAGTATTCATGGCGAGGGTCAGGCTACTGAGGATCTCAAAAATGGGCCCTTTGGTGAAATCGTCAAGTCTGCTCAGGTGAATAGCATTTTCGAAACACATTTCCTGACATGTAATACGTAGATACTTGATCTCTAAGGAACATAATGATATAGTTTGAATCAAATCTAGTTGTAGTTTGATAGTGTATCAATTAGCAATGTTGTACGGTACAGAGTGTTAGGCTGGAAAGAACCAACACGAAATAAACTAAGTGAAGCTGTTGCGTTGGATGTGTGGTAAGATTAGAGAAATAAGATTAGAAATGACAATATTGGAGAGTGTTGGGGTAACACCTATAGTAGAAAAGATGGTGGAAACTAGACTAAGGTGATTTTGGCATATATAGAGAAGACCGGTGAATTAAGCAGTAAGAAGAGTAAATGAGATAGAGGGTGTTAAAACCGCTAGAAGTAAAAGAAGATTTAAAAAAAAAAAACTATAAAGTAAGTATTTAAAAAGATCTTGAGATAAATGAGCTGGATAGAAGCATGGTTTTTAATAGAACATTATGACGTAGACTATAAGAAGCATGATTTTTAATAAAACATTATGACATAGATTATAAGAGAAGTTATCAAGAAAGATCTCGAGATTAACGATTTGAATAGAAGCATGGTCTTGGATGAACATTATGGTGAAAGTTGATCCATGTAGCCGACTCCACTTAGTGGGATAAGACTTGGTTGTTGTTGTTTTATGACGTAGACATAGTATGATTCATGTAGCCGACCCCACTTAGTGAGAACAGACTTGGTTGTTGTTATTGTTGCAGTAGTTTGATAGTGTCTACAAGTGATTTATCACTTTATCTACTAAATAGTATAATAGTCTAGAAATTTAGCAGACAACATCTTCACAACTGTAACTTTCACTTATAAAATTTGAAACTTGCTTACTTTGAACACTAGCATTTCACCACTAGCATTTCACCTGAAAAATTAAATATGGAAATAAAATATAGCATGTGATTTTTGTGACAGGAAGCCATAGTTTTGCCTCCTTTTGTGGCAATAGCAGTTCGTCCACGACCTGGTATTTGGGAATATGTCCGTGTGCATGTTTTTGAACTTAGTGTGGAGCAATTAAGTGTTGCTGAATATCTCCGCTTCAAAGAAGAGCTTGTAGACGGAACGTGAGAAACCCTTCGCTCAACTTTTGCAATAAGCAGTAAACTTTCTTACCATGTGGAGTAAGAGTAACGTCATGGCTGTTTACCTGACTGGTTTTGTTTTTATTTTACTCAACAGGGATAGTGACCGTTTTATATTAGAGCTTGATTTTGAGCCATTTAATGCCTCATTTCCCCGACCAACTCGCTCGTCGTCCATTGGCAATGGTGTTCAATTTCTCAATCGTCACCTTTCTTCAATTATGTTTAGAAAAAAGGATTCATTGGAGCCATTGCTTGATTTCCTCCGAGCTCACAAATATAAAGGCCATGTAAGCTTGTTGTGCTCACAGCAGTTATAGTTTAAGGAATTCAACTTGAGCCTGCATTTTTTTCTTTCCCAACTCCCACTTATGATTATGGTGCAGGGACTGATGTTAAATGATCGTATACACAGCATTTCCAAACTCCAGTCTTCTTTGGCCAAGGCTGAGGATCATCTTTCTAGGCTTCCACCTGATACACCCTATTCTGAGTTTGAATATGTGTAAGATTATCATTGATAAAAACCAGTTAACATGTCTTCGCCCCCTTACAGATTCATGTGAAAATTTTAGTTGTACTGTGTAATCAAATGTTTTCAATTTTTTCTATTGTCTAATTGTAGATTACAAGGAATGGGTTTTGAGAGAGGTTGGGGTGATACAGCTGAACGGGTTTTGGAGACGATGCATCTACTATTGGACCTTCTTCAGGCTCCTGATCCTTCTACACTAGAGACTTTTCTTGGGAGAGTGCCTATGGTGTTCAATGTTGTTATATTATCTCCTCATGGTTACTTTGGGCAAGCCAATGTTCTGGGTTTGCCTGATACTGGTGGGCAGGTATTCTTATTGATAAGTATTATTCATAATATATTGCATAATAATATTTGATCTGGACGTATGAATTTTGTTCATTGTCCTTGGCCCGCTTTGCTAGTTCTCAATTATGTCGCATTGGTTTGAGAGAATAATGTGTATAAGCACCATCTTACATGAGATATTTTTGTATGCAGGTTGTATATATATTAGATCAAGTGCGTGCCCTTGAGAACGAGATGCTCCTTAGGATCAAGAAACAAGGACTTGATCTCACACCTCGAATTCTAATTGTAAGTGTACAATGTCTTACACCAGTTCTTAAACTTTTACTTGGTTGGTCTGTGGTTGAATTTTTTTGTCTGTTGAAGTCAAATGTAGTTTCATTTTTGTTATGAAGGTTACTAGGTTAATACCTGATGCAGAGGGGACAACATGCAACCAACGGCTAGAAAGAGTCTGTGGTACTGAACATACTCATATTTTGCGAGTTCCTTTCAGATCAGAGAAAGGAATTCTTCGAAAATGGATCTCAAGGTTTGATGTCTGGCCTTTTCTCGAGACTTTTGCACAGGTAAATTTCATTTTATATGTTGATCTGTTTCCCTTGTTATGAACTTCTAATTAGGAATCAATGACTTTTTATCTCAAATGTGCTAGTCTTTTCCATGTAACTATTGGTAATTTAATGTGCCAACAGGATGCTGCTAGTGAAATTGCTGCTGAATTACAAGGGTATCCTGATTTCATCATTGGAAACTACAGTGATGGGAATCTGGTTGCGTCCTTACTAGCTTGTAAAATGGGAGTCACACAGGTTCTGTTCTTTTTTCTTTTCACTCTTGCTTTTCTATGGAAGTGTGAATCTCATGTTATCTTCTACTGATATTGAAACTTATTAGATTTAAATGTCCATATTTGTAGTGCACCATTGCCCATGCACTGGAGTTAACGAAATATCCAGATTCAGGTACTTATTGGAGGAAGTTTGATGATAAATATCATTTTTCATGTCAATTCACGGCGGATCTAATAGCCATGAATAGCGCTGATTTTATCATCACCAGTACATACCAAGAGATTGCTGGAACGTAAGTTTTCATGATATACAGTGTACTTCATGATTTCTGATTGCTCCCTGTGATTTTGCTCAATGATATTTTTCCTTGTATATATAACCATCATTTCTTTTCTTTTGCAAATTGCAAGCTCATGCTTATATTTCATTATGAAATATGATCTAGCCACCAATTTTCTAGATAATACTCTTTGAATATTCACTTAACGATCCGTGGTGCTAGTTTTCATTTTTTGAATATTTTTGTTTTTTCGTTATGCTAATGTAGTTACTTTATTTTCGCATCTTTATCCTATTTCTTTCAGAAGGAATACTGTTGGCCAGTATGAGAGTCACACTGCTTTTACTCTTCCTGGGCTCTACAGGGTTGTTCATGGCATTGATGTTTTTGATCCTAAGTTCAATATTGTCTCTCCCGGAGCAGATATGTGCATATATTTCCCCTACTCAGAAAAGCAGAGAAGACTTACATCTCTGCATGGTTCAATTGAAAAGTTATTATACGATCCTGGGCAGACCGATGAATACACGTGAGTCTTTCTATTGAACAAATTTTAAGGTATTTGTTAGAAATGTTATGCAACACCTCACTTTTTCATATGTGAATTTGTGGATATGAAAAGGTAAGACTGCTGATAGCATTTGGCTGATATGTTGATTTTTGGTTGCAAGTGGTACACTGAAAGATCGGTCAAAGCCCATAATATTCTCCATGGCGAGACTAGACCGAGTGAAAAACATTACTGGGTTGGTAGAAAGTTATGGTAAGAACGGCAAACTGAGAGAACTGGTCAACCTTGTAATAGTAGCTGGTTACATTGATGTAAGCAAGTCCAGGGACAGAGAAGAAATAGCAGAAATTGAAAAGATGTATGATCTCATAAAAACATATAAATTAGATGGTGATTTTCGATGGATTGCTTCCCAAACAAATAGAGCACGTAACGGTGAGTTGTATCGCTACATAGCAGACACAAAAGGTGCTTTCATTCAGGTATCTACCGTCTAGTCGTCTACTTACTGTTTTTGTTGAACCTGCAGATATCATTTGTAAATTATAACAATAATGATCTTAATGCAGCCTGCCTTCTATGAAGCTTTTGGGCTTACCGTTGTGGAGGCCATGACTTGTGGCCTTCCCACATTTGCTACTTGCCATGGAGGCCCAGCTGAGATTATCCAGCATGGTAAATCAGGATTCAATATTGATCCTTATCACCCTGATCAAGCTTCTGACCTGATGGTTGAATTCTTCCAACGATGCAAAGAGGATCCAAGTCATTGGAATAAAATATCTGATGGTGGTCTTCAAAGAATTTATGAAAGGTATAAAGTGATTTTGGGAAAAAATTTGGAGTTTTTTCATAGGGACACTTAATAATTAAGCAAACAATATTCAGGTACACCTGGAGGATTTATTCTGAAAGGCTTATGACACTGGCGGGAGTGTATAGTTTCTGGAAATACGTCTCCAAATTAGAGAGGCGCGAAACTCGACGATATCTTGAAATGTTCTATATCCTTAAATACCGAGATCTGGTGAGTGATCTTTATGTCCTATGCCTAATAACAAGTGTGACAGAAACAAATGAAAGATAATACTAACATTGTTTTCAATTTTTTTGATCTAAAACTTCAATCCAGGCCAAATCTGTTCCGCTAGCAAAGGATGATGAAAACTAAACCTAGGGGCATCTCTCGCAGTCAACAATCAACAGTATAGTCGAACAATGTAGATACAAAATTTCTGCTTCAAGATGGTAAATAGATGAAATTATGTGTCTAAATTATTCCATGTCTTATAACTGGAATATATTAGAGTTTCAGGCAATCTAGTCTATGTTCAAGACTAGATTTTGGATTAATGATGGTCATTCTAGAACCGTCGAGAGGATTCGAACACGGTATCTTAAAGTTACAATGCTAGCTCTTAATTAGTTGCTTCACCTTTTTTGTGGATAGTAGTAAATGTATCCAGAGCACCATATGTGTAATAAGTTGAGGTTGAGTAAAATTTTCAGTTTTTCAGTTTCTTTATTTTTTTCAAAACTACTCATTTTCTATTTCTACTAAATATAATCAATAAAAAAGTATCAAAAAAAATTAATAAAACCAATTAATAATGGTTCATCTTTGATTTTTGCTTATATTTGCTTTTTGTTCAGTAAAAAATTAATTTTATCTGGATTCTCATTTTAAATGCTTTAACACTCTTATGTTGGATTGCTTATTGATATTCAAATCCAACAAATGCTTTATTGAAGATCATAAATGTCTTGTTTTATCTGCCTCCTTCTTTCTTTGTAAAAAGAATATGTTACTCTTGTCTTGGGTGATAGAAAAAGCTTACATTGTCAATAAAGATAAATTAAATAGAAGTTTAATTCCAGAAGTTCAATTCTATTCCTAGTTAAGACCTTCAAAATATTAAAGAGGGATAGATTGCCACAATTGTTAGGAATTCAAATGGAAGTTTATCGGTTCACTCCTTACCTGCTTATCATAAGGTGAAAGTCATCTTGGTAGGGAGCATTAAAGGTTGCAATTTGATTCACTAATTCATTATCTATCTAATTCTCACCCACTAAAAAATTAGATTCAATCCTTCATTTAAAGTTATGATGAATCTTTCATCCAACATATTTTAAATATTTAATGAGTTGTTTTTATTACAACAAAGTCTTATCTCTTTAAATATGGGATCAACTATCAATCGTTAGTTGGTTTACTGGTGATTGGCGCTAGATTTAGTAGGGAGAACCACGATTCGATTTCCCGCAATTACGATCGGGAGGGGGCTGGAATCACTTGATGGCAGAACTGACTCTCGAACCGGACTAAATTGGCGGTGATAAACCAAAAATAAATAAATATGGGATCGGCTAAGTGATTAATTTTTATCATAATTTCGATATCTTTCTTAATAATTTTTTTATAGCCTTTTTAAGTCTTCTTTTGAATTATTTGTATTCTTTTTATTTAATCTATTATCCTCATTATTTAATTTATAGATCCTCTCTCTACATGTTTAAATCATCTAAGATTATTTTCTATCATATTCGTTTCTATAAGTGCTACACGACACTCTCTATTATTTTCATTTTTAAATTTTTACTGCTGAGTCTTACCAAACATCCACCACAACATTTTTATTTCTGCTACACTTATTTTATTTTTGTGATAATTCTTAATGGCCAAACATTCTTGTGAAATTAATACCATCACATTTTTTTATGAGCTCACGTTGAATTTGAGTGCAAAACCCTTTTCACATTGATAGTGTGAGTGTGGCAATAAACTCAACAAATAAATTAATGCAGGAATATATGTTCACAAGCGAAGCATGTGCAAGCATGAATGAACTTAACACACATCAGAGTTTTCACGTTAGAGATTGGTTAAACTATATCCATACCATAGTGTTATTTATGTAGACACGGATTGGATTTGGAGGAATGTCTTTGGGTCCCAACAATAAGGCTTTGGAATCGTTATGCCATAACTTAGGGTGGTAAGTACCTTCCAGTCCCCACCTCAACTGACATTTCTGACAGATATACCAGTTCTTCTGCTTCTGCGTCACATGTTTCTGCCGAACACTCTCTCTCCACTCCATCACCTTTATTTTCAACGGTCAAAATACCCGTTTCTCTTTTTTCTACAGACCTATTACTGCTGCCTAGTGACTACACAACCATATTATTAGTAGTGTATCTTTTTCTTGAGAAAATATACAACTGGGCACTAGCTATGTTTATAAAGAGAAATTTTGATCTTATTTTTTGTTTACGTATATCGAGTAAGTACCCACTCCATTTCTTACACTCCATTTTTTTTTCATTACCATAGTTTTTTTGTATATTACACGTATTTCGAAGACATGTGATACATATTAATTATTTATTTAACTTTATGCACATAAAACTATAGTAATGAAAAAAAATGGAAGGTAAAAAATGGAGTGGATCATTACTCAAGATTGGAGATACTAGTAAAAGGATGGTAAGAAAAAGACATGAAAATAGTAACATTTTAAGAGAATAATTAACATAGTTTTTATATTAAAATAATGAATTTTTTAGACAAAATTAAAATAATATGTTAAAACTCAAGTACTTTAAAGTAATTTTTAAATTGTAAAATTAATTCTGATTTTTGAGATATTTAATTTTTTTAAAGTATAATTAATTTTGCCTTCAAAATTAATTCTACTTAAAATTAGAATTTGTAGTTTCTAAATTTAAACACAATATTTCTTTTTATAAAAATTTAAGCATAATTTTTATTCTGTAATTTATTATTCAATTGACTTTTATATAAATGTATCTACACACAAATCAATTCTACCAAATTCAATTATATTAAAATTAATTATATCCATCATCAATCCAAACATACACTTAATTTTAATTAAAAGTATATATGTAAAAAAAAAAAAAAGCAAAGCATGATGAATTGTATAAAAAAATAAATATATCTCAATGATACTACTCCATCCATCTCATAATAAATGTCTTATTTGAATTTTGCACGAATTTTAAAAAAATGATTAGAAGTATTAATTTTAATGATAAAATTAGTATTATTTGCTAAAATACTCTTATGTATTATTGGTAATGGAGTAGTTGAAAAACGTGAAAGTTACTCTCTCCGTCTCATAATAAATGTCTCATTTGCACTTTTTTCATGTTTCAAAATAAATGTCTTTTTAGAAAACCAATGTAACATTTATTACTTTTTTCCACTACTATACTCTTATTTATTAACTTTCACGTTTTTCAACTACTCTATTACCTATAAGAAATAAGGGTCATTTAGTAAATGATATTAACTTTATCATTAAAACCAACACATTCAATCATTTTCTTAAGATCCGCGCAAAACTCAAATAGGACACATATTATGAGATGGAGGGAGTAATATATAAGAGTATAGTAGTGGAAAAAATAATGAATATTGCATTGGTATTATAAATAGACATTTATTTTGAAACATAAAAAAATATAAATGAGACACTTATTATGAGACGGATGGAGTATAAAATAACATAAAATTAAACAAAGTTGTTTAAATCTATTGCTTAAATAACAAGTCAAAGTGCCATAACCTTTTTTGATAATATACCGAAAATAATAAACCGGACATTATCTTCCTATTGTAGTGGGTGTTCATAAAATTGGTTGCACAACAATAAAATTATAGTTGTGGTAATAATTTGTATCAAGAGGCTGGTTTTGATACTGGGAATTTGGTTTCACACTAGAGAAAATAGTTCTGATGTCAAAAAATAATTGGATCGATACCATAAAATTGATTTCGTTATTAGAAAAATACGAGAGACTTGTGATGAGTTATAACATTGAGAAACATGGGGTGAGACGTGTGATTTCAACATTTTGGTTTAACAATCATGAATATAAAATGTAGTTTTTCATCAAACATCTTGGTTCTTGATGGAAACAATTGTGAAAGATTGAGTGCTTTAATTTTTTGGTGCTCAATAAATACTCTAAATGATGCATAAAGGCTTCAAAGAATTAGGAGCAGATGGTCTGAAATGGTAAAAGCAAGTTTGATGACAAAGTTGAATGCTCCAAGGGACAAGGAGACTTTGACATCAATCAAGTAAAGAAGGAGTTTGACAAAAGAAAAATTCAGTGCTACAAAAAATATGGCAAGAAAAAAAGTCATAAAGAGGCACACATAGCTCATAAATATGAATATGATTCAGAAGACGTCATATTAATGGTCACAACATGTGTATAAAATCTTATGCGTGAATTATAGTATCTTGAATCAGGATGTTCAAATCATATGATTGGCTCACAAACATTAATCCAAGCAAAAGGACCAATGTCAATCTAGCGAATTGTCGTTACCTTGCGGTAGAAGGCATATGTGACATTTTTAACAAGAGAAAGGATAATGCACTCATAGAAAATATACTATATGTACTTGGTATGATGTGAAATTCGATGAGCATTAGGAAATTAGCTGAGAACGGATTCTCAATTACCATAAATGGTTATTCATTGCAACTTCTGATCTTCACAAGAAGCAGGTACTAAAGCTCGTATTGTCAAAGAACGCGATATTCAAATGTAGAATCCATAATACAAAATGGATGTACTTATCAAGCACTACTTATAATGTTCAAGAATGGCTTTGAAATACAAAGACTGGGCATTTGAATTTTAGAAACTCAAATGAATTGAGCTCTAAAAACTTGGTGCCTAGCCTACCTAAATTGAATGCAAACAGGATGTCTTTGGAATCATGATTGAGAGGAAAACAAAGCATATTGTCCTTTTCATCCGATATGCATAAAGGTCAAATGCTACACTAAAAGTTGTGCATTTAATATATGTGGACCATTTAGAGCGTCATCACCAGGTGGACGCAACATAAGTATTTCATTACTTTTGTTGATGAGTATATAAGATTTTTTTTATTTTATACAATTAAGCTCAAGAGTGAGGCTCTTGAAGTGTTCAAGAAATTCAAAACTTTAATTGAAGGGAGTAGAAAAACAATAATGGTTATCAAAACTGATGATGGCAAAGAGTACACCTCATCAAGATTTGAGTCATTTTGCACCAGTTGTTGCATAACTCATGAAGCTACCTTACCATATACTCCATAATACAACATTCTAGCAGAAAGAAAAAACATGATCATACTTAATATGTCAAAAGCATGCTAAAACATAAGAACATGTCTCATAGGTTTGGACAAGAGGTACTTAACATATATGTTAAATAAATGACTCCAAGCACAAGAGGAGAGATGAATTATAGTATTTAAAATTTATGATTAATTTAAAATCTTATTACTTAAAATAACAATTTATATTAGTACAGTAAAGAAGTAGAGATAAGCAGCGGAAAAATAACAATAAAGAAAATGAAAGAAAAGAAAATTAAGCAAGGAAAATAAAGAGATATGAATAAAAAAAGATTGCACCAAGATTTATAGAGGTTCAACCGATCTCTTGGACTAGGCCTCTTCTCAAGAAATTCTTCTTGAGAGTTCTACTAAAATAATATTTTTGAGCTTTAATAGGTTATGCCCAAGAACCTTCTTACAAACGACTAAGAGATTTTAACAGGTTGATCCCTCAAACAAAAAGGGAGTTTTTAATAAACTAAACTCATGAAACAAGAACGATATTTTAATAGGATGAACTCAGAAACCAAACTAAGGTTTTACAAGGCTAACCTCAATAACCAAACAGAAGAGATACTTAAAGAGAATCACACATTTGACAAAATAACTAAACAATAGTACACCTAAAATCTCGCAAGTGTATTTCACTCACAAAGGGCACCAAGGCAACTTTTAGTGTGAGAGAGAGAGAGAGAGAGAGATGTTAGAATGAAAAAAGAATGATTGGAATTTAAAATCTGGTGTGATTTGAAATAATGAGAAGCCTCATTTATATAGTAAATAATTTGGCTCAAAAAGTAAATGATCTATGGGAAAAATTAAGTGTCATAATCGATTATGCCATAAGGATAATCGATTATGAGCTCTAAAAAGCGGCAGTCCTAATTTTCAAAGAGGAAAACCTCCTAACGACTAGTCTCCTAATCGATTAAGAGTTTTTCTAGTTGTATATGAAGTTATTTTTCTTGCTATATTTGATTAGAACAAGTCCCTAATCAATTTGGTAGTGTAAAAAATTTACCAGATTATTAGAAATACTTCTAAGTCAATCCAACATAAGTCTTGATATGTTTTCAAGAAATTTAAGGTGTTTTAGAAACAAAAAAAGAGGTTTAAAACTATTTCAAGTGTGTGTACGCGCGCTTGTGTGAGTTGTCTTAGTATCTTATAAATTACTCCTATACATTTATAATAATTAATCACTCAGACGTAGGATCAAACAAGCTTTCACACTTCCTCTCTTTCACAACTTTGAAGCTTCAAGATCCCTTGTTATATTCACCATAGATTCAACACTTCAATCGAGACATGACTCATTCTATCTGATGATACTTTATATGACTTCTTGGTAGACGCCAGCACCAAATGTTGCTTAATCAGAGATCTTCAATGACTCCACCGACCGATGTTTGACATCAGGTGTTATCCGCACCAAAACCGCCAAGTATCATCTCCTACTAAGATCATATATAGATGATTGTACTTGCTAGCTCATAGCTCTACCTAAAAACCTATATCCTTAACAAATGCTCCACTTATTGAAGACGGAAATGTCTAAGAAATTTAGGAGTAGAAGAAAACTAAATGCATAGTATTAAAAGTGTTTGGTTCATTATGTTCAAACACATACTTGATCAAAGGAGTAACAATTTGGATTACACAAGTAAAGTGTAGTCTTCACAAGATATCATTCAACAAGAAGCTATAAATTGTAAGATCATGTGACTCAAAATATGTACAACAACATAGATGTGATTGTCAACTATCAAAAGCATGCAATTAGCTGGATACATCAGAGAAAGAAAGTAATCTCTATAATGGTTTCCTTGAATGTGATCAAAGTGAAGAATCAGATGAAGGAAAAGATGTTGAAGGTACTGCAGCAGCTAATGATGGAACAAGAGAAGCAGAAACACATGTGAGACCACAGAACAAACATGCTTTTGTATTGATGATTTTGAACAATTGTAATTAATTTACTCTATAATAATGTCGTTTCTAAACTATTCTTCAATTAATATAATGCTTTTATTTTTAAACTCTTTAATTCTAATAAAAGATACTAGTATTTTAGAAAATACAGTTCATTTTTTTAAGAAACTAAGAAAAATTAATTACAATTAATCAATTTTTCAATAAGTGTTAAACTTAAATTAGTTATTTATAGATATAATCCAAACCAAAGCAAATTATACTAATTGTCCAACAAGTTCAAGCACACATGGTGAAACATTACTAGCCGCTTACCATTGAAGGAATAGGTAATTCAACTTGTTGATAAACGTTTCTTTTGTATTAAAATCTATGATGAAAAGGACAATATTTCCCATTTCACACCACAAGGGTTACAATTTCAACCAATTTTCCATGTTGCTCGAGGAGAATCTTCAGCTATTCGGCGCTGGAAAAGTTTCTCAGTTTCAGTGTTTTAAAACCCGGACCGGTGATTGACCCGGTCAATGCACTGGATCACTGGGTTAGTGGTCGAACCAGCGGGTCACTAATTAACCCGCATGTTTATTGACCGGTCTCTTTAAAAAATTAAAATAATAAAACATGTGTATATACAATTTAAACATATTAAACTTAATAATAATTAATTCAAAATATAATTGATCTATATAGTATCTTAATATATTTAAATTTAATACTTATATTTATAAATATACATATATGCTATATTATAATTTATTTAAAAATAATATTATATTTTAATATATTAGATTTAACTAAAATATTATTTTATATGTCTATATATAAAAAAGAAAAACAAAATAGTATACTACTATTATTTATTTATATAGTATTATATATGGTTTTATCTCTTATTAAAGTATATATTTCCAGATATGAAATTTATATAAATTATCTTATTCTTAACAAAGAAATATTATTGACTAAACGGGTGAAATCTTGACATATGAAAGGTAGGTTGTGTGTTCAATTCTTTGTTGGGCCTTCAAATTTTTTAATTAAATATTGAAGTAGTAACAAGCTAATGGTCTGACCGGTTCACTGATTTGATAAACACCCGGCCGGTTATACCGGTTTACACCAGTTTCTTTGCAGGTCCGGTCTTATACTTTGATCAAACCGCTCATGTCACCGGTTTCCGGTCGAACCGGTTCGACCGGCCGGTTCGGTCCGGGTTTTAAAACATAGCTCAGTTTGGTCAAAGATTCATTTTATATTTTTTTATACAAAGTGTACTTTAACAAAGGATTAGTTCCAGTTATCTAGGAAAAAATCATCGTAGTAATAAACTTTTTTTGTTCACCAATATCTTTATCCCCCTAACTTTATTTTATCCTTTTGTCCTCCCCACAATATCTTGAAAGTTGATAATAACGCACAAAAAACAAGCAAAACTAACCACTTTTACAGTTGAGATTTGCTTTAAACATTCAAATTCTTGATATTTTTTTAACATCATAACTTGACATATATGCCACTTAACAATAACATAACATATGGGAGCTTTTAAAAGCTTCTCCTGAGAAATCTAACTAATTATAACTACTAACCAAATTAGTGAAACCTTAAAACTAAGACATCATAATCAGATTCACCCAAACAAGTTGGACCTAAAGTTGACCAAATGAGTGTGCAAGATAAGCCAGTGTTCCTACAAGTGGTGCATTAACATAAGTGGCTGGCTCTGATTGTTCATAATCGGACCGTTCATCTGGAAACCTATCATGCTGATCTGGTCCACCAACAACGGCACCAACTAGAATGTTAGGATTTGGTGATTGTGAATTCATTACACCAAACCCGGCAGAACACTGGATCTTTCCCGGGTGTACAGCCATTGAAGGAAGTGATGATCCTCTGTGGTGTATCCTTTGTGGATACCTTGGTCCATAGCCAACCATATATGACATCTTCAAAGGGTTATCTCCCAGCAAATAATCCACCTAATAAAAAAAAATTCAAAAGTTATAAAAAAATATATATTTCAACTTGTTATTATTAAATGCCTTTTGAAATTTTTTTTACCTGTTTCTTGGCTAAGGTTCTGAGTCTCTTTGGTGTTACAGTGGTACCACCACAATTCACAACTGTATGTGATTTGGTTAAATATTTGGCATATGTTACAAGTAAGAAGGTAGTGGATGTGACATACTGCATGTTACTATCACTCATCTTGAACAAAAGTCCACCTGTAAAGTTTTATACAACCTCAAAAAAAGTTACATCTTGGACCACATGAGTTAAAATATGGTGAGAAAAGATAAGGTACTTTACTTTACCTGGGGTATATTGTGCAGATGAGGAACCAGCTCCAGGAATCAAAGAACAAACAAAATTGTCTGAATGACCCTTGTAGTCATGGAGGGATTTCACATTTTGTACTAGAAATTCCTAATATCACATAAAACCAACAAAAAAACATGTAAGCTTGCTTTCAAACCATTTTTTGTTAATTTGTTTGTTACTATGCAATGATGAAATTTAGGACCTTGGAAAGAAGTATCCTTGCTCCAACATGTTTGTTATCCCATCCAAAGGTATTGTCAAACTCTGCAGCTCCTAGGATTTGACCATTAAGTTGGATGTATTTTAGATACATTGGATTCTTTGTGGCCTTGTGGAGCCAAGCAGCACCCCACAACAACTCATCCTAACAAATTTATGATCAACACATCAATCATCATAGGTACTTCACTATACTTTTGAGTATGGCTAAGAAAAAGGGTACAATTAGAAAAATTGGAAAAATCAAAACTTTACCTGATAACCTGAGTAAGAACAGTAAAATGGACACACAAAGGGTTTCAAGGCATTGCTGTAAGATCCTCTGTGTTTATCAGCAAACTGAAAAACCTATACACTCACAAACAATTACAGTTTCAGATTTTAAGCATAAGAAAGAAAAAGTTCAAATTTTTTATGAATCAAAGGCTTACCCTGATGGCCCTTCTCACTAAAATCTTGGCGTATGTTGGATCACTTCTTCTAAAAACTAAAGAAGCAGCTGCTAATGCCGCAGCAGTTTCCGCAGCAACTTCAGAACCAGGTGCGTTTGCATCAACCTTAAAAACACTTCTTGGAGTGTCCATGTCTTCTGGTCTCTCCCAACAAGCATGGTCCTTTTTAGCATCTCCCACCTAAAAATACAAAACACAAAAATCAACCTCATTTCCTCTGTTTTTTTTCTTCACAGAAAAGCTACAAAATCACTAACCTGAACATAAATGATGTTTGGATGTGCAGTGGCTTTAAGAAGATAATCAGTAGCCCAACGAACAGCTTCTTTAGCATTCGGCAACTCGCTTTTCATCAACCCACCAAACTCAATAACACTCCATGAAAGCATAGTGGTAGTAAAAGCCATAGGAAAACCAAACTTGACATTGTCACCAGCATCATAGTACCCTCCAACCAAATCAATCTACATTGTACATTTAAACCAAAAATAAGCACAAAAAGTCACAAACAAAAAAAACCACTAGAAATTTGTTTACATACATGCAATGCTGAGCCATCAGAAAGACCAGAGTCTCTTCTCCAAGAGATTCTCTGGTTAGGCGGAAGTTTCCCTGATCTCTGGCCTTGGAAAAAGAGAATGGACTTGGTGAGTGCGTCTCTATAGTTGTGAGTGGCGAAGTGAGGGTGGTTGTGGTGGTGAATGGAACGGAATGGGTTGGCATGGGTGTGTAGAAGGAAAAGGGAGAAAAGGGAAAGGAGAGTGGTGATAGTGAGGGAAAGGGAGAGAGCCATGTTGAAGTGTGTGAAAAGGAAAAGGAAAAACAAACAAACCAACCAACCAAGAAGTAAAGTGGCACCTGCAAGACACAGTGTGATGCTTGGGAGTCTGCTATTTATAAAAGCAAAAGCTGCCTTTGTAACGTCTTACTTTGTTGCAAAACAACAATAATTGTGTCCATATCCTATACTCCTAGAACAAGGAGCTCGTGGCTTTGAGAAATTATCTAGTTAACTGGCCAAAAGCCAAACAAAATTAGTACTAATGTCCGCTAAATTAGGCTTTAAAAGCCGTATTAAAAAAAATCACTCAATAGTCCTTGGATGAGATGACAAAGGTTTTAGGAAGAGTTTGTAGGCAAATCAATTAAATATTTTAATTTTTCTTACATTGACTATAATAATTTCAATAAAAATTAATTTTTTTAAAGAAGGTTCTTAAGACATCCATTAGCATTTCTCTTTTTAAAATAAATATTTTATACAAAATATGCTAACTTAAGACACATATTATCTTATGATAATTAATAATTAATGTGTATAAATTGTCTACGTATGTATTATTTTAAAGTGTTTCATTTGTAATATTATTTATAATATTGTATGATTATAAAGTAGGTTAATTAGGTACTCTACGAGTCATGCAGATGGAAATGAGTGAAGGGATAATGCTTTGGAAATACGGCACTTGGTGAAGAGAAAAGACTTTTGAAAGTTTCTGAAATGTTAGAGAGGATAATCTAGCAACTTGTCACTATCACTCAAGTGACAAGAATGTCACGTGATATGACGTAAAATTTATGTGATAATAATCACGTGCATAATTATAATTTTACTTTTATATGTATGTTGAATACAAGATTTATCTCGTGTCTTTTGTTGTATACTTTAATATTATATTCCTTAGTATCAAAGTATACTTAGTAACAAAAAATAAGATAACTAGCACATGTTAACATATTTTAAAATGACCATGAATATTAAAACTGTTGAAATATTCCTTAAAATCTCAAGTGAGAAAAGATAAGGAAAAATGATATATCTAACACACTTTCGAGCTTGTTTGCAGATCTGTTTGCTAATGTGTCATATCTTGGGCCTGTTAATGTTTTGTTGGTTATAAATATGGTTTTTTTTCTTTCATTTGTTATTAAGAGAGACAAGTTGCATAAGTTAAAAATTCTAGTGAGAAGCAAATGGTAAAATTCTTTAGAATTATATTCTAGGGATTTGACAGGCTTTCAGAGTTATCAAAGGGATTGGTAAACATTTTGACAACCTAACAAAAACAGAGAAAACTGAGATGGTGGATAAGGCTATGAATGCTATTATCTTGTGCCTCGAGGATAAAGTTCTAAGGGAAGTTTCTAAGGAGTATACCACGACTTCAATATAGGAAAAACTTGAAACATTGTATATGATCAAGTCTTTAACTCGCAGGTTGTGTCTAAAATAATAATTATGCTTATTCTGAATGGTGGACAAAAAATCCATAATTGATCAATTAAGAGAATTTTAAACGATTATTGATGATCTTGAGAATATTGATGTGAAGATTGAAGATGATGATAAGGCTCTATTCTTGTTGAGCTCATTATGCAGATCCTTTGAGAACTTTAAGGATGTCCTTTTTTATGGTAAGGAAGATATTGTTACTTTAGAGGAAGTATGAATGGTAGTGAGATCCAAAGAATTTTTAAAGTTGAAAGATTTGAATATTAATAATAATGGTGAAGGGTTAAGTATCTCAAGAGCAGGAAGTGGACATAGAGGGGTGTCCAAATCAAAGAGATTTGACGAGTCAAAGGTAAAATGTTTTAATTGTCAGAAAATCGATCACTTCATGAGGGATTGTCATGGGAGGAAGGAAAATGATGATTTTGTTCAACTTGTAGTTCCCTCATATGAGGATAGTTATGAGAGTGTTGGTATACTAGTGGTGTCAAATTTGGAGATTGAAGACGGTTGGATCATGGGCTAAGGTTGCTCTTATAACATGTGTCCAAAAAAGAATACTTTGGGACTTTGAAGTTGGAGCAAGATGGGGTAGTCCTCCTTGGTGACAATAAGGCTTGCAAGGTTCATGGTATTGGTACAGTCATAGTTAAAATGTTCGATGACCGTGAGTTTCTACTTCACAACATGAGGTATGTTCCAGAACTTAGGCGAAATTTGTTATTCATGAGCATGTTTGATGATCTAGGCTATTGAACTAGAGTTTAACATAGGGTGTTAAAGATTTTACATGGTGAAGCGATCATAACTAAAGGGTCTAAAATATGTGGTTTATATATTTTAGAAGGTTCCAATATTGTTGTTCATTAATCATTAGCTACTGAAGACTTTAATGACAAGAATAAGCTATGTGATTTGAGGTCAAGGCATGATGAATGCCTAAATATTGTTTCAGAGCAATTTAATGTGTTTTGAAAAAGACAGGAGATAAAAATGCATATGATTGCTAAGTTGTCATTGAGTTTTTAGGGTAAGGCTAGTGCCAAAGCAACTTACTTAGTTGACAGATATTCATTTATAAGAATAAACTTTCAAGCACCCATGGTACTTTGTAGTAGGAAACTTGGAGGAAGGAATATCTATGAGTTGTTGGGAGTGAAAGCTAAAGGATTAAAGTTTATCAATGGCAGATGTATTACTTTTATAAAGTCTCGTCAAGGGAAGAAGGGTAAAGACATAGGGATGAAATTTTTAGAAACTATGGCGGAGAAAACTCTGTTTGAGACAGAATTTCCTACTATGCATACTAGTAGTAGTGAAGGAATAGTTACAGACACCTATAATTATCCTTTGAATCGTGATAAGGTAAGGAGTGAGATTATACCATCTTAAAGGAAACGTTATGTTGACCCTGGGTGTTATTCTTTGAATATGGCTAAAGAGTTGCAAAATTGAGAAACAAGGACATTCATGGAGGCATTTGAAAGTAGATGGAGTCAAAGGTGGTTTGTAAACACTTTCAACACCTTAGGTTTATGTGATTCATATATTGAGAGTTTGAGAGATTAAGAAACTCGTGGGTAGAAAACAATGTTTGTTCTTCGGAACTTTGAAGGTTATTTTGTTGTAACTCATATTTTAATCTATTGTAACAAATTTTGAAGTATAGTAAATTGGAGAGCTTCTCTATCTCTCTCCCCATATGTATATTAATTTGATCGAACTAGTTAAGCAAATATCATATGTTCTTTCCTATTATTATTATTATTATTATTATTATTATTATTATTTGAGGTCATTCGTCTGGTTGTCATTGTTCTTTGTCTCACACATCACACTATTTGATATGATGATTGAGCTATGAAATTTTTTTTAAGTGGTTTTAATTATTCTATCAATTTCACAACAAAAATGATACTCGAGTTAGGGATTGTAGATACTATTCGTTTGTGAGGGAAAATCTCATCTAACTCCCTCAGGTCATCTTGTTACAAATAATGTTTAGTGATAATTTTATTGTAACTCATATAACTTTGAAGGTGTGGGGATGATAGAAGAGATGTCTCGAACATATGAAGTACATTTCTTATCAAAGGACACAGAGGCAGAGCAAAATGGGAATGTTTCAAAGAATGTAACATCGAAGGAAGAAATGTATCGTTGAAGTTGGGGACAAAAACAACATCATCATTTTTGTATACTATTATGATAATGACAAGGTTAATTTTCAATCAACACTTTGATATGTGAGGTAAATAACAGTAGAAACTAAAATCAATGGCCTTTAGCGATAATAATTAATAAGCAGAGAATATAACAGAATAAGGCGAAAAAAGGCAAAAGGTTTGTTTACCCAGTTCGACCAAAATATCTACTACGGGGAAAGAGCAGCTCTCTAGTTCAGTATATTCAGAAAAGTTGTTACAAGATATTACAAATTAATTACAAGAAAATAGCCTTCGCCTTCAGAGTTCCCAAGAACAAACCGTGAAGGCTCCCAAGAACAAATCTCTATTTTCTACTAAAGTGTTTCCCAACCTCTTCAATTCTCAATAATGTAAGCACACAAACCCAAGGTGTAAACAAGTGTTTCCCAATCCCCTTAGATAACTTCAAAGGTTTCTCAAAACCCTTGCCTTTATAAGTTTTCCCTAGAGAAGACCCTAAACCCTTTGCTTTACCTTTTTGCTATAAACTCTAAAATTGACACACTATAAAACACTAAAGAGATACATATTTATAATTACTAAAACCCAACATACAAAGCACAAAACGCAACCGATTAATTATTAGAATAAAATGTTATAGATATCTTATAATATATTTTATATTAATTTAAACTATTTTCTAAATTAATATATATCCAATATTCTAATATTAAATAATTAATCTGCAAACCGAACCGGTCAAACCATAAATCTGTGAACCACCCAAACCGAACATTCTTGCAGCTTTTCAGCTTCCTAATTTTTTGCATTCTCAAAATATGTTTTCTTTCTCTTCATCAATAAAGGTTTTAAGGAATACTTCAACATATACGTGAGTAGCCTATCAAAATATATTTGAGAGATTTGGAAGAAAGTTTGTCTTTACCTAGACTTAGGTCATGAATACAACATTTGCAACCAAAGACGCGAAAAGGAACGAGGTAGAGATCATATTGCGCATTAAAGATACAATATAAAATTTGATTTTGAAGGACCATAGAAGGTATTCGATTAATAAGGTGATAAGTTGTGATAAGAGCATCATCCTAAAAATGAGAAGGGACGTTGTGGTGAAGTAAAATAGTCTGTGTGGTTTCAACTAAATGTTGATTCTTCTGTTCATCAACACTGTTTTATTGTGGTATGTGTAACACCCTAAATTCTAGACTAATTATTTATTTGATTATTTTAGCGTGAATCTATGAGTCATTGTGAAGTATTGAAAATACGATGATATGTTGAGTCTTTATTATGGTTTGGGATGATCTGTGATGTTTGAGATTATGATGACTTATGTGATGTCTTGGTGATTCATGTGATGTCGTGGTGGTTTGCGTGATGCTTAGGTGTATTGATGAATTTTGGTGTATTTTAGAATAATTAGAATAATAAGTGGAATTATTTTATTTAGTAAAATAAAATAATATCAGTGTTAGAGATATTAAGGGTAAGAATGGTCATCTGTAAAGAGTAAGTGAGGGCAATATGGGAAGACCATATTAGGGGTCCTAGGGGTAAAAAGAGAAAGGAGGAAAGAGGGATTCATTCTGTACGATCAAAGTTTTGAGAAGAAGCAAAGGGAGAGAGCTAGGGCACGAAGAACATGGAGGAATATGTAGAGAAAACGTGAAGAGAAATAGAATCTATCCGTGAATCAAGGTAAGGGGTGACTATTCTTTATTAATTAGTATTATAGTTTTGATGATGGTAGAATAGATTAAGAGTTTGAACCTCTATTTAGGATGTTAGGGTTTATGAGATTTTGACACTGACATGCCCAATTTGATGAATAAGATACAATTAGTTTGTTATAATTGATGGATGATAGTTATATTGCATTGTTGTTGTGTTAGAATCATGAAAACTGATGAAAATTGGTCACTATAATGTGTGGGTTCGTATTTGGTGTTGATAGTGAAAGTAGGAATGAAGAAAAGTTATAAAATTGGAGTTTTCTGCTACAGCAGCGTTAGGAACCGGTTCTCAGGTGGGAGGAACCGGGTTCCCATAGTAAAAACCCGAAACAAGGTGATTTTGTTCAGCAGGAACCGGTTTCCAGATGGGAAGGAACCAGGTTCCACAGATTTTTCTTAAATTTCACTTAACTTTAAAAGCTCCTAACTTTCAAACCGTAAGTCCGTTTTAGATGTCGTTTTGGACGTTGTTCCTTAAATTAAATACTCTACCATATGAAATAAAGAAAACAACAATAACTTGATTTTATTTTGAAAAGTATCGTTTTCTTCAAATGTGTTTTATTCTTGTATTGCATAATTGATGAGGTGCAATGGTTTGTTGTTTGCATAATTGAATATATGCAATGATGTGTGGTATTATAATGTGATTGCTTCTACTTGTTATGCAAATGGATGTTGTTTGTGGTAAATATGGTTATCATGTGTTTTGATGAATGATGATGCAAATGGATGTTGTTCATGGTAAATGTTGTTATCATGTGTTTTGATGAATGATGATGTAAATGCCCTGTTGGTGTTGTGTTGATTTGTTGTACTTGGTACACAATTGTGAGAGGTGCTATTGTTGTTTGCACTGTGTGGTGAATTAAATTATGTTGATGATGTTCATATGATTTAAGGTGGTTATTAGCATGTGATAGATGGTGCATGCATTTATGAATCATATGGTGGCTGAATCCCGACGTAGATGGATCAGTGGTCGCTAATTCCCATTGTGTGGAATTAGTGAGTGGAAGTATCCATATCCTTGATGATGGTGGATCGGTGAGATGGGTGAAACCCATGATTGTTACCACATGTACAAGAGTCTGCATAGTCTTTGTATAAATTGTGACATGTCAGGATGAAAATCGGTGTTATGATTGTGTTGTGTTATGGGTGCATACTCTTGACTTGTGAGTGTGATTGGTATGAATTGATTAATCTGAATATGCTAAGTAGGGTGGATAATTTCTTATGAATTCTATATCTGACGATTTATAATGCTATTTAATTTATGATGTAGTCTCCCCCTTACTTTTATTTTTCAGATTGAAGCTAAGTGGCTTAGATGTTTGGTGAGGATGTCTTTTAAGGAAGTTATCATTTATTCTAATAATGAGGTGTTGGTGTCATGCTCTGAATACTTGTAACACTGGGAACGCATGTTTTTAGAGTCATCATACTCTTTTATTTCTTTATTATTTGATTTGGATAATTCTCTTTTGTTGGAATAAAAAGGCTTAGATCCTTACGAATGATGTTTCATGGAGTATCCAAATATTATTGATTTTCCGCTGTGATAAAACATGAGTTTGAATTAATTATATGTTGTTTTCTTAGTAGAGCATGATTACACCTGGAATGTATAATTGTTTTAAATTGTGACGCCCTTGAATTCATGTTTAACTCTGATTTTGTACTATTTTTTTTCGGGGTATTTAGAAGGGTGTTACAATAGGTAGTAGGAATGGATTGAACATGTACTTGAACCCCAGGGTACATGGTTCGATTCCCATGAAAGGCAAAAACTCTACTAGTGAGGGGGGTAGAGAAGATCATGAGGTAATAGTGTCGGGAGCGCCTTGCGAGGGGCCCGGGCTGTTACAGTCTGTGAGCCGATGATGATTGATGAATAACCCATTTTGATGTTAAGAAAGATTGAAACTAGGATGTGTTAGAACAAGATTGAGAATCTATGTTCAGAATCTGGTTTTGATGATAACAAGCATATATTTTGTTAGTAACAATTTTACTACTAATGCTTTCATTAAGTGTGCAGATATTATGCTATAAGCCTTATACGACAGCATCAAAAAGAAACTCAGACAAGCTTCAAGGAACTAAACAGAAAATATCAGATACATGAAGACCTCATTACAACAAGAAGATCACATGAGTAAATGATTAGAAGTTCTGTATAAAAAGCAAGAATTCAACAATCAATAACAGAAGATCATAAGTCACAATAGAAACAAAGGCTTGACATTATAAAAAATAATTAAGCTTCCTCAGAAGTACAAGCAACATCAACTTTCACAGCAACAGAAATTTAACTCTGTATTCAGAAGCTTCGAAGAACAGTATAAATTGCTCCAATTAAATCACATGCAATTTATCATGTTACTCAATGCAAAGACAAAATTATGACATCTATGGTTGTCTACATTTTGACAAAAGGTGGGAAAAACACGCTACCAAGAGAAACTGTCTTGAAAGAAGAAAAACAAGGAGAGCATACTACCAAAAGATAAGATTCGCCTTGGAAATAAGTGTGTCATTATTCAGCCCGCATCAAGCATTAAATGCTATGTTCAAATATGGTTCAACGGAAATATTCCAACGGTAATAACCGACTTCTATAAAAGAACAAAACTATGATAGAAGGACAAGAGATCTGTGGAAAAAGTGTGAGCAAGAAAATAAGCATAAGATTAATTAAGCTGCTCCAACAGAGGCAGCACACACAAAGTGTGTGATAAAACTATTATGTTGAAATACATATCATAAGCCTATGAAAAGAAAATCAAAAAGAGTGAAAAAGGAAATCCTGCATGTTTTGCAGTATGCTCCCATGGAGTTATAAGAAATCCACAAATACTTGATCGAACCAAACACGTCTCATGTTGTATGACAAAGAAACTGAATACACTGAGTTGCTTCTCTATAGTGTTTTATGTTTACTTGTGATCATCAATGTTTCATCAACTGTAACGAGTTTCATGATCAGTATTCAAGAAGAAGAAGATGAAGATAAATGAACAAGAAGCAATTCATACAAGAGCTGCTGCTCTTAACCTACTTCCAAAAGAAGAATAAGATCTCATCCAGAAGTTGAAGAAAATAAGACTGCAAGAAGATTTCTTGTAATTATATGTAAAACACATAGAGTTGTTACTCGTATTGTGTTATATCTTAGGAAACTTCTGATAGATTGTTTAGGCACCAGAAGTGACTTCTAGTCAGTGTGTCGTAAACATATGTACTTAGAATAGGAGAAAATCTGCTTGACTAAGAACCACACTTGTAATCTCCAAAAGAACAATTCTGATAGAATTGGTGTTCCTTGGGTATCCTCTGATATAGATACTTGAGAAGTCCTTGAGATCTGGTTAGACTCTTGGAGGGTTCTAGGTCAATAGACGTTATATCTCGTGGAGATCATTGAACGGTTTATTGTCTAGAGTTAGTCACGAGCAGTTGGCTTGTGTAGGGTTAGTCACAAGCAGTTGGCTTGTGCAGGGTTAGTCACGAGCAGTTGGCTTGTGCAGGAGTTGCTAGGTTGATGAACGTTATATCTTGCTGAGATCACTGAACGGTTCATCATCTAGGGTTAGTCACTCGCGGGTAGCTTGTGCAGGAAGTCAGTCACGACAGTTGATCGTGCAGTTGTAATCATTTTTGGTTATAGTGGATTAAGTCCTCGATTGAGAGAGGCAAAATCACCTGAGGAGGATGGACTCGAGGTAGCCTTATTGAGAAGGTGAACCAGGATAAAAATGAACATGTCTTTTACTTTCTACATCTTTCATTTAACTCAAAACATTCACGCATAATATCTTCAGAACTGTACTGAGCAAAGTCAGAAGTTCTGATGATATAAAGAAGTTTAAATGAATATGTATCTCATTGGTTATGTCGTGTTATCATTAACATGCTTCCGCATTATTGACCAAGCATATCCAGAAAATGAGATACTAAGAAGAAAGAAAAGATTTATAGAAAGGGAAATAAAATTTTAAAGAATACAATTCAACCCCCCCTTTCTTGTGTTTTTCTCCACCTTTAGGATGAAATATATTCATGAATATATGAAAAACATCTGAACTATATTTCATTAAAAATAACCAAGTACATCGCAAAAATCACCGATGTAAGTTAAAAAATAATAATAACCTAAAGTTGACTTGACACGACTAGGACTCAAATACTAGAATGAGCTAAAGAAAAAGGTGACATGTATGTTTTCTTAATTGACACGAGTGGCACTTAAATGACGAAAGCTTAGAAAAAATAGGAATTAAATATGCATTTTATTAAGGTTAGGGTGACCCAGATGTTGATGTGTAAGACTTTGAGAAGCAACAAAAGCACATGACACCAGTGGTGATAGATGATATAATCATCTAGACTTACTCCCTGCTCCAATTGTCTGTCCAGTACGTCAATCTTGAACATAAACAAAATTATCAATAAAAATAAATGAACAATCAAGGGTACAAGTGAGCTTTTTAACAGGTATTAAATTGAAAGGTCAACCAAGAATATATAACACATAATTTAAAGGCAAGATTGGAAGTGGGTGAGCTTGACCAAGGCCTTGAGCTTTGATTTTAGAGATATCCGCCACAGTGAACGAAGGAAAAGAATCAGAATAAGACAAATGAGATAAAAGATATTTATTATCATTCATATGATTAAAGGACCAGAGTCACATACCCAAAGACCAAAGGAGAAAGATGTAGAGACAAAGACTACAGATTACCAGACTGAATAATAATGGCAAAATATGACGGTTGATCGGATGCTTTGAACTGAAGGAACACATTGTAATTAATGACCAAAATAGTAACATCTTTGGTGTTCAGTTAAGCAACAATAGAGACCCTAGGTTGTCGTTGTTGTTCTCTTGCCTTTGTATGATATTCAGCTTCAATATGTTCGTAGTGATTGCATTAGTTACAACGAATACCATGAAATTGGCCACCAAGTTCTCCATTTCTTCCCCCACAACCTTGATAGTGGAAAGTAAGAGCAAATGATTCAGCGGGAGATGGAGTAAAAACTGGTCGAAAAGCATGAGGTGTAGCCAAGCGCAACAGTTGTTAAGCAACCGATTCATAATCAGGAACAATGGATCCCAATAAAATCTAGTTACATATAGAATCGAGTTCTAATGGCAGTGCGACAAGTGCCATGATCATAAAAAACTTGTTATGTTGGTCGGCGTGAGCAGTTCCATCATTTGTAAAAGGCATTAAGTATGAAAAATTAGCCTTAAATGAGTCAAGCTTACTAAGATAAGCTTGCATATCCATATTCTCCAGTTTCAAAGAGTTGTGGTTAAGGATGACACATTAGAAATAATGAACATCGTTGGAGAATACTTTTCTAGCCTTTTGCTAAACCTCATAGCAAGTGGTAAAAGCTTGGTACTGCACTTGGAAATTATGTGATATGGAAGACCATGACACGGTGCATAGAGAGACATCGATTTTCTTCCATTTAGTGTGATAGCGTTGGCAATATCTTTCAATTGTTTGGTCAAGTGGTCTTCAAGTCCTTGACCTTGAAACCACAACTTGACAGCACCAACTCATATGTTGTACTTGGTTGTCCCGATTAATATCTCACACGGGATGAGCGGAACTTTGGTAAAAGTGACGCAACCGATGGCGGAGTAATCTCCCAAAAGAGTTGGCGGTTGAAATAAGTGCAAAAAGGGCCACTCGGTAATGGGGAGGACAATAACGATTGCGACAAACGGAGAATCAAGATGAAAATGCGCCAAAAAAAGATCTAGCATAACGCGTGTGGGGCTCACGCGCCTGGACGTTGGTCGGGCGTGCGACGTTGGTTGGAAGCGAGCTTTCGTCGACGAGTTTGCTAGATAGTTGCGTATCTAGTGGTGGCAACACATCAATGATTAGACGCGTGATAACATAGAACAACGACATGCAATAGCCATGGATATTGTGTATAACAAAGTTACTAGGGCCAAATAAAAAGGATCGTGAAACCTTTACTTTCTGATACTATATTAGAATTATATTTTATGTATAATATTGTGTATCTAATGAGACTGTAATGAATATATATATTTATGGTCATATGAAGTACATACAATAAAGTAAGTAATGCATTTTATATAATTGATTCTTAAAAGACGATTTGTTTTGGATCTATTCAAGTATTTATATATTTTGATAAATCCTGTCATAGATCCTTTTTATATGCTTACTCAAATATATGTATTTTGTGAAAAAAAAAATTAAAATAACCAGGTTTAATAATAAAATTACAAAAAAAACCATGTTTTCGGGGTATTTACCAAAATGTCTAGGTTTGGGACCGAATGTAAGTGAATGCGCCAAATGGTTTGGCGCATAGGTGTATATTTTAGGTGAATACGCCAAACCATTTGGCTAACCCTAAAAATGTGGGTGTATGCGCCAAATGGAATGGCGCATTAGGCTAGGCATTTTGCCCTAATAGCCATACCATTTGGCGCCTAAGTGTGCTCCCCCTTTTTTTTTTTTTTTTCAATTTTTTTTTTAAGTAATGTTACTATATTTTTTTCTTTTAAATTTTTTTTTTAAATTATTTAAGTTATTTTTTTTTCTTTTTTTTCCAAATTTTATTTTGTAAAGTTTTGTTAAATACATAGGTTTTAACCTTGTTCTAAAACTAATTTTTTAGGGTTTATAGTTTTAAAATTGCATTTTTTATAGTTATGTTAAACATACCTATATATATATATATATATATATATATATATATATATATATATATATATATATATCGATGATTAAATACTGTATTATTTGTAAAAATGTAGTGCACAAAATGTAAAATGAAATTTGATAATCGAAAACAAAACATTGGTTATAATAGATTAAAGAAAGGAAACATCGATTACGACTGATTAAATAAACGATACATTGACACAATTGATTGAAGAAAACACAACTAAATCCTCAATGGCGTCCATCACCAAGATAGCCATCCGTTCCGCACCTTGGTCTTGTTATCACACGTTTGCCGCGATCGTTCATCCCGCCGCGAAGATTGGCACCACCCCTTTCCCTAGCTCGACCCCTGCCCCTGCCCCTTTGTGCTTCTTGTTGGGTCTGTGTCACTGGGCCTGGAATTGGGATGTCTCGTGGGTCGCTGTCTATGAATTCGTCCACGCCCCCATAATTTTCCGGTAAACGGCTGTTGTAAAGTCGGTGACCCATCCCCTCAAAAGCGTTAAGTCGTGGTTGTGGAGTGGTTTGGGAAAAGATTTCAGGTGCGTAGCATCCAGCATCACTAGAACTACCTTGAACAAATCCGAATTGGTTCGATGGTGTTGCATATCCGGAGGGGGTGCCTCGGTGAGAGGAATCACCAAAAGGACCATCGTCGGGACTTAGATGTATGCTAGAAGAACCGGGCGTAAGGTTGTGGCCGAAAGGCCTTGAGGACCCTGCAAACGCTGTAAATCCTAATGGTTGTGAATGGGTCTCATATTGGCCCGAGGAATGATGGTGGTTTCCAGATTGTTGAAAAGGCTGGGACTGGGATTGGAACATATTTGGATGTCGGTAGTTGTGTGCGAAACGGGACGGAGTGTTGAAAATATTTTGTTGTTGCTGCTGCAGTTGTTGTTGTTGTTGTTGTTGTTGTTGTAGTTGTTGGCGTTGTTGTAGGCGTTGTTGTTGCCGTTGTTGTTGCCGTTGTTGTTGTCGTAGTTGTTGTTGTTGTTGTTGTTGTTGTTCTTCTTCTACTTCTTCTTCCTCCTCAGGTTGTTGTTGTGGTAAGATGTAATTGTGAGCACGGGGATCAATCAAATAGAACGGAGCTGCAAGAAACAGGTTAGGGGATGTAGCTGTACGATACCAACTCATGTACTCGGCGGTCGGTTTCATCTCATGGTCACTGACGGGGAAGTTGAGGACATATTGGCGACGGTCCTTCCACATCTGGCGGTGTTCGGGTGCAAAATCCTTCCAGTTTTGGTGTGTCCATTGATGATTGACTCGTTTGAGGTGCCACCGTCCCACGTCAATTGGAGGGTCTGGTATACGTTGGCGCATTCCGAACTGTAGCATAACACGGTCACTATGATGCATTTCAATGATGTTGTACCGGATTATGCAACACTTTGTGGTCCAAATTTCTACATCCTGAGCTCTAGGCACATGCTCACATTCGAGATACGGTCTCCATATAAACTGCATGCATAAGAGTTATACATTATCTCGGGAAATTATTTATAAAAAATAAACATATAAAAGAGAAAAAGGTTAGAGATAATACTTGTTGAGGTCCTAGGTGATCAATCAGCGTGCGGTACATTGTTATATTTGACCGCGGATTTAGTTGGAAGTCCATACCTTTCACGCAAAATCTACAACATAAATGTAGTGGATTAGTTAGTCTGGAGTAGATCATAATCCACCAACTGTGTATTAAAATTTATGGTATACTAATAAATTACCTCAACGCATACGGAAAGCCCCAATCGCCATTGTTAACAGGGGCCAGTATGGGCATCCTCCACCACCCCCACACCTGCACCAACAGGGCGCATCCATAGAATGTGCAAGAATCAGCTTTGGAGTTCTTGCATAGGGATTGGTAGACCGTAGCCAGCACTGCAGACCCCCAGCTATACAGACCAACTCTAGTAAAATCCATTAACAAACGAAGATACATAAAATTAACCGTGTTACCAGTGCTATCTGGGAACAAAACGTTTCCAATTAGCAGGAGTATGTAACACCTAGTTTTCTGAAGTATGGTCTCTTGGGGAGACGCATCATCCAAATGAAACCGATCATAATAAAGCTTTAACCTCTTAAGGTTAATGCCCTGTCCCCTTGCACCAACCTGTCCCTCTACCAAGTCTATGCCAAGAGCCTGAAAGCATAAGGAGTTAGCCTGCATAACACAGCCATTAATTGCCTTACCGTCAACTGGAAGGCCTAGTAACATGTGTACATCTTCCAGGGTTATGGTGCACTCCCCTGTTGGAAGGTGGAACGTGTGTGTCTCGGGCCTCCAGCGTTCTAGCAACGCAAGAACAAATTTGTGGTCAATAGATGACTCGGCTATGGTACTAATCGGTCCGAAACCCGCCACTTCCAAGTATGGTTTTATGCGGTCGTCCGGAGAGATAGTAGAGTGACTACGAGTCCGGAAACGTCCAACGTCCTGGAGATAATAATGTATGCAAAAAAAATCAGTTACATATTCTCAGGCAGATGCATGTTATCAATGTTATACTAAAATACTTACATAGGTAGCGATGTTCTCTGGTGTTCCTCGGTGTGTATCGCCCATTGTTAAAAGAGACATGGTTGAAGTATGAAATCTGGAAGTTGTAGGCAGAAGGTTTAGTGTGGGAGTAGATGAGTGAAAGTGGTGAGGAGTCTGTCTGCAGAGCTAAGTGGTTTATATACCCATCACACAAAAACGGTAACATTATGCATGTTGGACAACTCAACACTTCCATAGTTGATAGGTGTTGCGTGTGCAGAAAATGTTAGCATGCATGCTGACTAACTTTCGGTGAAAAGACATATGCATGTAGATCAGAAGTAGCTGTTGGATTAGGGCTGCATGCATGCTTTGCCTAGGGGGAATCCTTGCAGGAATCTATCAGGAATCATGCAGGCGCATGCTAGGGTACAAGAACTCGTTTCGGACGCATGCGAAGGACAGAAAACAGGTGGGGACCATGTGGGGCCCTGGGGGGTCCACACCTAATACACATGCGCCAAATGATTTGGCTTCTTCTTCAAAAATTCCTTCTTATGCGCCAATTCATTTGGCGCCTTCCTGTTGTTTGTTTTCACTAATGCGCCATTCCATTTGGCGCATTAGAAGGCCCTGTTTTTTTTTTTTTCAAAATTAGGGTTTACGTGTGCGCCTTGTATACGAAACCCTAATTGTGATACAGACCTAAGGCAAGGCGTCCGTCCCTCTATAAATTAGGGTTTACTATGTGCATTAGTACACACAAGCAAAAATGAGATCTCGAATAAGGCCAGATAGCTCGCACCGGACTTCAGAGCCTCCACCCCCTGTGAGGCGTTTCGACTATCAACCGGACTATCGTCGAAGGACTGGATACGTCATTTTCTCTGCCGTCAAACCTCCCATGCAGGTGATGTTTTGGAACATTCAAACTATGGACCAGCTTAAGAGAACCCTATTAAGGTTTTTGGACGGAGAGTTGAGTCCAGGCGAACAAATCAGATCTATCAAGAGACTTAGAACAAGGGGCGGTGTTTTTCTTGAAAGACAGCGTTGGTGGGAGACTATGGAGGACGACATTCAATGCACTCGAATGATGGAGGACAGAGAAGACATTGTCCTAACCGTTGTAATATCCTAGATGTCGCAATTTCTTTACCCTTTCAATTACTTCTGTACCGTCCAATTAAATGCTCTGAGCATATATTAATGAAATGTTTTTTTAACATTACCAAGTTTCCTATTAGTATTTAAGTTATTAATAATTAACAAAGTTATTTTCCCCTGTATTTCACCCACTATAAATAAAGGTATGAGTGTGTGGAGTTGAAGTACCAACTCTTTCTTCATTCTTTCTGCAAACACCAAAAAATGAACTCAGTTTGGGCTGTCGTTTTTTTTGAGGAAGGTAGTCACATGCGTGTCTGCCTTAACCCCCATTGGAATTTCCAGAGAATTGTTAGAGCCATCAACACTGGGTTTCGTCAACTAGATGGTCCAACCAGAAAAGTTAAACAGATAGATTACCGTTGTCCATACCGGTTGTTTTGGGTTGCCAAAACCGGATCGTTCAATTAAAATTAATGTGGTCGTTGTGTTAATTATGGTTTTCTGAAGATCAATTACGCTATATAAATAAATAAATAAATAGGATGTGTTGATAACTATATATATATATATATAAATATATATATATAAATATATATATATATATATATATATATAAATAAATATATATATATATTTTATGTATATATATAAATAAAAACATATACATGAATATATAAATAAATAAATAAATATATAAATAAATAAATATATAAATATATATATATAAATATATATATATATATATATATATATATATATATATAAATAATTATTTATATATAATTAGTTATATATAAATATATAAGTAAATCGTTTCAGGAATCTTATCAGAACTAGCTGCCAGATAGGTTTAGATGCATGCTCTGTTTAGGGGAATCGTTGCAGGAATCTTATCAGGAATCGTTTCAGGACATATACAGACGCATGCATGTTTTGTATAAATATAAATAAATATTTATATATATATATAAATAAATAAATATATAAATATAAATAAATAGTTATATATATATAAATAAATAAATATATAAATATAAATAAATATTTATATATATATATATATATATATATATATATATATATATATATATATATATATATATATATATATATATATAAATAAATATTTATTTCAGAACTAGCTGCTAGATGTAGGGCTGCATGAATGCTTTGATATAAATAAAAACATATACATGAATATATAAATAAATAAATAAATATATAAATATATATATATATATATATATATATATATAAATAAATAATTATTTATATATAATTAGTTATATATAAATATATAAGTAAATCGTTTCAGGAATCTTATCAGAACTAGCTGCCAGATAGGTTTACATGCATGCTCTGTTTAGGGGAATCGTTGCAGGAATCTTATCAAGAATCGTTTCAGGACATATACAAACGCATGCATGCATGCGCCAATTGGATTGGCTACTTCCCTTTGCCCTAATTTTTTTAGGGTTTGCGCCAAATGGATTGGCTAGTTAGGTATATATGCGCCAAATGGTTTGGCGCATTCACTTCCAGTCGGTCCCAAACCTAGACAGTTTGGTAAATAACCCGAAAACATGATTTTTCTTGTATATTTTTTATTAAACATGGTTATTTTAATTTTTTTTTCGTATTTTGTTTCCACAGTAAAATATGATAATGTTTTTAAACCTTAATATCGAACATACCATGCTACCCGTTCGACCAAACTTTTCTTAAATGGGCATGATGAAGGTCCATACATACTAGGAACATCCATGGATGTAAATGGAAAGCAACTTCAGCATTTAGTTCGTGTTGCACGTTAACCAAACCCTACATGTCCTTCTATGATCGAATAGACTCATATTACATAATTGGGGTGCTATTAAATTACAGTATGACTTTCAAGTGCATTCCTCGTTCTTTTGTTTTTTCAATACCTTTCTATTTCAATACATTGAAAATGTTAGGTTGATAATGGATAGGATTGTATTGGCGGTGAATAAAATTAATTTTAACATAATTAAATTTAGTATAATTAATTTTAAAAAATTGAATTTAATAGAATTGATTTATATTTAAATATATTTTATAAAAATAAGTTGAACAATAAATTTCAATGTAAAAATTACTTAGAATCAATTTTAAAAGTAAAATTACAAATTCTATCTTCAAGTAAAATCAATTTTGAAGGTAGAATAAATTTTACTTTTAATAAAGCAAACATTTCAAAGTCATCGAGAATCATTGTTAGGTCTCTAAATTAATTCTGAATTTTTAAAAGTCAATCCAAATATGCTAATAAATAATATTATAAGTTAGGTCGAACATTTATACGTTAAAACAGAAATTTAAACTTGCTGTTCTATACTGGTTAAAATATATTTTGTCTATTGGGAATTATTGATTTGGTGATTGCTACTTTTTTCTATTAACTTATTATAAAGATTAGTGATAAATAAAGGTGGATAAGATGGAATAAATCACAAGGGTCAAAATTTGAATAGATTAAATCGAGGTTAAAAATAAAAAATAACTCCAGATATAAATCATATTAGATCAATGACTAAATATAATTCTTACACGTTTCTATTATAGTTTAATCCCTACTCAAGATATAAATCATATTTAACAATTGTTTTATCTATTTTTATCTAGTCTAATTAAAAACAAATAAGAGAAATTACTCGCACCTCACTAGATCTATTAAATTAACATGACACTCCATTTTATAATATACATTAAATTATACCCCTCTAATATCTATTAAAAGAGTTTAAAGGTAATGTACTGACGGTAAATTAACTTTATACATACAACCAATCAAAATCCTTATATTTATCATGTCATATTAAGTTTTTTTAAATAAAATTATATTTTAATTAGATATATGGTTGTGATTGGTTGACAATGTAAAAATATTTTACACTATTAGTGCATATCTTTTTTTCTCCTATTAAAATACTACCGACACAACAACACTCCCTCTATATATTATAGTAAAATTAAAAAATCATACACATAAATAACATTTATCTTTAATTTTTATCTATTTTTTAAAATTTTCATTAATATATAAAAATTTATAAGATGTTAGTGCATATTTTAAAACTAAAAATATCAAATCATTTAAGAGACTAATATAAATTTTTCAAATAACTTATATAATAATAAAGTATGGAAAATGCTAATTGTTAAGAAAACATAAAAACAAGAAAGACAAGAATAAATCTCAACCATTCATTATCACCACCACCCCATGATTCCTATTAAAAAGGAAATTAAATTAAAAATAATTTAAAAACTTCCCTATAATATAATGACATGTGGACATTCTTGCATTTCTTCTCTAATTTCCTTCGTACTAAATAGCATTACTCATAAAGTATCAATAACAAATAACTTGAAATATAAAAGACAAAAATAAGTGTATTGAGGTATTTGTTATGTTTTTTTTTTATCAAAAATAATTGTCACTTTAAAATATTACTGAAATATTAATTTTCTCTTTTCATTAAAATGTTACTAACATCAAGCTATAATGAAAAACAATGTGAAGGACCATGCTGGAGGAGACGTTATGCAGGAAATCCGAAAGTTATTGAATTATGATTGGAAAGTGCATTTTGATTAGGGGTGGCGAGTCCGACCAGCAGAAAATTCGTTTTGTCCGCTTTTCCTTGTGATAGGATAAAATTTTAAGCTCGTTCTCTTTATTGTGTTCTCCCCCCTCTCTCTCTCTCTCGTTATTTTACAGACTTTTGTGGATATGAATTTTTTATACAATTTTACTATTTTAAAGTCTAAAACGTTTAATGCCCGTGGATTTTCTCCGCCTCACTTTTACTTTTTTATGGAGGGCAAAATTTTAAACCTGCACTCTCAAATATGTCTGCCCCGTTCCGCTCCGTTTTTTTACAGAATTCTGCGTGACATAAATAATATTTTTTAATTTTATTAAAATAAAAAATAAATTATTAATATTTTTAGTAATAATAAATAAATAGATAAAAAAATGTGAGAAAATGTGAGAAAAATAAATCTGACAGATATTTGAAAATAAGTTAAATGCAAAAGAATGGGAAAGTATAAAATTTTAGATGTTTATCTCTTTTGAATAAAAAATTATAAAAAGTGCCACTTATTAATGTTAGAATGTTTGATATGGTGAATTAATTAGTATATTTGTTAATTATCCGTTAGTTTTTTTAATGTAGTATAAATATTTTAAAGGATAATATTAAAAGAACATGCAATTATTTTTTATAGATAGATAGTAAATAGTAGATAAAGGTGCTTGTATATGAGAACTAACTTCTAATTAAAATATAGTTAATTACCAACCAACCAATGCAAGGACTTACTAAAAGCTGATCAGCTCCCTAAAAAAGAGAACCATCGCAACTATTTTTAACCACAACTCTAATGATTGAGCTAACAATTATTAAAAACTAATGTTAAAATATAAATTTACAAAATATACAAATTTAATGTACCACCCAATTTTCTTAATATGTACTCCATGCAATAAAAGTATTATGCTAGCAAAAGACTTTATCGTCAACATGTGGAGAAGCTAGCAAAAAAGACTTTATCGTCAACATGTGGAGAAGAATAACTTTCCACCATTATTCTCTTAAAATGATTGGAATGATGTGTATTGCATATGCCATACAACATTATTAGTTGCAGTAGCATACAATAATATTTAGTTGCAGAAACATATATACATCTCTCTCATATTTAAAATTCTGACATGAATTAAAATTATATATATCGAAAATTTATAATTAAAAAATTGTAAAAATTATAAATGTTTACTTGATTTCATATTAGTTAAGAATTGAAAAAGGTATATTAAGAAAAATATAATTATTGATTAATTAAAATCGAAAGATAATATGACATAAAATTATGATCAATTGGTCTCTTGAGGAACAAACAAACAACAGTTTGATTAAAAGTTTGTTTATAATGATATGCTTCTACACGAGCTGGATGTAAACAATAAATACAGATTATAGACAAAAAAATGAGAAGCTATGAACAGTCTTTCAGGTCTGTTTGAATGAACGTGAATTAACAGCTTTCTCTTTAAGTCTTCAAGCCTTATATATAGCCAATATAATAATATATCCGTTGGAGGGCAAATATGAAAAATCCAGAAGTTTGGCGGCTTGAACGTAGTTGGGGACAAGATCGTACAACACGTTAGTCCTTTCATGGTAGTGGAGCGAAACATTATTTTTTTACCACATACTATGTACTACGTGACATTATCTTCTATTCTTCTTGAACTTCAGAGGCTGAGAGCATGAGTTGGAAGAAAGAAAATAATCCTTGGGTCTTCAGAACTTCAAGTCTTCAGAACTATGTCTTCAGAGTCTTCAGCACTTGGTCTTCAATACCCTTTTGTCTTTAGAAACATAAATCTTCAGAGCTTCAAGTCTTCAGAGTCTTCAGCACTTGGTCTTCATATTGGTTTCTTAGGCGGTGTATCAGAGTCTCACACTTCAGAATCCTTATGAAGCATTTTGCTACTATTCATCAGAACTTGTGTAGCGTAGAAGAGGAACTTAGTATCTTTTGATGTGTTGGTCACGCCTTTCATCAGATTCAGAACCTATTTGTTAAAAGATCAAAGCAACAAACATTAGAGTACCAATATTGTTCACACAAACATACTCATTGCTATCATCAAAATTCAAAGATATGTTGCAGAACCAAATCTTGATCTAATAAATGGTAGCCCAACTAAAGAGTTTGTAGTGGATAAAGGGTTGAGGCAAGACGATCTGTTTTCACCTTTTATTTTTGTCTTGGTAGTGGAGGGTTTAACAAAGTTGGTAAGGAAGTCCATTGAGATCGAGGAGTTTTGTGGTTTTGCCGTAAATGGTAGGTGTATTGTCGATATCCTTCAATTTGCAGATAATACTTTATTGGTTGGGGAAAGTTTTTGGAAGTGTGTGTGAGCTATCAAGTCGGTGTTGAAAGCCTTTGAATCAGTCTTGGGGCTTGGTATTAATTATCACAAGAGAAAATTGATCGGTATTAATACTAGTTGCAATTTTTTGGAAGCCGCGTCAGTTATCCTTTCTTGCAAGGTGGAATCTAGTAAATTTATTTTTCTCGGATTGGATCCAATCCGAGGAAACATTCGACATGGGTTCCTCTTTTGAACAAAATGAAGAAGCGTTTATCGGGTTGGAAAAATCAGCTTCTTAATCTTGGTGGAAGGATTACTCTCTTGAAATCGATCATTTGTTCTCTCACTATATTTACTATGTCTTTCTATAAAATACCGGCGAAGGTGACTAAGGAATTTACAAGTATCCAAGACAAGTTTTTATGGGGTGGTTTGGAGGGCAAGAGAAAGATCTATTGAATGAGTTGGAAGAAGGTGTGTCTTCCGCTTGAATTAGGGGGGTTAGGCATAAAAAATATTTCGAATTTTAATATAGCTCTTCTTAACAAATAGAGGTGGAGAGTTATGCAAGGCCATGATAATCTTTGGTATGAGTTGTTGAGAACGCGGTATGGTGACATTTCCATGAAGACTTTTTGTGGTGTTGGTAGTGGTAATGATCTTCTTTCTCAATCTACTTGGTGGAAGGATATTACGAAGGTAGGTGTTTCATCTTGTAAGAATCTTATGGTGGCTTTGTGTAAGTTTGAATTGGGTAAAGGTTTTAATACATCTTTTTGGGAAGCTATTTGGTTAGAGGAGTCTAATTTTAGAGTGGTGTTTCCAGATTTATATTCGATTTTTTGTTTGCAAAAGATGTCAGTAGCCAGTATGGGGGGAGGGGGGTTGACGCCATGGAGTGTGGGTTTGGGGAGATTTTGGTATTAAAGATATTTTGTTGTCTCCGGATAATAGGTTGAGGTTTGCTTCGCTCTATTTGACGGTAGGGGTGTCGGAGTGGGGAAGTTTGGCCACGATAAGGTGTTTTGGTCCGTGGACCCGACCGAAGTTTTTTCGGTTTCTTGTTATGACTTTTATGCAAGATTTCGCATTCCTTCCGGTCTCCGGAATAGGAATGATGAGGTGTTGGACAAGGTTTGGAAGTTGGAGGTTCCTTATAAGATCAAGGCTTTTGGTTGAAAACTGTTTATGAATAGACTTCCTACAAAGGATCTTTTGAAGAATAAAGATATTGTCTTTCCTTTAAATTCTTTAAAGTGTGTTTTTTATCGTATAGATTTTGAGAGTAGGGATCATTCTTTTTTCAATTGTAAAGTGGTGAAGATTATTTGGAATGAGATAGTTCTTTGGGTTGGTAAATCGGTAAGTGGTCGAGGAGTGTTTATTCAATTTTATGGATTGGTACTCCTTTTGTAAATGAAAGAAAGTTAGGGAGGGCAAATTGGGAGTTGTTTGGCTTGCAACTTCGTGGTCTATTTGGTTATTACGAAATAATATTTGCTTTCGGAATGATGGTTGGAATGTTGATTATACAATTTGAAGTATAAAAATTATGGTTTGGAAGTGGGTGTTTTTAGGAGAAATTATTAATCTCAATTATAGCTTTTACGAATTTAGCAAGGATCTTTTGTTATTTCTTTCGTAATTTTAATTGGTCGGTAATTTCTTTCTTGTTTTTGTCGGATAATTTTCCCGTCTTGTTGTGTAAATAGATTGGAGAATCCTTAGTTCTTCCATTAATATCATCTTACTTTTATATATATATATATATATATATATATATATATATATATATATATATATATATATATATATATATATATATATATATATATATATATATATATATATATATATATATATTTTCTCTTTGAGTTACAACAAGATAAAATGCAAAATGTGTATTGTACCCCTTAAGTGAGGAAACAAATGGACTGATTTGACAAAGTAGCATACCGCCATGTGCTCCCGCTGTGCTTCCACATGCAACATTAGGCCTTTCATGCCCATTTTCAACGTATGTTCTGTAATCTATATATGCAGCAAAAGAAAAGATGGTAACACATGTTATAATTGATCATAACTCAAAGAAAAAGCTGACACCACGTTTAAAGAAACCAAATTCATATGTTTATTGTTTGGATCTGATTACTCTCCTCTTGATCTATGGCTAGGGTGTTTAGCAGTAACTTTCTTTAGAAGTGGCCCAAGCTATGTTAGGTGTTATGATTTGTAAATTGAATTCTTTGGAGTCGGGTTTTATAGTAATATCAGTTCTAATAAAAGAGAAATTTAATCTTTAAATTTAATAGTTTATATTCGATTGGAATTATTTTTTTAGGAAAGGATATATAAAGCAAAAAGGAAAAGAAGTACAAACTACAAATGAGAGACTATACAAAGACCCTTTTAAGAAAAAATAAATTTAAAATAAGATAAATCAAACTTATTCTTTACAAAATATATTTTAAAAAATAATGGGAATGAGTTAAAGTGAATTGAGTTTGTGATATAAGTCTTAGGTTAGCAAGACAATCTGCTCAACTACTTTTTTCTCTATAAATATGAGAAATAATCAAAGATATTTTTGAAATGACATTTACACAATTAATTCATCCGATGCTAATTTGACATGGTACCTTAAAAAGAGGTTTGAATGCTTGAACCACAACTATAAAATTCATTTCTAACCAAAAGTTGTGTCAATCTTTCTCATTAACAAACTCAATTGTTGACATAGCATCTTAAGAGTTCGACAATGAGAGAGTTCGAGATACCCAAAATGTAAGCAAAACTCCAAAAAATAAAAAGGTCATCAAAATCTCAAAGTCATGTATGTTCATAATGGAGACAACAATAGTATTATATCCTGCCCGGGAATAAACAGACAAAATGAAAGAAATAGAAGAAGAAGCAGGAATAAAATCATCTTTGAATCTAGCAATATTTCTTGCTATCAAAACAATATTGAACGAATGGATAATGGCGACATTAAACACTAACTTTCATTGATCGGACAAAGTTTTGTTGCAAATATTCCTGATGTCATCCCAACATTGAATGCGATTGTGAATGGCCGAGTTTAGAAGCACATTGACAATTAAAAAAGGTGGGAGCACCTGGGGGGATGCTTCTAAATCCTTTTGTCTAGCCTTAGATCAAAGGGAATATGACGGTTGCGAATTCTGACTTATAAAGAATCTATAATAGAATGATCACATTTCGAAAAATTCCAATTACGATCATTAATGAAGGAGCTAACAGAAGATCTTCACCTAAAATAGTGTCCCTATCTCAAGGACCAGAGGGGCGCCACACCAAGTGTCGTATCAAAAACTAATAGAGCTGCCATTTTAGAGAATCCAGGAAGAGTTATCTTTAATCTTCAAAGTCTCATGATTGACCCTAGACCAAATAGAAGAGAAGATGTGATGATGAATAACTTTATTCTTTCTTAAAACCCGATGCCTAAAAAGAATTTCCCAGGGTTCATTCGAATTGAAAAGATCCCAACTAAGATTCAAATTGGTGGCGTCATTAAAAGTAACCAACAATCTAAGACCTAAACTGCCTTAAGAAATAGGTTTACAAATATTCTTCCTAGCCATCATGACTAATTTGCTTTTAGTAGTTTCTCCACTCTAGATGAAAATTCTAGTAGCACATTCCAAATGTCTAACCAAAGTAATCGGCCACGCATAAATAGACATCAAATGAATGAGCATACCTTGAACTACCGACTTAACTAGTTTAACTCTGCCAACAAAGGATAAGAGAGATCCTTTCCAAGAAGCAAGCTTGCTGATTACCTTATCTATACGTTGAATAAATATAGCTCTGGTCCTGCCTTCAAAGATAGGAACCCCAAGGTAATTAAAAGGGGTGATACCTTTGCTAAACATGCTAAGGCAGTCAACATATTTAGTCTGGAAAAAGACATTGCCCCCCATAGATAGAATACTTAACAGAGTTAAAAACTTGACCATAAGCAATAGAATACTTTTTGTATACGGAGATGAGAGCCCTTGTGTTAGAGGTGTTACCTTTGTAAAAGAAAAAACGCCATCAACATAGAAAATGTGGGAGGGGATTTTGATTTGTTTAGGACTTGTAATTAAATCTAAATTCCCGAAATTCACCAACTGTGAGATTCTCTTACTGAGCACGTCTTTTGCTAAGTAGAAAAGCAAAGGCGAAAGATGGTCTCCTTTTGGGTTTAATATCTTGATGATTATAAGATATATTCAAAATCAATATTGTCAAATGAATATAAAAACTAGTATTTATTAATGAAGTTATGATCATCAACGAGTATAAACGCGCAACCTTTTATCCTTTTAAGCCGCTGTCTAATCTATCGTTGCCTAAAGTAAAAAATATTATAATGATTTAAGATAAATTTCTCATGAATCTTTTTTTATATATAGACAATAAAAAAGATTGATTATGAGTGAATTGATTATGTAAAATTGATTTTGAGTGAATTGATTATGTAAAATTGATTATGGATAAAAGTGAGTTAAAGGTAAAGTGATTTATGTTTGGAGAAATCTTTGTAAAAGTGAGTTGAACAATAAATTATAGTGTAAAAATCACGTTTAAAAATCACGTTTGATCAAAAGCTACAAATCCTAGCTTCAAGTAGAATCAATTCTGGAAAGCATAATCAATTCTGCTCAAGATCAACCAAACACGTCAAAATCAATTCTAGATGTCCAGAATCAATTCTAGATGCCTCAAACGTGAAACCAAACGTAGATGTAGTATGTGTTTGGTTATGCGGTAAGAAGAATTGATTTTAACAGAATTGAGTTTGACAGAATTGATTTTGGTTAAACGTGAGTTAAATGTGAATTGATTTATGGGTGTGTTTGGATTGGCGGTGGACATAATTGATTCTTGTAGAATTGAGTCTGGTAGAATTGATTCTATCAGAATTGAGTTTAGCAGAATTGATTTATGTTTGGAAACATTCATGTAAAAGTGAGTTGAATAATAAATTTCAGTGTAAAAAACATCCAGAATCAATTCTAGAGGCAGAAGCTACAAATTATAGCTTCAAGTAGAATCAATTCTGGAGACAGAATCAATTCTACTTTTGCCTAAACAAACATCTTAAAATCACTCAAAATCAATTCTACATTTGTAGAAGTGCTTTTGGCCCTTCTAAAAGCCAAACCAAATATTTATTGTTGTTTGGGTAGTTTGAATCAAAATTGCTTTTAGAAGTATAATTATCAAATTGGGTTTTAATATATCTATTTTTATAAAACATAATATATAGTTATTAAATTACTAATAATCAAATATAAAAATTAAAAAAAAAAATTAAATTAACATAATAATTAAATATAAAAAATTTAAAGAAAAATTACAAATTGATAATATAATTTAAAATGTATTATAGTGTTAAAATAGAATCACAAACTAACTATTTAGCTTATACTCTATAATTTGATCACAATTGACAAAATTAAATCTTGAAGTGATGTGCAGTAATGAAAAAGTAATAAAGATGAGAAGAAGATTTATTTTTGAGTGAGAAATTGGAGAAGAAGTAATGGCAATTAGGTAAGTATACCTGTAAAAAAAATTAATGTTTTCATTCATTTCTATCTTGAAAAACGCAGATGTGAAAGCTTCAATTTGTGGCTTTTGGTTTAACTCACGTTTAGATAAAAAAGCAAATCAGAAAAAGTGTTTTTGGTTTTACCCAAACATTATTATAAAAGAGGGTCCCACATTTTTGTGTCTTGGACGTGAGTTTGTGTCTTTGAGAAACCCATTTTCTTCTTGCTGAGTATTTGTTTTTGTAATTTTCATCCCAAAATATGCACATTATTGACAAATTAAAGTCATATTACTCTATCATTCAATAAATAAAATATGATTTATCGGTCTCAACTAATATTTGACATGATTCACCAATATTATGAGCATTTTTGTTTTAATTCAAATATAAAGTTTTTTGTATTTTCAAAAATGATTTTTATAAAATATTTTATAATTTTTTCAAATTAGTTTTTTACATGTCAAAAGACTAATTTTAATATCATATAATATAAATATACATTATTAAAAATCACAATATTTTTAAACAGATGTATCTAAAAATAATTTATATAAAAAATTATTTGAAATAACTTTAAATTTAAATAATTTTTTAAAATTGTATATCTAAAAAAAGTTATATAAAAGGATTAAACATTTAAAAGTAATATTTTAAGAATAATTATTTAAAATAAATTTTAATTTATTTATTTAAAAAATTAAGAATTTTTTTAATAAAATAATAATATATTACAAAATATCATTTAAAAAATACTGAAACAAACTGACCTTTTATATAATGTCTAAAAATTCATATCTTAGCACATAAAATTGCAACTCATGTTACAATTATATGTTTTTTTTTCTTTTCATCACCGGTATAGTTCAGTTCGGGAGATCAGCTCTGACATCAAGTGAGTCAAGTCTCCTTCTAGTTGCAGTTGCGGCAGATCGAACTGTAGTTCTCCCTATCAAGTTCAGTGTCAATCACTATTGAACCTACTAACGATTGGCTAATTATATCATTTCTTAAACAGAAAAATCTGAACGAAATTACGTTATAAGAATTAAATCACTACTAGAAATACACGTATTACCTGCGGAATTTCCTGCGGAAATAATTCCGCAGGTTTACCTGCGGATTTTCCTGGGATTTTCTTAAATAAAATAAATTTTCCTGCGGATCAAGAATTGGTAGAAAATTCCGCAGGTATACCTGCGGATTTTGCTGCGATTTATATATTTCAAACATAAAACGAAACTATAATGCAAAATGCGCAGGTAAATCCGCAGGAAAGTTTCCTGCGAATTTTGCTGCGGATATTAATTTTATAAAAACTAAATTATTATACAAAATCCGCAGGTAATTCCGCAGGAAATGTTCCTGCGGATTTTGCTGCAAATTTAACTTTTCTTAAAATAGTAGTAATTTTTGTCTTAAATTTTTTTAAAAATTTAATCAGTATATTTAATGGTTAATTATTTAATATTATTATATTAATATTTTAATGTGAATTGTGTTATTTTTGAATTTTCATCTTAAATTTTTAATAAAATAAAAGGTATTAAAAATTTTGAGAATGGGTATTCAAGATTTTTTTATAATAATCAATTTTTAAAAAAAATACATAAGTAACTCATATTTCAAAAATATTACCTCAATAACATGTTTGACCATTCTATATTGTGCCTTCTAGTTTGTTAAAATAACTTTTAATTTTATTTATAATAAATATTATGGAGTTTTTATTTTAATTTTTTTAAATAAAAAACCTATTTAGGGCCGGGCTCGGGTAGTAAATCTCGAGCCCATATTACACAGGGCCTTTTTGGCCCAGCCCTAAAAAGCCCAAAGCCCGCTTTGGCCGGCCCGTTTAAAGTCGGGTAGCCCATTTTGACAGCTCTAACCACTAATACACTATATTCAATTGATATTTTATTGTCAAATTTAATATAAAAAATATAAATTTTAAATTTTAAATAAAAAATATTAATATGATATGATATATAAGATAATATTTTATTTAAAATTATAATAATAATAAAATAATAATAATAATAAAAATAAAATAATATGAATATAAATCTAAAAAAATAGAGAAAGAGTTATCCTTCAATGTCGAAACCCTATCGAACATTCTCATGCCACTCTCATCTCTTCACTGTCGATCGTCGTCGTTCGCGTCCTCATCGCCTTCCGCCGTCCGCCGTTCACCGTCCTCCCGTCCACTGTTCTCCCATCCACCGTTCGCGTCCTCACCGCCGTTCACCGTTCTCGTCCTCGTCCTCACCGCCGTTCACCGTTCTCGTCACGGTTCGTAATCTCATTCTTTTTATAGCTTTTAATCTTGAATAAGTGACAGTGATTTTCTGAATATGAAGGATGATAAGATACATTTTAGAATCTTATTTTCTTTGAACTTCATGCCAATCATAGAAGTTTATAATCATTGGGTATTAAAGTTAAACAATAACGATTCATTTTCTGCTCTGTTTTATGGCTTCTAGCTGTTTGATGAAATGCACAGCTGAAACAAAACTTAATATTTGTTGTTCGGGAAGGTTTGAATGACGAGTAAGGACAATGCTGTGGAAGAGACACTAATAGTAGATGCTGTGTTTATTTAAAAGTGTACTACTGCCTTTCAGGATGCATTGGGTGGAGATGACATTGATATTGTAGCTGCTTCCCATGAAGAACTAGACGCGTAGTTAGAATCGTTGAGGGAAAAACTAGCTGAGGTAAAAAGAGTGCCAGAATTGATACTTAGTTTGTTTCTCATTTTATTTATATTGGTAATGAATATATTTCTGTTGAAAAGTGTAACGTTATGTTTGTTTCGGCCAAATCGATGGGTGAATTCAGAAATACATCTCCAAAAACACCCATAAAAAAGTGAAATATGGTGCGTTCATATATGCCTCTCTGAATTCAAAGAGTAAAACTATAATTTTGCCAGAAACTTCTAAAAAGGTTAAGGGTGTGTATAAAAAAATTCCTAAAAAGTTTAGAGATTGATTGTGTGAGAATTTTTTTTTTTTATAAAAATGCCAATTAAGTTAACAGTGACTAATTCTTATATATCCACTTCATTTAAGTACCAGCACCATTGAAACCACATATTACCTAAGAGTTTGCCTAACGTTGTTATCCGTAGAGACTAATGATGTAGTTATAGTCTACTAATACCTAGTCTAAGATATGGTAAACAATATTTTGTTGTATGATTGTGTCAAAGACTAGGTATTGAAAATGAGAGCTCTGTCCAGTTGTGTCTCTTTTTGGGATAATAGTGCTTCATTAATGCATAAGTTGTAACACAGCCTACCCCATGACTGATGAATTGTTCTATTTATGCCCTTTGCAGCTTTTACTGGACTGAAGAATGTAAATTTAGTACCTGCAGCTAATACTTATGTCCAGGTTTTTTTTCTTCTGATTACTGTCCTTCAATTAAGTTAAGATTGTAATTAATGTTGTTAAAATTCAAGAAATCATACAACACTTTATGGCAAGAAAAGAGTAATTTCAATTTTCATTTCTTGTAATAGTAAATAAAGGTTTGTATGGCAACCGTTATTTTATTAAAGAATACAGCCATTCAAATGAGATTCTGCTTTGGTTTCTTCATTAAATACATATTGAATTGATGAAGGGAAGTATATCATCACGTGCTTGATTTTGTTACACTGAATTTCTTTTGCTGTTAGATTCGAGGATTGGCATGGCCTTGTTTGCTTGTTGGATTGGTTGCTCAGAGTGCAAGGTGCAAACATACTATTTTTTTTCATCCCTTCCTGTTTTCAGGTTGTTGCTTCGTATATGATGGCTTTAATTAGTCTTTCCGCTCCTGTATTTATTTCCTTGATGCTAAAGGTTGAATACAATATTTTTGTTATATTTGTTGCTCTTTATCTCGAGTAGTCGAACCCTTAAATGTAACTGAAAGTTTCGATGTTTAGATGGCTTTCTACTCTCTACTCATATATTTTGCTACATCAATGGGTACACATACAACGGCTGCCCATCAAGTTAGTTTTACTCTTGTCTTGTATTTTTTAACTATTCCTTTGACCGTCTATCTGCATATTTTCTGAACACCAAACTTACGATCATTGATAATGCAACTCTTATGTTAGGTCATGATTCAGATCTTCTGGATATGCACAGTATGTGATGAACCTCTCTCCCAAACTGCTCAGGCATTTATGCCTGAGTTGATGTATGGAGTAAATCAGAGTTTGGAAAAGGTTAGTGTTACTTATTCACTGATTTCAAAAGATCTCTCCTCCAACCTCATATATCCAGTATTGGCTTTAGAGCTCTCTATTGTGCTCAGTTGAATTTCACATTATATAGGCAGATCATCTTTATTTTTTGTTTGAAGGGTAGTTTTAAACAATTAGCCGGTGTTTTCTTACTAATTAATATTGCAGATTCTCTCAATACATTGTTATGTATATTCAAAAGTTCCCTGAGTTTATATTACAATGACAGGCTAGGTCACTTCTAAGGTCTCTTGTGACTGTTGGAGCTATACTTGGGTTGCTCTTTGGGATAGTTGGAACATTTATTCCTTGGTTATTCCCCTACATGTTTACACCCTGATCAGATGGTCATCCAGGAAGTTAGTTCTTGAATTTTTAAACTTTAGATCAGAAATTTCCACTATCTCCTCTGTCTACACTGTGGGGGCAAGATTACTGATGGAAATACAGGGTTTTTTATGAACTAAACATATGTATGTAATTAAGGCTTATGTTAGTGGTTAACTAGTTTGTGTGATTATGCAGATGCACAGGATCCTGATTCCATACTTTTTAGCGCTAGTGGTCACACCTGCAACTATCAGCCTGGAGGGACATTGCTGGTACGCTCGTGTGTTCGATTAGAATATTTGGGTTTTCATTATTTAAGGAGTTTCCACTTAATTATTCTAGGATCTCTAACTTTGTCTTGTATTTACTTATTTGTTCCTAGCTTGTTTCTTGTTACTACTCATTCAAATAAAGGCAACTGAATGCATTATATTGCAAGTATTATTTTAAGGTTGTAAGCTAATTGTGTATATTTTAAGGTCGGCAAACCTTTCTATTTTTATGGTGGCTTTCAACATGAATCTGGCTTGAAAGCGTTGAGGCGGTGAATTTTTGGTTAACATTTCTACTGGTTTTTTTGCCCTCCCTGTAATACTTCTAGGGGAGCAAATATTAATATAGATATTTTTTTTTATTTTTTTAATATATTTCCTGCGGATTTATCTGCGGACTGTTTCCTGCGGATTTAGCTGCGGAATTACCTGCGGAACTTCCTGCCGAAAATATTACCCACGAAGGTTTTAGCTGGGGACAAGAAACCGCAGGAAAATCCGCAGGTAACGTGTTTCCTGCGAAAATTTAGCTAAATTCCGCAGGTAAATCCGCAGGAAATTTGAATATTTCTAGTAGTGAATGCTTCAGATGCATCAATGACAATTAAGTTGCTCTCGATGATACGAGAAGTTTATGAAAGAGTAAATAAAAGATTAATCGTAATTTTGTTCCCCTTTGTGTTTTTTATTTTTAATCCTACCATTTTAAAATATAATTTATTAATCTCTCTATATTATTTTTTTCAGAATTTTATCCCCCCTTTTATTTAAATGTTATTTTTTATATCATTGCAACTAAGTTGATTATGTGGCAGAGGTTATGTGTCACGTTATCAAAAATTAGACTGAAATGAAATCAGAAACTAAAATTTTAAAAAAATTAAAATTGAGGATTAAAATTAAAAAAATTAAAAATAACAAGACTAAAATTGCAACTTCATCGTAAGTAAATCTATAATTTTAATAAAAATATTTTTTTCTTAGGTTTTCTTCAATTCTAAAACACACATAACCTTTCTAATTCAAACCAACAAAAGAAAAAGCTGCAAACTCATATATAAAACTTATATACTATGAGCTATATTGAGAAAGAAAGATTATCTTAAAGCTTGTATGTAAATTGCAGACAAAAACCTTACCCTTTTTTCTAAATAAAAATTTTAGTTAATGATTAATGCAACTAAGAATAAAATTAAGTGTTTAACATTCCATGCATTAAATAAATAAATAAATGCTCATTATGTAATATCGTGTAAAACACAAGAAAATATAAAGATAAAAAAAATATGAAGAAAAATAATTTAAAAAGTGGGAGGACGCCTAGTCATTAGAGGTAGAAATAAGCTAGGTTAAACTTTATAAGACTTGACCTATGATAAACTTGAAAGGCCTGAGTCTGACCTGTGGCCTATAATAGGCTCTCTTTTTGGACCTGACCTGACCTTTTTAAAAGTCTGACCTGACTTGAAAACCTATTTAGAAGCCTATTTGTCATTATGGTTTTCAATTAATCCAAATTATTTAAGAAACTTTATAAGTCGTCTTATATATGCATATATAGGCCGACCTATTTAGCATTTATTCTAATATATTTGCATATATAGATTTACCTATTAAGCATTTTTTCTAATATACATGCAAATATAGGCTATCTATTTAGCATATTTTTAATATACATGAAAATATAGGCCGACCTATAAGGTTTCATAGGCTTTTTTAATAGCCTAATTAGCCTGACCTATTTTATTAAATAGACTTTTAAAAAGTCTAAGTCTGACCTTTTTGTTAAATAAGTCTGACGTAGTCTTATATATAGGCTAGGCCATAGACCCTTATAAGCCGACCTGACCTATTCTCACCCCTATTAGCCATAGTCAATCATTTCATTGGTTTTTTCTAAACCTATTATTGAATAAAATTTAGGATAATTAATCTCACAATCACATTGAAAATTTATAAGTAGAGAAAAAAATTATAATTGACTGTTAGGGTCAAAAATAGCCTAAACCTCACCAATATATTGAGTATCAACTAGTTTTTTTATAGGAAACACAATTTTATTAAACGAAAAGCCAAGAGACATTACAAACATCAAGATACTTATGACATTGGATCTCTACAAATAAAAATTGTATAAGCATAAAAGATATTACACATAAATTGATTACAAATTAAAAGACCACAGCCTAACCAGAAACAACAACATATCAATCATCCATCAACTCTCTTAAGAACACCAATAATGACATTATAAGAATGAGAATTCATAGTCTTTTTCTAAATCCAATTAAGAATGATTTTTATGACTTGAGTCTGCACATTTCGACTTCTATTGTTCTCAAGATTGTCCATTTTCATGGAATGCTCATAACTTAGTTGATGACTAGAGATAGTGTTGCTCCAAAACACAAAAATTCTTTAAGGCTTTTTTATCAAATAATGAGAGCAGATTTAAATCCCAAATGACAAAAGCATAAAATAGACAACATTAAAATGATGTTGGATGAAAGAGGAATTGCCCTTCATAGATGGAAGGATAACCACCATAAGAGTGGTAGATGGAAGTTACCATGAAATTGGAGGTGGTCACCGACAAACCCTAAAGGTTTGGGGGAGGTTTTCTAGAGAGAAGAGAGAGCATGAAACTTGAGCTAAATTTCTATCTTTTATTGTAAGTTATTAACTTGTACATCTATAAAAAAAATTCCTACATGTTTGGTTTTAAGAAACACTAAAAACTAAGTAAAATTAAGTATTTATTAATAAGCAATTATTTTAAAAATATGCGATGCAATTATCAATTATTCTACAAGTCGTAAATCTGAGTGGTATTGTCTTTCCATATTGAACTAATAATATACCCGTACGTTCGTACTTGTAAAAATTATTTAGTAGTGTAAAATTGTAATGCAAATTGAAATTTATGTTTATGTATGTTTAGATAGCATATTTGGATTGACTTTTGGAAGACCTAGAATCAATTCTAGAGGTGTAGAATTGATTATGGATAATTTTAAAATGTTTGTTTTATCAAAAGTAGAATTGATTCTGCCTTCAGAATTGATTCTACTTGAAGCTAGAATTTGTATCTTCAGAATTGATTCTGGATGATTTTTATGTTGAAATTTATTGTTCAACTCACTTTTACATAAATGTATTCAAACATAAAATATGTGTTTAGATGTTATTTTTATATATTTAAATACTAACTTATTTTTTGACATAGTAAAATGTGTTTAGATGTTATTTTTATATATTAATATGAAACTATGTTTGACTTTCTTTTTTTTTTACATAATAAAAATAAATTAATAGTAAAATGTGTTTAGATTTTATTTTTATATTAATAATAAATTAATACTTAAATGAATAATTATATCATATATCAAAATAAAAAAATATGTGTTAATTGTGTTTGAATATATTTGGATGTGTTTTGTAAATTATTTAACCATAAGAAACTTTATTTTGGTTTATATATAAACGTATTTAATTAGATCGGGTTTAAATAATTCATACAATTTAAAATTAATTTTTTTTAAATGTAGTTGAATACTACCTCCGTTTTTTATTATAAGTTGTTTTGGACTTTTCACATATGTTAAGAAAAATAATAACTCTTATATGAAAATAAGAATTATGAAGTTTTTACAAAATTGTCCTTTATTAATGACATGTGGAAGATATATTTATATAATTAAAAAGAGAGAATAATAAATATTTAAGGATATAATAGCAAAAATATCATTAATTATTTATTGAAATTGTAAAACGACTTATATTAAAATACAAATTTTTTTCAAAGCGACTTATGATAAAAAAACGGAGAGACTAATATCTAAATGTGATTCGGTGGATGCAAATTTTATTTAAAAATTTATTATCAAAATCATTGTTTCTTAAAAATTATATATTTATAGATATTTTTTTAACACGATTAACATATTTATATATAAACACATATTTTATTAATGAATTAATACCATCCAAATATATTTAAATACTCAAATAAATATTTAACATGTAAAATATAGTAAAGAGCCCAAACAAATAGTTAACATTGTCAATAAAATTTGATTAAAGTTAGGAATGGTAGAAAAAAGTGAAGCGGAAGAAAAATGCAAACTTTGAGATGTTATAAAAAAATTGAAACATCATACTTTTTTTAAGAGACTAAGCTAAAAGTGTTGATATCACAATAGTTATGATTATTATAAGATTAACTAGAGCAAAACATATGATGGAGTATTATTTTCGTTATTTTTATTCTTCCATCTGCATAACTTTCAAAGGATAATATTAATACATTATGACCATATTACAAGTTAAAGAGTATTAGGCTTCCAATTAAAGCAATCTGTAACATTTCCCTTAGCAGTGGCCTTACAAGGTCCAGATTCTCTAATTAGCCAATAACAATTTTCGTCGCATAAATGCTGATCTCGTTTTTGGACATAAATATCAAAGTAGTGAGCTTCTTTATTCCATGAAAAATGACAAAAATATAAGGATCTTCTAAACATGTATGCAGGCACAAATTGGAAGATATAACTTTCGCCAGATTTTAATGTTTGAGTTCCCAAATCATGATTTTTGTCTTTACAATACATGGTGAGTTGTGTGTTGGTCATGTTGTTGGTAACATGAATCTTTACTTTTGCCCAAATGACAGTTTGGATACCGTTGGGTTGAGAAGCAACAAAAATTGTTGGTAGCATAAGAACAACAAATAACACAAATTTATGGATTGTAATCATCTTGCTTGTTAAGAGATGAATTTGATACAATAATATTCAAGTAGTTATTTTCTTGTTATATATATTTTCTTGCAAGTTCTAGAAACTTCATTTGAGACAAAATAGACAGAAAAAAAAAGTTAAAGTATGTTTTTTTTTAAAATACACTTTTATAATTTATTTTTTCTATTACAGTAGTATGAAAAAAAATTTCACGAAAAGAAATACAACGTATGGTTTTATAAATAATCAATCACAATTTTTTATTAATTAAAAATAAATATTTTTTTTCTCGTCTACTCGATCACAACTATTCCATGAATCCAATTAAAAAAAAAATTAAATTTAAAATAAATTAAAAAATTTATCTCTTAGTTGTTTCTAACACTAATGATTTAAGTTCGTATCCATACAAGTTTTTCTCTAAAAATATGCTCCTTTCATTTTTTATTATAAACAAATTTTAAATTTTTTATTCAATGAATAATTAGTATATATAATTTATATATATAATCTAAACATATAATTTATTCAATGAACATAAAAAATTAAAATTTGTAAAATGGAGGGAGTATAAAATATAAAATAAATAAATACTCAAGTTTTCTTTCAACGTGTTTATGTATTTTTTTTTTACAATGGAGGGTCGAGGCCCAAGGAAGGAAGGATTACAATGAGGCTAACCTCAGAACCGAATTATCTAATTTATCATTGTAAAGTAATTGCGATATGAAAATCAGATGCTCATCGTCGAATCTAAGTTCTTCTCCACAAGTGGCTATAAATTTAACTAACACGTTTGCACAATAATTTTCTTCTATATATCAGTGAGAGACTTTAATGTCTCTCGTATCCTTAACAATTAGTGATTTTTTAATGCAAGTTATTCTTTTTTATATTATTATTTATATATTTCAACAATAACTTATTTATATTAATATATAAATATAAATAAATAACTTTCTTAATTTATCTTCATTAGTGGAATTACCCCACACAAAATAAAAACTACCTCTTCAACTATTGATAAAATTAAAAAAAAAAAGTATTTCTATATTTCCCTATAATGTTTCAAATTCTATAAATATACTTTTTGATGAATATATAGTCAAAATATGTTTTCTAAAATAAATAAAAAATCAAACTTATAAAAATGCTTAAATAATTTAAAATCATATAAATAAAAACTCAAAAAAAATTAAAGTAAAAAGAACCTTCTTCAATTTGCTTACTTTTGTAAATGAAAATTGCTATTATCTTATTATATATATATATATATATATATATATATATATATATATATATATATATATATATATATATATATATATATATATATATATATATATATATATATATATATATATATATATTTCAATTCAGTATTTTATGAAAGTCATAAAATAATAAAATATAATAAGTTTATTCTAAAATTTTAGGTTTAAATAGTCTTTTGATCCTTGTAATTTGGCGTGTTTTTTGTTTTTTCGTCCCTGTATCTTATTTTTCTTGGAAAAGATCCTCAAATGTTAAAATCCTTTTGGTTTTAGTCCTTAAAGTTAAAATCCGCAGAAAAATATGCAGGTTTCTTGCGGATTTTCCTTTGAATTTTCCTGCGGATTTTAATTTTAGGGACTAAAACTAAAAGAATTTTAACATTCAGGAATCATTTCCAAAAAAAATAAAATACATAGACGAAAATAAAAAACACGCTAACTTATAGGGACCAAAAGACTATTTAAGTCAAAATTTTATTTATCCTTCCTCTTTAGTTGAAATTCTTTTCATAAATATTTGAGCTGAATTAAAAATCAATATGATAGATTATAAAAAAAATTATTGATTTGTTCATATACAGAAAATGATACTCAATATGATAAAAACCAAAAATAAATTGAAATAACAGTAAAAATTAAAAATTATTTTATTGAAATAAAATATTTAAAAATAAAATTACAAGAATAACAACAACCAAGTCTTATCTCGATAATGGGACTTTTCTTTTTATTTTATTTTTTATCTGTAAACTAAATAATCTATCCCTTCGATTTCTATAACAATTGATGGATAAAATAATTCGATTTTACTATAAAACACTCGTTAAATAGATTTTGACCTAATCCTTACTTATATATATCGTTCTTTGAGATAGATTGTAAGACAGGAAAAATCTTCAATGTTATGTGTTCTTCTATCTTGAACAAAATATTTTTTCTGCCCTTGCAATCTATCTCACATAATGGTGTTGATGTTGTTGTTGTATTTTTAGAATAACCTTCCTATCTTGTCAATCAAAGAAAACAACATTGCTTTCCTCGGTTGAAAATATTGAGAAATTTATTCCTAAATATATGGTGTAAATTGCACACAAAAAATGGTGACTGATAAAAAAATTGAAATGCAAACATGACATGTTACTATCAATTCTTTATCATTTATCATTTATTTTCATGAAATTTATTACCTCGATTTTTTTCTAAAACCGAGGGGTTTCCTTATTTTATTTTATTTTTCTATTTAAAAAATAAAATACTTTTCTCCTCGGTTTTTTTAACAAAATTGAGGGGTTTTGTTACACAACTACAACAACAAATCTCTACCCTACATTCATAAAGGAACAACACTCAAGATATTGCCAAGACATCAATCCACAACAAACTATCTACATCCACCACTAGTTCGCTTTCTTGTGAAAGCATTTGCCATAAAAAAAATTCTCTATGATAGATTGAAAGTGCAGAAAAAATATCTTTGCTTCAAGTTATACAAAGAAGGTAAACCAACCTTAAATAACATATTAGAAGTTGGATGCATACAAGGTATGCAACAAAACCTTGATTACATCAAAAATTTATTTTAATATTCTGTGTTAACAATGTAATATTTTTTTTAAAAGAAAAAGCTTATTCACCTCGGTTTTCAACTGAAACCGAGAGGTAAATACTTTTTACCTTGGAACCGAGAGGTAAATACTTTTTACTTTGGTTTTTGCCATACCGAAGGAATAATTAAGCGTGTTTATTGAGATATTCACCGTGCTTAAACAAATATTTACAATCCATTTAATGAGTATCAACGCTCAAGATACTACTATTAGAGATCCGCGTGAAACATAAAAAACTTTCATTATAAAAGTATTATGAATATAAAAAAATTGATAATCAAACATCATGAAGCCCTTGAAACTATCTACATCCATCACTAAAGTTCTCTATGATGGATTGCAAGAGCAGAAAATTATTTGGGTTTAATATTTATGTTCTTAAATATTTATTTGAGCAGAAAATTATTTAATTAGCTAATTTTTTTTATAACAGAAATAAATGCAAGCGAAAGCAATTGAAAATATTCTGGCACCCAGCATTTGTTCTTCTCCAAAATTCAATGATCCGAAGATCCAACTTCCAATCTTCATTGACAAATTAATTTTTACTTTAATATTTTGTGTAAACAATGTAATATTATGGGTAAACAATGTAGTTTGTAAACAATGTAATTTGTAAACAAATTAATTTATTAAAAATGAGTTAAAAAAACAATATATCTTACCCATCGACTTTATTGATAAATTGAGAGGTATAATGCGCTAGTTTTGAAAATAAGAGTGCAGATATTGTGTTTGAATCCATGTGCAGATAACTTTATTCCTCGGTGTTTTTAAAACTGAGGGATAAAGTGACAGCTTTATGCCCTATCGGTTTTATTGGTAAACTGGGAGGTATTATGTGTATCATATGTTTCAATTGATCAACCACCATGTACTCGCTCTTTTTGATAATCCTTAAAAACTCTTCCGCTTCATCTTAGGATACGACTTATTTAGAGGACCCTTGCCCCTTGTCTGAGCTAGATACCTCTATCCCCTTAGAATGTCCTATTGGTGCCTCAACATCCTATTTCTACGGCTGATCAAGCGCAAATACCCTACCACTGTGACACTACAATTAATAATACTTTTTATGACGAAGCTTTCATCTCGGACATGCTAAAAATTAAGAGTATATGTCCTGGAAGCGCCTCGTTTGATTTTTTTAATAAAATAAACAACATTTTACCTCAGTGTTATAAAAAGTGAGGTAACAAAGCTAAGTGAGCGTCATTTTGTATACATGAAAATAATGATAAACATGTTCTCTTGATTTTTTTTTGGGAACCAAAGTCATATAGCTATAAGGTATCTCGCTTCGAATCCCCTTTGTCGCATTTAAATTTTTTTTAACGATTTACCACTTGGCGTCTTTTCTAGATTTTATGTTTTTCTTTTTCAATTAGCAATTCTCAAAATCTTTGTTATCAATAAACAAGAATGAGAAATAATAGAAAAAGAAAATATTTCATTGATAATAAAAAAAACAAGACAACAAAAAAAATATATTCCACATATTCATTTTAAATGGGGTGGGAGTAGGTGTAGAGAAATCCAATTTTTAATTATGGAGCGGGAGTGGAGAATGCTAGCACCCGCCTCGTACGACCGCGTCCTTCCTCACCTATTAAATTTAATTATTATTCTTATTTTTAATAACCTTATTATTTATTTATTTTTCTCAATTTTAAGATATCAAATTTATTTAAATTATTATTATTATATAATTAAATATAGATTAAATAATAATGGTCAAGTATTATAATTATTATGAAAAAAAATAAAAGAGTGGGCGCGGGGCGAGCTAATTATTATTACTTTTTTATTTTTTTTTTATTTTTTTAATGTTGAGAGCTCTTGGAGTTCAAACTTTAACTTCAAAAACTTTTATGATAACAAAATAAAACATATAGATGGAAGAATTGTTGACAGTATTGTTCCACACCAAAATAAATAAGAAATTTTTTTGAGAATGAAAGATAGATAAAACTCACACTAGTAAAGATCAATATATTATTAACTATGGCAAAACTTAAGATGTATTATTTTCATAACTTTTAGTCTTCTATCTGCAGAAATTTCAATGGATAATACATTGACCCTAATACAAATTAAAGAGTATAACCAAGTTGTCTTCATCCTGTAATCATATTAGGATTTCCAATGAAAGCATTGTATAGCTCCAGTTGTCCCAGCTTTAATCTTACAAGGTCCAGATTCTTTTACGTGCCAATGACATTCTTCGTCGCAATCACTCTCATCTCGTTTTTGAACATAAATATCAAAGTAGTGAGATTCACTATTCCATGAAAAATGACAAAAATATAAAGATTTTTTTATGAGGAATGCAGGTACAAATTTGAAGATATAACTTTCTCCAAATTTTATAGTTTGTGTACCGAAATTTTTATTTTTGTCTTTACAATACATGGTGAGTTGTGTGTTGGTCATGTTGTTGGTAACATAAATGGTTATTTTTTGACCAATCGGAGTATTGATGCCAATGAGTTGAGAAGTAACAAAAATTGTTGGTAACATGAAAATAAATAACATAAATTTATTGATTGTAATCATCTTGCTTTCTCAAGAGATTAATTGATATAAATTGAAACTCATGGTAATTATATATAAACTATCGAGTCGGATGAAGATAGGCACTTTTTTAGATTCTTGAAGTTTCTAGTGAGAGTGGACCATAATTTAAAGAGAATAAATTTTTTAGTAATAGATAAATAATAAGTCAAAGTATATTATTTAAAATAGAAAAGAATCTGTCACATTCATAATTTTCAAAGATTTTAAATAAAATAATATAAGATTAATCAACTCTTCTTTCCAGTTGTTAATTACTTTGCTTTCTTATTAAGTTTGAAATTTTATTATATTTTTGGTAAAAGTTCTATTTTCTTTTACTAAAACAATTTTTATAATTATTACACTGTTTTTCGTCTTCAATTATCAATTTTATCTCATTCACCAAACAAATCACTCTATTTTAAATTCAAATGTTTTACTCATTCTCATGCATTTATATATTTAACATTGATGGTATATCAATTTTTTAATGACATGGACTTATATTTTTAGGTTTTTAAAGTTTCGCAAATGTTCGAATATAATAACAAGTCATTTTTGGTCAAAAAAAAAAAAAACAAGTCATTTAAAATTTAATTTATCGTTAATTTTAAATACAAATATTTGAGAGGAGATCAAGCTTGAATTAAGAAGACTAAATTCATGAATTGGATAAAAATATAAGGACCTAAAATTTCAAAAAATAGTTTTAATATTTTTCATTTAAAATTTTAAGTATTAATTAAATAAACAGTAAAAAAATATGTCTTTTAAAATACAAAAAACTAATTTAAATTTATGAAAAAATGATTTAATAATTTAAAATCATATATGAATAAAAATAAAGGTTTAAATACATTTTTTATCCCCCAACTTTGATTTTTTAAAATTTTTAATCCTCTTTTAAAAAAAATCAACTTTTTTTTTTTTGGAAATCTTGGTACTGACCCAACATAAAAATTGATAACACTTAGTGGGATTCGAACTCAGAACCGTAAGAGGAGCACACCATCAAGACCGAATTCTCCTTTAAAAAAATTTGCTTTGTAGGCCAATTTTTTTTTCCTTTCAAATTCGCAAAGGTGGCAGTGATGTGGCAATGCCACTTGGCGCCACGTCAAACAAATAGTATATAATATATACTCTCTCTGTTTCAAATTAAGTGTCACATTTATAACTTTTTTTTCCAGCCAATAGGAATCAAACTGATAAGAAGATTAAAAGGCCCATTAGGGAAAAGAAAGAACTTTTCTTAAAGACTATTATCATTAAAAGGGGTGTCTTTAGTAATAGTTTTATATTTCATGTTTATTTACAATTGCTGGCCCATGGCCCTTTTAATATTAGGAAAAACCCTACCTATATATTGTATGCATCTTCTTCATTAATGTTATGAAAACTAGGTAAATTACCCGTGCGTTGCACGGGTTTTTTCAGAATATATAGTTTACGTTTTTTTAATTATATAAAAATGATAATTTTAATAAATTAAATTAAATTATAAAGTAATTTTTTAAATATTGTAATGTACATGTATTTAATATTAAACTTTATAAAAAATATAATAAATTATTTAAAATTCGAGAGTGCATCTAAATATAGATTGTAAATTTTATAAATGTTTTAAAGTTAATTAACATAATTTTTGTTAACTATAAATTGTTCAATAAATTTAAATAATATATTATATTTAATTATAATATTGTACACATAAACACTTTAAGTATATTTTGGTTGTTGTAATTGTTTTTATATTTTATCTATTTATTATTATTTAAATTTTTAATAGTAACTCATTTGTGTTACAATTTTTTAGGAGACATTCAGTGTGCAGTGCATTACTTTTAACCTCCTATAATAAATATTAACGAAATAAATTACAATGTTTATTATTGATTAAATGATATGATATAATATTATAAAATAATAAAATAAAAAATAGAAGATAATTTTTAGGATTCCATATAAATAAAAGGCGGGAGTGAAATATTTAATGTTTTTAAAGATTATATTAATTTCTTTTAGTATAATAAACTTATTTGAACTTTTTTATTATCACTTCTCAAATGTTATATTGATCAATGTAAATAAATTTAATTAATGTTACTATTAAATTTTTTTAATAATCATTAAACTTTATTAATACTCGTTAACTTTTATAAATTTTATAACCATTTATATATTTCAGAAAGTGAATATTTCTACTCATTAAATTATGTGTTAAAATCCCAAAAATTTTACTTACATCATTATAAACATTTTTTAATGTAATTTAACATTTTTTTTTTCTTATTTTAAAAAAGGTAAGAAAAAATATTTAAGAAATTTTATTTCACTATTATAAGCCTCGATTATTAGAAATTTACAAACTTAAAAATTATAAATTTCTAAATATAGGTTACAATAAAAGTAATAATCAAAATCCTTCACTTTAATCGTAAGACGAAATCAAGAATTGAGCCTCATGATTAGAATATTTTATTACTGTGTCAATTTTGTTTATTATGTTATTCTATTTTTCTTACATATCCTTCTATAATATTGTTTCTATTCGTTATTTGATATGAACTCTTCATATTTTTAACTCTTAAATAATATATCAAAATTGTATTTTTTTTATTAATAATGTTATTATTATTAAATTTTTATTTTTCAAATTATTATTAACTTTTAATTTTAATTATCATTAAAATATTTAAGACCCAATCTCTTTACTCTAAGATCTTACTGTATCTGAATATTATCACAATTAATTATTAAAATACACACCAACTATACATTTTTATGCCAAATAATATATTTTGTAAATTAAAAATTAAAAATATTATACATGACATGACTCTTACAATGATAATAGAAGTTACAAAGAACAATTCATTACTAAAATATGGACCAATTATACCTTTGTATGCAAAATAATAAATATTAATAAGACGATAAATTTTATTAAAAATTATAACTCACAGTTTTATTAATTAAAATTTATTATTAATTAATATCATTTTAAGTGATTGATTTAATATTTAAAGAATAGAATTGAAAAATATTTAAAAATTAGTGTAATTAACAAATATTATTACTAAGATTTTCTTATTAATCATATAATAAAACACCAAATAGCGTTACATATATACCTGTAACAAAGTAACCAAATATTTTTAAAAATTGATATGTATGTATAAAATCAATGGAGAGAAAAAATAGTATACAAAAGATGGAATATATTAGCAACCAAAAGAAATAATGAATGTGTTATTTGATGATTAAAAAATAATATATTCTCACTTACCCAATTTACACTCATGCCAATTTAAAAAAATTAGTTTGTGATCATGTGATTCAATTCTTTTTTGTTGATAAATATGTAATTCAAATATGAAAAGGTTAAAAATAATTAAATTATAGTGTATTAAGTCACTTATATTTAAAATAAAAAAGGTAAAGAAAGACCAAAAAGGTAAATTTCCAGAATTACGATAATATTTCTACTTTGACATGAACATTTATTTTTTCTTCAATTGGGTTTTATATCAATGATAAACCGAACTACATATAACTAAAAAAAATTAATATATTTTGTATATAATAAAAAAACTATTAAATATAAGGCTAAATAGTAACACAACAAATAAATTCAAAAATGTAGCGAGAGGTTTTTCTGTAGTCGCATTTTTGAGCAGTCACTTTTGTAGCACCATATCATTGAAGCCTTGAAGAATTATTTTCAACATCATATTTTGTCTTAGTCTTTAATACCTTAAAACCTTCGATAACATAAATCATCTCTTCTTCCAAAACTTTTTTTTGCATGAAAACTTTCTTGGTATCATTGCATGTATGTAATTGCTAAAAAAAAATTAAAATTAAAAAAGCAAAAGAAAATATTAACAAAAAATAATTTAATAAAGAAATAGATGAAATGAGAGTACCTTTTCATCTATTAAGATCATATATGTGCTAATTAATTCTTTTCTTCTAGTAATGTTCATATTATCCCACATCTGACTGATTCTAACTTTAATCATAGTATTTGACGTAGTATTAGTAAGATTGTTGAGAAATATATGACGGGAATTCGTGGTGAGAATAAATAGGATAGTTGAGAAGCAGGAAAGATGTGACAGAATATATAGAATTGAAGAATAAAATGAGAATTCATTGAATATGTAAATGAATTTTGTAACCGAAGATATGGAATAAAAGGCCATCTTAATGAATAAGAGTAATTGAAGAATAAAATTGAAAATTAATTGAATATACAAATAAATTTTATAACCGATGGAATGAAAGGTCTAATGAATGGTAGGTGGTTATGGAATAGGAGAGATGAAATAGATTAATTAAAAAAATTAAAAATTAGAGATTTAAATAGATTAATAATATAGTACTATTTAATATTTTGTTGAGATATTTTATTAGAGATTAAAAAATAAATCAAATACTACACAAATAGCATATCAAAATAGTAATTTTATGATTTTTGTTTTTAAATAATTTGTTTTTAGTTTTATTAGAGATTAAAAAATAAAAAAAATTATTTATATTTAATAACTAATAGATTTAAGATTGTGGCAATAAATATATATTACTTAATTATTAATATTATTTTTGTTATTATTATTATTATTATATTATTATTATTATTATTATTATTATTATTATTATTGTTATGATTATTATTATTTTAATTATTTATATTTTGTCAATTTAATAACTAATAGATTTAAGATTGTGGCAATAAATATATATTACTTATTATTTATTTATATTATTATTAATATTATTTTTGTTATGATTAATATTATTATTATTTTTGTAATATATAGTACTTATTATCTATATTATGATTATTATTAATGGTATTATTATTATTATTATATTTATTCTTAATGCAGGGTTAAATTAGTAAAGTTAAAATTAGGGTGTGGGGTCAAATTAGTAAATTTAGAATTAGGGTTTGGGCTTAGAGTTGCTATCAGGTTGACATGTGGCTAGGGTTGCCATCATGACAACCTTGCATTTGTATATATTAAGATTAAGATTAAGATTAAGATATATTGTGGCAATAAATATATATTACTTATTATTTATTTATATTATTATTAATATTATTTTTGTTATGATTAATATTATTATTATTTTTGTAATATATATTACTTATTATCTATATTATGATTATTATTAATGGTATTATTATTATTATTATATTTATTCTTAATGCAGGGTTAAATTAGTAAAGTTAAAATTAGGGTGTGGGGTCAAATTAGTAAATTTAGAATTAGGGTTTGGGCTTAGAGTTGCTATCAGGTTGACATGTGGCTAGGGTTGCCATCATGACAACCTTGCATTTGTATATATTAAGATTCTGAAGTGTTTTATTATTTCTTCCTTAGAAATTTAGATCTAGTTTAATTTGAGCAAATATCTATCACAAACCCATGCTCTGTAAGGGAAGAAAAATGAACAAGTCTTTCACGTCGCCATATGTACCACAACACAATTCTGGTGATTTTATACTTTGGTTTATATATGACAATTGCCGCAGCATACCGGATTTTGAATAGTAGTAGCTTGCTTGAAGAGGATCTAATTCAATAATTGTAACATATAGTTTCATAAATATATACCACTGTCTTTAATATATAGTTTCATGAAACAAAAATACTAAGGATTACTTTGGATACGCCAAACATAAACCACTGCCTTTTTTACCAAAACATTACAATTAGAAGAAACTAAACATGATACTAAATTAGTTTACCAATTAGGTAATGGAAGATGGTATACGATGATACATTACTAAAGTTGTTTATAAGCCTTTCTTGGGCCAAAGATAATTCATACTTGTAATGATTACATAGTTACCTGCATCATTAACTAATAGGCTACCCATTGAAATTCCATACCAGTTTTGTTTCTTCTAGAATTTATGTTTGTAATTTGCAACTTGCTTTATGATAAAATCAACTCTATAATGTATTGTGGGATTTCACTTTATATTTGATAGTTGTATTGAGTACTCTTATATTTTAACTTTGCTAATGTTCTAATTTATATCATATGAATTTTTAAATTTGGCATTTTAAAAAGCTGGACTAAAAAATAAAATAAAAAAAAATCAAAGTTGGGGGACCAAAAATACATTTAAACAAAAAAAAAATTTAACTGTTCTTTAAATTAAAGTAAAATAATCCTTCATGCAATTTACTAAACTTTATAAAGGAAAATTGCTACAATCTTGTTATTATTATGTCTATTTTTTTTTTTTTGTAAATAAAACTCTTTGATGAGAAAGGCAAAAAGAAAAGAAACAAACAGAGAGGATGGGAAAATGTACTTAGCTCATCAACACTAACAAAAATTGTACTTAGTTAGACCAAAACAATCCCTAAAAAACCTATCCCATGCATATTTTGGAAACTAATCCACCACGTCGCATGATCCACAAAATGTCATGATATAAGTGATTTTAAATATAAATAAACGAACATTGTGCAATTGTGCAAGTTATTTCTCCAACTAGTCAAAAACTTTCAAATAACTAACTCAATTCTAATCATAAGTGATTCCATTCTCTTGTGTTTTTATGGTTGATGGCTAAGATAGTACCATGGAGCTCCGCTCTAAAAGAAGTAGTTATTCCTATTTTAGCCACACAAAAAAATTCAAAGGAAAGTGCAAAAATAATCTCTGAATATGCCACCACATGTTAAGGTCCTGATATTTCCTCTACAGGTCTATAAACATGATACTTAAATATGGGTTTTATGGGTTTTCCACATGCAAGCACAAATGAAAAATCATAAATTCAAAAGAGAAAGAAGGGAATGCCTTTGTGTAATGACATTAATCTAAAGAAATTGGATGAAGATGTATGTGGTTCTTTCAAATTCAAGTGAAAAACAATATGTGAAGAATCTCCAACAATAAAATAAGCAAATAAATGTTATCAGGTTACACTATTGAAATAGAAAATATGTCAAAAAGTGAGAAGGAATCCCATGTTCCCACTTTATAAGAACAATTGAATTTGAGTTCAACGGTTGTGATTCCTTAAAAGGCCAAAACCCACATACAACGATTCACATAGATTCTCGAAGCAATGTAAGCACTTGAGTACACTCATGTAGGCCTAGGCTCATCACTTTTTCCCCTAGACACGTGGGAGCACGTGGAAGCCATCGATGTCAAAATTTTCTACTATACGAAGTACATTAAATAAAAATCTTCCACATGCCAACGAATAACATTCAACATCATCCCAAAGTTCCTTCTCCTTAAGTCGCATTATCAACATAAAGTTTTCCCTAATGGACATGATTCCTATACTGGCTTCACTAACTTTTGCCTTAACAATCCTCATTTCAAAGTTGATAGTAAGGAAATGGGGATGATTGTTATGAGCTAGCAAGTAGTCAAAATAGATTGACCCAATCCATGAGCAAAATTCAATTATGACGCATCAATGCATCAATTTACTATAGTAAGAGCTAACTGAAAACCAATTATTATAAGGCCAAACAACAACTTCACTTTATTGTAAAATGGGATTTACTTCCAAAAGTAGACTTTATAAAACCTTCAGTTGAACTTGCTCATCAGAGTCAACATAAATAACAATTCTTGCAGCATTTCACGACTAAACCGCCCCAACCAATCCCTTATCTCAGCCATTGTCCCGTCTTTGACTTATATTGAAAAGTTTCACCTCATTGATATATTGACTTGGGCGTCATATTGCTAACCTTTTGCAACTACCTCTCCCCCATCCTCAGATCACCAGAGAAACATAACTACAATTATGAAAGTCACACCACCGTGGTCATCATCAAACTATCATCTATTTTATACTCCAGTATGAAATATTATCTAACCAACCATGGGATCCTAAATATAGTCCACACTATCAGTATAAAACTCTAAATACCAAGAATGCACACATTAAGATAATCAATTAATTGTTGTTCCTCAATGTGTCTTTTCATAAGATAAATAATATAAAGAAAAAATTCTTTGGAACTTAAATAAAACCTAATTTTTTTTATTATCATCCACACAATCATTTTTACTTGCACTTTATACTTTACGCATTGCATCAAGATTTTCTTTTGGAATTATGTGAAAACAAGTTATCTTTCCAAATTGGTGACTTGTTCCATAATGACAGGCTATTAGTACACGTCATTTAGCAATGAAAGTCGTCGTATTTTGATAAGAATTGAGCAAGTTAGAAGTACTAAAGTGGAAAAAGTTTGAAAAGGCACTTCTGAGTGGAGAAAAGAACTTAGTGTGGAAAATTAGAAAAAAATAAATAAAAGCCTGTTGTTTATGAGTGGAGTTCACGTGCCAATGCTACACGCCAACGCACCCACGTTGCAAGCTAACGCGCTCGCGCCTCTAAGTTTTTACATTTTTTATCAAAGAGTAACGAGCACACTAGGTGTTATCTATTATTTACTTTTAATGTTTTTTGTATGTCCAGGAGTAGCTTTGGAGACAAGTTTTGTCACGTCAGAAATATACGACCACTACTTAGCATGCCTTGAGCTAGAAGATGGTGTTGGGAGTTTTGAATCTCAATGTTAGGACCGATATGGCAGAGTTTAGAGGAAGGTAACTAGGATTGAGTTGTAAAGATAAAGAGAAAAGGATGGGGGCTATGCGACAAATGTCTAGAAAAAAACTGTTTTAGAGCACTACAATAGCCACCCTGCATACCGATCTTGTTGTAAGATGTGTTGTCTCCTGCATGTGTTGTCTAATACTGCTAGTACCCCTATAAGAGGATAAATAATAGAGTATGCTTTAATCCTTAGGAATAATCAAAGGATAATCAGAAGGTTCAATATCCAAAGTCTAAAAACAATCGTATAGCTTAAGAAGGCTATAAAAGGACTTACGTTGGGAAACAGAAAGAAGTTTAGAAGTTGAAAATATTTAGAGAAAAATAATTCATCAAAAAGAAGGGAGGCTAAACCAAATTATTACGTGTGTCTCTCCCTACCTTTCTTGAAGAATGCTGCTCAATCAAGCATAACATAACTCACATCTTGTTGGTTGAAAACTGGCAGTAGTATAAGTGGCACTACTCGGTTTATATTCTCTTTTTTTTTTGTTTAGAAATGTTAAGCTAAGGATCATGTGTTTTTGTATTACTTTTGCTCACCATGACCTAAACTCCTTATGTTTGTCAAAGTGAAGTTTAATAAAAAAAGTAACCTTTTTGTGTAGTGTGTTTGATTTTAGTGACTTATTTAGTTATATGTATTAATGCTATATATTTATTTTTTGATTGATCATCTTAGAAATAGATAAAGTATATTAATGTTTAGGAATCCTTTAATAAATGGACATCATAAAAAATATGGATATGAAAAAAGTAAATAAGAATATTTTCCATTTAGTTGCTTTAAGTTGCTTTAAGGATAAAGAACTAAAATCATAAGAACAACATAACTCAATAAAGAAGTGCATAGATTTTATTGTGAGGCATAGGAATTTTTTCCATATCTATTTATTGCATATATTCTATCGTTGTAGGCATACACCACTAGCTCATGTTCACACCTTATGTGTCACGACATATCTTATCACACCAACACACTAGGTGAAATCATTAAATAGATCATTGTCCAACATTTATCTCATCTTTGTTAAATATTCTTACTTCTTAGTTGCTATTATTTATAGTGAACCAATGACAACAACCAATTATTATTCTTTACTCATGACTATTCACAATCTTTTAACTTGAAAACCAGTTTAAGTTAATACAACCTATGGGAAATCGATATTATTACTTTTAACACTTACTACCACTTTGATTGGGTATACTTGCACATACCAATAGCCCATTAAAAAGGGAAACTATAATCACTAAGACTCGTTAGAAATTCACGAACAACTCGATTTAACTTGTTAGGTTTATCTCAGTAGTTCAACTTTTTTGCTTCACGAACTTAAAAGTCATTTTTTTAATGTCTATTTTTTTTATATTTGACATTTTAAATTATTTTGTTTAAAAATAAAAAATAATAAATTCATTTTTATACAACGTTGATTTTATATGTATAATAATTTTTAGAAATATTTTGCTCAGTTGAGAATATAATTTATCAATTAAAATTGATAGATTAAAAGAAAATATATGGCTTAGATTTGGAACAAATATTTAAACTTACTCTTAAAAACAATATAATGCATCTCATATATAATCGATTTGACTCATAAACCTAGCGATTTGAACTATGTATAGCTCAAGTTCAGCTAATCTAGTTAACGAACTTATTTTTAGGTCATATTCAGCTCATTTGGTTCATGAACCTAGTTCAACAATTTAATTATCGAACCGAGTTTTGAACTGTTCTCGAGTGGGTTCGGTTTATTTTCATCCCTACTTGGTACCCATGCTTTTTGCACCCTTGCTCATTTGTTTTCACCCATTTCTTGACACATGGTAAAAGCTCATTTATTTTATTAGTGAAAATGATTTTAAATCAATGAGTAAATAATAAAATAACTTATTTAAAGGGTTATTTTGAGTTTTCTGATTATTCGACCTTTGAACAATGTACTACCTTAATTATAAAGTGACCTTGATAAAAACTCCTCCTTTCGAGGAAACATGTTGTCGTATGTCCTTCTCTACAAATTGTTGGATACGGGGGTTTGTTAAATACGAGATGAACAAATCCACTATAGACTTATCTTCGCAACATATTAAGAGGCCAGTTGACCATTAAAAATCAGAGATGTTGAGACCATCCTCAAAGAATATTTTCTTTAATCACGATCATTGACATACACAATTAATGGTCATCCTTAGATCACCAACATTATTTCAAAAAGTACTATTGTATACTCTTAGGTATACACTTTGCTTTGTAGAGATTAATTTGATATGCACTAAGTTTTCATTAAAGTTGCAAAGCACACTAGGTGTTACCTTTGGCACCTAAATTTTTTTGGGTTATGGTGCGCTAGTGGTTCTAAGTGGTCTATAGTTACCACATTTAGATATTCTCAATTTATTAAAACAAAATGGCTCTAAGTGGTCAAGTTTATCATAATAAGAATATTTATAGACAGTTTAATTCAGTTTCTTTCTATTAAACACTTTACTATGTGTTGGACCTGTTTTAAACCCTAATACAATTTTATTTAAGGAAGACATTTGACTTGATAAAATCAAGTCAAGATTTTCTTCCCTCTTAGTGAATTTACTTAGGTTTTCATGCAAATATTTTACTTCCTTTTTCAACGAGACACGAGTCTCACATGTTCCAACTAGGTTTCTAATATTGGATATTTCATGCTTGAGCGTTTCATTACTCTTTTCTAGAAAATCAAGATAATCTTTAAGATCTAGGTTATGTTTCTTATTCCTATCATTTTCTTCGATTAACTTAACATTTAATTTAAACATCTGATTGTATGATAACTTTGTTACCTCATGGTCATCTTTTGTGTGAGATGTTTTCAAACAAACTTCATCTTCCTCGTTGGAAGAAGATTTTCCGAAGGTTCTACTAGATGTTGACTCTTCAAGATTTATTCTTGATGTTGAATCTCTAAATATATTGTTTATTGGGACTTCATTCTCCTTTCTTCTCTCAAATATTCCACCAGCCCACTTCCAAGTTCTGATCACCCTCCGGATTAGTGGCGCCGTTTGGAGGAACCCTCTATTCTCCCCATTTTTTCTCCTTCAGTAACAAGTAACCAAAACAACTTCCAAGATTCACATTATCGCCAGTCACGACGACGACCACAATGTTCTTGCTATAATTATCTCTCCTGAGTGCAAATCTAGTCTCAGACCCGCTAACCCTTTTCTTGAGGACGCTATCCCTCGGAAAATGGACGGTGCCACCGCGTCTCCCTCCTCGAATGATGCCCAGGACCTTGGCGTCCAGATCGGAGACACCACCAAGATCAAGAAGACTTCGGACTTCAGAGGACTTACCTGGAACTTCTCTGCAACTCTCCATACCGAACAACGCCGATCCCTTACTGGCGGCCCTGGTTAAATCGCTCAACAAGACAAACTCCATAATTCTCCTGCAAAATGAGAGGATCATGGCGTTAGAAGGAGCATGTTCGTCAACATGTCCCCAGCGGAGACATCATAGATAGTCCCGGAGTCCCTCTCTACGACCCATGGAGTGCCGTTAAACTCGGGGATATCTAGATTCCTCGACGACCAAGAACCGTGACCGCTACTCTCCCCATCAGAGACAACTCTCTTCTGTAGTCAAGAAAAGTAAAGAAAATCCTCGAGCAGGAGATCGACGGACACCTCCCAAGGGCCGATCAAGAAGCCCATCTCCCCATCGAGATCGATGACACCACATGTCTCCTGCCCGTTCTCCTAGTTCCAACAACGACGACGAGCCCTGAGGCCCGTTGTCCTACGACATAATGGCTACCGTATACCTAAAGGTCTGGAGATGCCACCACCTTTGGGCACCTACGACGGTACCACCGACCCTAACAAGCATATTGAAAACATTGACGCTCTCCTTGGCTATCGCGGCGTCAGAGGCGCAACCAAGTAAAAGCTATTCCCTACCACTCTATGGAAGGGGGAGATGGCCTGGTACAAGAGCCTCCCGACGGGTCCATCACATCTTGGAGACAGTTAGGGAGAACCTTCACCAGAAATTTCACTGCCTCTCGTCACTAGCCAAAGTCAGAGGCATCGCTAGAAGCAATCATACAAGGGAAGGATGAATCTCTCCAAGCGTACATCGAGAGGTTCAATAAAGAACTTGTCCAGGTCAGAAAGACCGACAACATGAAAAAGTACCTCCTCGAACGTGGCCTGCGTCCTTGCACCAATTTCGACAAAGATGTGGGCATCGAGACCCCCATCACCCTGGAAGCCCTCCAACTCAAGGCCCAGGCTTACATTCAATACAGGGAGAAAGAGGCGCACAACTCTGCCCGGGACTCCAGGCACCAAGAGGGTGCAAAGTCCTCCGGATCTGACGACCCCTCGATATCTCGTCGAGGAGACAAGAAAAAGAAGATAGGTCTCGTGACTCCTAAGACTACAAGGGGCCAGGCGATGGCTTTCCTGATTACACGTCCCTGGTCGCCTCCAGAGAGAAGATTTTGTCTTAAATCACCAACACAGATTTCCAGCAGACCAGTTTTTCCTCGACAAACACCTGCCAAGCCCAACGCGGACAAATCCAAATACTGCCGGTTCCACAAAAGCCATGTGCGCACGACAAAAGACTGCATCCACCTGAAGTATGCCATTGAGATCATGATCAGAGATGGTCACCTCAAGCAATATACCAAGAAGACAGACGATGCTCGGAGGATACATGCATGCCCATGGCTCTGAGCGTCACGAGACCAGAGGACTTCTACGTCCCCGATGAAGTAGCATTCCCCACGTACCTAGCCGCGCACGGCCTTTGGGAGAACTTTCCCTCTGCCCTAGTCTTATTGGGCGGGGGGAGCAGCAAAATGACTGTGGAATCAGTAAAGAGAAAGTTCGAGGAACTGATCATCTTAATCGACCAGGACAATTCAGTCGACATTATGTATTCACAACTCTTTTCCAATCTAGTTTGATGGACACGTTTTATTTTATTATTGTAAGATTTTAATATAATATATTTAAATAAAAAAAATCATGGTAATCTATTAATTATAATTTAATTAAAAATAAGGCTAAATACCTTTTTTCGTCCCTTATCTTTAGCTCGGGGTCCAGTTTCGTCCCTTAATTTTAAAAAAGTGCAAATAGATCCCTTAACTTTTTAAAACGGCGCACGTTTATCCTTCCGTTCCCATCCGTTAGTTGTGTTATTTATTTATTTTCCACGTAGGCAATTGTTTATCCACGTGTCTAACTCTTTTTAAGTACATTCTAAACATGCTTCAAACCCTAAAAAACAAAACGTTAGAGTTGCAGAAGTAAAGAAGAGAAAAAATCGAGCAACTGTGTATGCATGCGACGCTCAACAAAGATTCGAGTCAAGATTCACGTTTCGGTTCGCAGGTATGTCAGTTCATTATTTTTCGTTCCTGTTCTTCTGATTTGTGCTGTTAGGGTGATAGTAAAATTAGGGGTTTGATAACATTTGGGGATTATCACAATGTTTGTTATTTAGGGTTTGTATCACTCGATTCTTATTCAGTTTAGGGTTTTTATGATTTAGGTGTAATGGAGGAGTATATGGAACTAACCATTTATCACAATGGTCGCTTCGTTGATGATGACCATAGTGTGTATGAAGAAGGAGCGATTTCTAACTTGAGAATAGATGCTGACACTTGGTCATATTTTGAGTTTGTTGGTGTGCTTAAGGATTTAGGATATAGGGAATTCGAGAAAATCTGGTACAAAGTCCCCTCATTAGGCATGTCTGAATTGGTTGATGACAAAGGAGCATTATAAATAATTGATATTTATAGGGTGCATACAAAATGTGACATCTATATTCAACACACGATAGCTGAGCCAGAATACTGCCAGTTTCTTATAGAAGAGGTTACTAATGCTGTGGGTGAAACTGTTGAAGAAGAGGTTCATGTGGGAGGTGGTGAAACTGATGTGAGGGAAACTGTTGTATAGGAGGTTAATGTGGGGGGAATGAAACTGTGAAGGGGATAATGTTGATGAAGATGTTAATGTGGGGGGTGGTGAAACTGTTATGGGGGATAATGTTGAAGAAGAGGTTAATGTGAGGGATACTGTTGAAGAAGAGGTTCATGTGGGGGATACTGTTGAAGAAGAGGTGCATGCTAAAAGTAGTAATGATGAAAGCAGTAATGATAGTGAGGATGAGAATTATGATAGTGCAATAGAAGTAGCTTTTGATGATTCATCTGATGGTTTGGATGATTTAGAGGAAGAAGACTTGGCAGATCTAACTGAAAACATACATATTGCTGAGGAGGGTCAAGGCAGTGGTATTAGAGATAAGTGTGAACAAGACAAAGGTGATAATGAGAGTGAGGAATTAGTAAGTGGTTGTGATAGTGATGAGAGCAGTGGTGCTGTTAGAAGAAAGAGCTACCCAATGTTCAAATTGCAAAAGAATATGGCAGATTTTAAATGGGAAGTAGGTGTTTATTTTAGTTCAAGAGAGGATTTCAAGGAAGCCATTTCAACTTATGTTGTACAAAGTGGTAGAAATATGAGATTCACTAAGAATGGCAAAGTGAGGGTTAGGGTTAGATGCAAGGATGGTTGTGCATGGGAAGCTTATTATGCAAAAATACCAAATGAAGAGTCATGGTAATTAAGGAAAGTAGTTAACAAGCATGACTGTAGTAGAAACTATAATGTGAAGATGATGACTACCAAGTGGCTTAGCAAGAGGCTTCAAAACTCTTTGAAAAACAATCCAAGGTTAAGGATAAAGGATATAAAGGCTAAGGCTCAAAAGAAATGGAATGTGGGTGTCAACAAGACCAAGGCTATAAGGGTAAGAGTTCAGGCTAGAGATATGGTTGATGGCTCTTTTTTGGGAGACTATGCAAGAATCCAAGACTATTGTCATGAGCTGCTTAGGGCAAACCCAGGATCCACTGTGAAGCTCAACCTTGATGCTGTTCCAGAAGGTACAGAAGACCAAAGACCATATTTCAGTAGGGTTTATATATGTTTTGCAGCATGTAAGCGAAGTTTTAAACTGTCTAGACATGTCATAGGGCTAGATGGTTGTTTCTTGAAGGGATTATGTGGTGGGCAGATCCTGGCAGCAATTGGAAGGGATCCAAATGATCAAATGCTACCAGTTGCTTTTGCTGTTGTAGAAGGAGAGAATAGGGATAGTTGGACTTGGTTTTTGCAACTATTGATTGATGACCTAGGAGGCAGAGAAGAGTGTCTGACTTACACATTCATCTCAGACCAACAAAAGGTGTGTACATCTGAATTAAACATGATTATTACTTATTGTTTGCATAGCTGTAATGTGACTTATTGTTTGCATAACTGTAATGTGTCTTTTACAGGGTCTGCTCCCAGCTATGGATGAGCTTTTGCCAAATGTTGAGCAAAGGTTTTGTGTCAGACACTTGTACAACAACTTCAGAAAAAGATTTCCAGGGAAGGTCTACAAAGAGTTAATTTGGAAGGCTGCAAAATCAACATATGTCCAGGCATTTGGAAGAGAAATGAGGGCAATTAAGCAATTGGATAATGATGCTTTTGTCAACATGATGAAGACACCTCCCAGATGCTGGAGTAGGGCATTCTTCAAGACAACTAACAAATGTGACTGTGTGCTTAACATCATGTCAGAATCATTCAATAGTGTAATCCTTGATTCCAGGTCAAAGCCTTTAGTCAGTATGCTGGAAGATATCAGAATTTATTGTATGGAGAGGTGGGCAACAAATAGGATGAGGTTCCATAAGCTGAGTGATGATGTAGTATTACCAAACATCAGAAAGAAAGTTGAGAAAACTAGTTGTTTCACCAACTCATGGATTGTTAGGTAAACCAGTTGCAATTTTATTTGAGAATACTAGTTGTTTCATATTATTTGAGCCTTTGCAATTTTGTTAATGTCTGGTATACATATTTAATGTAGGATGTCAGATGAACATTACTTTAAAGTTAAAAATGTTAAAAACCAAGCTGATATGTTAGCTGTCAACTTGAAAGACCACATATGTTCTCGTAGAAAGTGGGAACTTACTGGATTGCCATGTGTTCATGCCCTAGCATGTATGAAAAGTAGAAACTTTAAGTATGAAGATTACATCCCTGAGTGTTTTAGAAAGAGTAGGTACATTGAAGTATACAAACCCGTGCTTTATCCTGTTAATGGTTCCAATTTATGGGTAAAAACACCATATCCTGATGTTAGGCCTCCAAAGCATAGAAGGATGCCAGGTAGACCTAAAAAGAAGAGAAATCGTGAACAAGGTGAGATTGATGGCACAGACAGAAAAATAAGGAGAACAGGGTTGATTGTTAGATGCAGCAGGTGTAAGAAGTCTGGTCATAACAAAAAAACTTGTAAAGTACTAGGGCCTGATGCTGACACTTCTCAAGTGACTCAGAGTGACACTTCTCAACAAGCTCCACCAAGGTATGATGTTGACACTTCTCAAGTGACTGCTACTCAACAAGCTTCTCAAGTGACTCAGAGTTCTCAAGTGACTGCACCAAGACAAGCTAAAGCTTCAAAAGGAAAGGCCCCTCAACAACCAGCTGCTCAGAGTTCTCAAGCTTCCAAAGGAAAGGCTGCTCAACAACCAACTGCTGCTGCAAAGTCAAAGAATCTGGGTGTCAAAAAGACAACAACTCCATGGGTGCCACCTGGACCTGCCACCAGATTAAGTGCAGCAAAAAATGCCATTGGTCCAACAACTAGGAGGACTACCCCTACAAAAAGATCCAAGAAAATTGTTTAGTCTGTCACATTTAGTTTAATTTGTCTTTGTTGGTTTTATGTCTTTTGTTTAATGGACCACTTTTGGTATTCTGATGTACTATTATGAACCACTTTTGGTAATGTGGTACCACTTTTGGGTTACAGTACAATGTGGAACCACTTTTGGTAATTATGAACCACTTTTGGTTTGTGTATTCTGGTGTAATATTATGACCAATTATTAATGTAATGTTTTTACAGTATTGTGTTATATTGTTGTGATAATTCAGCTTAACTAAGGCATATTGTGATACATTCAACTGGTACAATAACAAGGAATTGGATACATTGAACTGGTACATGTTGTCTTATAATAACAAGGCATTGGATGCACTCAACTTATACAATAAAAAAACATAATTCATTACATGAAAAAACATGGTACATTCAACTTGTACAATAACAAAGTATTATTCATTACATGAAAAACCACAGACCTATGAACACTATAACAAGCATCATAATCCAAAATTTTTCCAGTTTGATCATCTTGTTGTTCAACTGCCTCATATTTTCATACATCTCTTTCCTTATTTCTTCACTTAACAGCTTTATTTTGTTAACATCCATCTGCAATTCTTCAAATTTCTTATCAAGCTTTTCCAACCTAGACATCAAATATTTGCCCTTAGTATCTTCACTCTCCTCATAAAACCATTCGAAGAAGCCACACCCAGGTTGCCCTTGTCCCTGTATTCACGGGTTCCTTTCTTCATCAGTTTGAATGACGAAAAAAATTCAAGGAAAATCTAAATTATAAACATACCTTATAATAAGGACATCCCCAGAAATGTTTCCCAAAACTCTTAGCTGTCGTCGCCCTTCTTAGAATTGCCTTATCTCCACAGTGGCAAACCGGTTTCCAATTCAAACTTTCATGACAGCTTTGTATCATAGATGAAGAATCACTGGAAGATTTCATGGAGAAAGATGAAGAAAATTCGTTCGTGACTAAACCCTAGCCCCCAATTTTGCAGAAATCGTTTCACAAAAATATGACCATGGAAGGCGATGAAGAAATATAAATATCCAACTCATCATGCCACGCAAGCTTAATTAAACGGCCGTTTACACAAAATAGACGGAAGGACTTACGTGCGTCGTTTTAAAAAGTTAAGGGATCTATTTGCACTTTTTTAAAATTAAGGGACGAAATTGGACCCCGAGCTAAAGATAAGGGACGAAAAAGGGAATTTAACCTAAAAATAATTTTATCACCCATAACTAATATTTGTTGAGAATTCTTCTCCCAATAAAATTTCAACCTACACAAAAGTCAGAAATCAAGTTCATATCATTTTACTTTAAACTTTTACCACCAGAACTAATTAGTAATTACTAATTACACATTGACAAGTCAAAATAAACTTATAGTCAATACATAATTCAACAAATTAATTAATATATCAAATAACCATTGTCATATAAAAAACAAAAAACATATATATGGACAGGCTGTTTTTTTATCAACTATCACAATTATTATTTCAAAAATATTTAAAAAAATTAATAATAATATTTATAACCTTGCAACAATCAACCTAAAAATAATCGCAATATTTAATTTATATAATTTTAATTTATTTTAAACTTTTCCTAACCTAACAAACAGAGCATAACATAAGAAGAATCTTGTTCTGACCTTGATATCCACCGCATCTTCAAACAACAAAAACAAAAACCAAAACAACCCAAAATTGAATCCTTCTAAAGTCCCCTTTTAACCAATTTACAAATCAAAAGCAAAAATCAAAATCAACTATTGATTTCGCTACTATGGATTCAATTAAATTGATTCTGATTCTCTTAATCTCTCTAACACTATCATCATCCTCATCATCGACGTCATCATCATCATCATCATCGCATGCATTGATTCAACAGAACAAGCTAACAGCTTACGATCTTCTCGAGGAATACGGTTTCCCAATGGGTCTTCTTCCGAAAGGCGCGATTGGGTACACCTTGAACAGAGAAACAGGTCAATTTTCAGTGTATTTCGAGAAAACATGCAGTTTCACTATCGAAAGTTACACGCTTAGTTACAAGTCTACTATCTCGGGTGTGATTTCGAATAATAGGCTTTATAAACTCAAGGGTATTTCCGTCAAGATTGTGATTTTGTGGCTCAGTATTGTTGAGGTTTCTCGGAATGGAGGTGATATTGATTTTTCTGTGGGTATTACTTCGGCTAGTTTTGGGGCGGAGAATTTCCTTGAATGCCCTCAGTGTGGATGTGGATTCGATTGCGATACTAAGCTTCGTTTAAACGGTGACGTTTCTTCGATTTAGGTTTTTTTTAAATTGTAGTTGTATTGCATGATACAATTATTGAACTTTTTTTCTGTTGAAGATTTTAGATCTATCTTTTTTGTGGTATGTTTTTTTAAAAATTGAAATCGAATAATATTAGGTGAATTTTATGAGGGTTTATTTTGTTTCCCCTAATGTGAATCATGACTATTTGATGATTTGCAACCTTTGAATCCAAACTAGGGTTTCTGGCATTATTCTATTGTTTTTTTGTCTTGAGTATATCTTTTTTTAATTTTCTGTCTTTTTGGGTCATAAAGAAAGTATGATATAAGAAAATATCAATGATTGGTGATGTTAATAATATTATCATGAAACGGCTTAAATAAACACCATATGTGTGTTTGTTTATGAAAGTATATTCGTGGCATTTTATAAACCAAATGTTGAATGTGGGATGGAATGTGTAGTTTCGGGTGATTTTTTGTTGGCGGACAGATAGTTTGTCCTCAGCAATAAATTTTCTATCTAACTTTTGTTGTGATATTTATAGAACACATATCAATTTAAGGGATTGTGAATTTGATCATCAAGCACGAATTTAAATTGCAATTATTTATTATGTGATATGATTGGATTAAGTCATGTTGTCTGATCTGCAGATTAAGTTTGTTTATTAGGTAGAGCTTAGTTTAGATTTATAAGGATGGATGAGAGACATAGTGCTAGGTAGGTCCTAAAAATCATAACCAAAAAATGCATCTTGTAAAGTTACACATGAATTGTCCCTGCGGAGATATGTGATTGCAGGATAATTTTATTTGATATATAATTAGCAAACTTTTCATGTTTGGATGTATAATTACCCAAGTTTTCCTCGTTAGATCTAGCGCATTTAACAGATTGCATATGTATGTGTCCGTTATAATGTACCTGAAATCAGTGGCTTGGCAATACTATTCCTCTACCAGTCTTGTATTGCATCAAACCAAACAGTCAAAAAGAAAGAAATTCAGTGTGGATCATTCACACACCCCACCAGTTTAGTTTCAACTCACCAAGGAAAAAAGGGGTTTAAATTTTCAAATGAAACTGATCACACCAACATCAATTCCATGGTTGGCTATGAATTGGGCAGCACCCCCATATCATGAATTCAGGGTTGTGAATTGGGCAGCACCCGCTGCAAATTCAAAGTGCATCGATAATTGTAATGGTGAATAAGATTGCTATTGTTATGATATGTTGGATGTGCGGGTCCCTATTGCGTGTAACATCGTATGTAGTGGACCTCCATTTATTTATGGACAAGGGAAGGGGAAAGTATGAAAGATGGTGTAGCTGTCGTTGTTTTCCTTATTTTCATTGATTTTTAATGCATTAAACTCTGAAGGGAAATTGTTGAAGTAGGTTTTATATTGACTATGAAATAGAAATATTTATGTATTGGTGAATAATAAAAAAAATGTGTGAATATTTGTAATGCTAAATAAATGTCAACTATTACAAAAGTAGTGTGGGTAATTTGATTTTTGCTTAGTTTGGGAATGGTTCATGGTTGGAACTAGAAAAGAACTTCGAGAGAAAGATACTTGCAAAATATACCAGACTTGTGAAATACAATAATGGGGAGAGTATGCTACGTGTATGGTTGCAAGAAGCAATGTATGAAAAGATTTGCATAATTAATGAATGAATATTCCAAAACTTAGGCAAGAATATATATAAAGGGGATCTTTTGGACTGGATAGTGCGGAGGAAGAAACAATTTCTCTTGCTTTCCCTACGAAGGCGTGGAAGTAGGGGAAGATCGACTCTTCATCCATTATAGGGGAGCAGTTTCCTTCTTTTTAGTTGTGTTTAAGTGACTTCTAAGGAGTAAGGAATATTGTGCATGTCACATGTTGTCTTCATGGATCAAACAAGAAACATGGGTCTGGGTCGGGCAATCTAGGGCATAGTCGGGCGACCTATGGTGACGCATGTCTGGTTCTCGCTTGGCTTTCGAGTTGTTTCTCTTCAGACCCCTTAGGATACTTCTTTTCAGGCCTAATAATTTTTTCCAATCCATAGTCCCTCGAGCACGAAGCCACATAGTGGTGAAGTGATTAACTTTGAAAGAGAATCAGTCTTAGTGGCATCTCTAGTAATGAATCCTTCAAAAATTGTTAGGGACGAGTCCTTCAAGTGTTGCTTGAGAAGCACGTGCAACATTTAATGCTTATGCACATTAGCTTATTTCTCAAGTGTTGCTTGAGAAACACGCGCAACATTTAATGCTTATGCACATTAGCTTATTTCTCGTGAAGGCGCGATCATTATGAATCAATCATAATATGCATACGAACATATTCAAACGTAGATGCTTTCTCTTTCCAATTGTTGGCGCACATCTAAGTTAGGGTAATGATAGCCTATATGACATAAGTAGATTCCTTTTTAGTATTAGGGTTCTACCTTCTTCCTCGCACTATTTTCATACTCACTTGCTTCCCCAAGTACGAATGAGCATTTCCTCAAAATTATTCCCAAGCTGGATCGTGTCTCCACCCTTCCTCCTTGCAAACATGGGTATTAAGTTTTTCCCTTATCCTTTTCTTTTTCTGGAAATGACAATAATTAGGGATTTAGACAAGCGTTGCAACATAGTTGAACCTTCCACTAGTATAGAGCCCACGAAGATGTGGAAATATTGTATGAAAAACGCTAGGCGGCCCAATGGTAAATACTAATCTATTAACCTTTAGAATCTATCTTGTTGTACTAGTTTATGCAAGGTAAGATTTCTGTAGAAAAATTATTATTCGATCCTAAAATTGAAAGAATTGCACGCAAAAACCTTAGTAAAAATAGGAAAAAAGAAACAAAGAACCGAAGGGCTGAATCTAGAAGAGTCTTTTGTCTTAACACAACAAAGAACAACGGATGAAGTAGACAACAACACCAATAATAATGGAGACAACAATGGTGATACGCCGTGTGATCCGCTGTCGCGCGCGGATCAAAAACGAGTAGTTTTGAATAAAACCGTAGAAAGCGACAAGTGACTCGCGTATCGTATCACAAGGATTCTCGTTGATTATTAACCAAAGGTAAATCGATTTAGGGGGGTTGGTTTAGGTTCGAATTATAGAAAAAATGATTATCAAAAGCGATTAATGAAATAAGTTGTTTTGAAAAAGTGATTATAAAATTAAGCCAATCTACTGTTTTCGGTTCCGGCTTATCATGGGTTTCTACCTTACCAATTCCCTAAGCGGCTTCGATCTCTATTCGATTTCAATATCAATTGACAAGCGCAAAAGATATTAAACAGATTGGATTCCTATTCCGAATTAAGCAAACGGGTTAATACAATCGCGAATTAAGCAAACACGATATAGAAACGCAATTTAACGACGAAGCGACGTAAACAACGATTAACAGTTGGGAATACAATCATACGAAATTAATCAAAATATTCCACGAAATAACAGATTAAGCAAATGCAAATTCATAGAATATAATTGAAAGAGAAACGAAATTGAATTGATAAAATAAAAACCTCAAAGCTTTTGGAATTCGATTACAGTAGATCGACTCTGGATGTTTAGTTCTCCATTCAAGCGTACAGAGCAAAAGAGTGGAAACAAAATTGTGAATAGTAAAACGTGATAAACAGTAACACGGCTGCTAGACCTATTAGGAATCAGCCAAAAAAACGTTTATGACCCAACTGGGTCGAATGACAAAACCAGGCCCACTACTAAACGACCCAAAAACTGAAAATAAAATAGTGCTGCAGCTTCAAACGCAATTCTGGGAAATATAGGTTCCAATTCTGACTTTGACTCCAACACAAAAGTCGTAGCTCTCTTTCTTAGCTTTCCGTCGATTATTAGAACGCCTCAATCGGACTCCTGGAACTCCAGATATGATCGTTTCCGTGCAGACTGTTAAAGCTGAAAATTAAATACGAAAATCAAATAACAATAAAAATAAATTAAAATATAAAAACATTATAAAATACAAAAATAAGACAAGCAAACCATGGAAATGTATAAGTACAACCGTAGAGGAATGTGCATCAAAATGCACTGATCAAATTCCCCCACACTTGAACTTTTGCACTCCGAGCAAAATGAAAAACAAAACAAAGAAAGCAGAAATACATCAACAGTTACTCATCCTAGGCTACCAATCTTCTTCGGGTAAGTTTGCATCGACAGGTACTAATCTTGCACACTAAGGACATCGTAAGAACACTAACCACAGATATGCAGACATAAGCCTCCTAAATACACAAACCAATTCAAATCATATTATTATACCATAGCCTAACTTACTCATCCTTTTTGCTCTTTTTCATTCAGGCGCAATCACATTAAGCCCGTTATCTCCACACACTTATTGCAGGACGACCGGTTAGTGACTCTGATCCTTTTGCACGGGGTTCCGGTACTTGCGTGGCATAACCCTTTGCTTACTCAGACGTAGTTGCGCGGGATCGGACCGTAATCCTCCCTACCAAGTTCAGCACCAGAAACCGCTGAACCAACTAACAAAGAGTTTTGAAAACTTTTTTTTTTTGAAGATTACACAACCGTTGGGTTAAGTGACCGGGTGAGGATCACCAAACTTAGAAGGTGTATTACCTTTTTCTTTTCTCTTTTTTTCTTTTCTTTTCGGAACATTCACTTATATTCATCGGCTTCCTGCGTAAAGTGTGTGAGAGATGGTGCCGACTGCTGAAATAAACTACTCAAGAGCTGTCAGAGAATGAGAATTTAAGGCTAAAACATAATAAAAAATTCAAATCGATTTCCATATGCAGGAGACTTACGGTGTTAGAACGATACCGATCTTGTGAATTTTTCCCACGTCTCCGCAAACTCGACTCAAATCAGTCTATAGCCTAAAACTTTCAAGAAGATGCATTTTTTATTGGTTGAAATTAAAACAAAAACAAACAAAAAAATTGAAAGAAAACAAAACAAATAAATGATTTTCTCCCCCACACTTAAGACATACATTGTCCTCAATGAAAGAACATTAATATAAAATAAGAGTGAGAGAAAGGAAAGAACACACCCGAGTAGTCAAGGGGGATAAGTGATCACATAAGCTGCCTTTCCCAAAGAGAGGTCTTCTATATTCTCTTCTTCCAAAGTGGAGCTCTCATGGAGTAGCTTTCGGTAATGCTCATCGTCCTTAAAAAGTGGTTTAGCTCCTTCTCCTTTTATTCCAGGATCAAAGAATGTTCTTCTAAAAGTAAAAGTGTCAAATGGGCACGTGAAGGTGCTCTCATCTTTCACAACATCAAGGAACCAAAGGTGGGGCTGCCTCACTACTTTTTCTTCATCTTCAAGTGAGATCCTATGCACACACATGGACGAACTAATATCATAAATGTCATCCAAGATCCATCCAATTCCTTTCTTATGCTTCTTTAAAACCTGCAAAAACTTACTTTCTTGATCAAAATAAAGTTTAGAAGAAATTTTAACCGGAGGTTTTTCATTCATCTCTAAATAATCATATCTAAGATTTTCAGGAAGTTGCTTCAGCTCGAGGAAAGGTGGTTTCTCAATGGAATGAGTGCTTGAGGTTTTCAGGATGTCGAGAGTATCAGCTGCATGAACAGCTTCATCGATAAGAACTTCACCTGTAGTAAATATGTTACCCTGTAAGGCAACATCAATCTCAGCACATACAACACAAATGTTAGTGTCAGTACAATCAGAACATGAGTAAACATCATCAAAATCAGACAGTGATGGAAAATCATATGCAAGCAAATCATTACGAGTATCATCAACATTTTCAGAAAGAGACTCAATTTGAAAAATAGAGTGCTCTTCCAAGGGTTGTTGGTTTGATCCTTGAGCTTGCTGCATGGCATTCATCAAAGTGGAAAGATGTCCAATCTGTGTTTGCAAAGTCTGAAGACTAGAATCTATTTGTTGTTGATACTGGAGATTATTCATAGCCATTTGCTTGACAAGGTCCTCTAGTGAAGGTCCGGAAGATGCAAAAGTGGTAACTTGGGGAGGGAAGAATCTTTCTAAGAACACTTTTTTGAGATCATTCCAGCTTGTAACAGAGTTTGGCTCAAGGCAGTATAACCAATCTTTTGCAGCACCTTGAAGTGAGAACGGGAAGACTCTCAGCTTGATATGGTCTTCTGTTATTCCTTTAGGTCTCAATAATGTAGAACAAACAATATGGAATTCCTTTAGATGCTTATGTGGATCCTCACCTGCAAGACCACTAAACCTTGGCAACAAGTGTATTAAACCAGATTTCAATTCAAAGGGAACAACAACATCAGCATGTTCAATATATAAACCATTAGAATTAACATCAAGCGTAGCTAGCTTCCTTAGTGTTCTTTGATCAACCATGTTATCAAAATCAAGTTCAGAATCAAAATCAAGTTAAGAATCAAAATCAATTAAGCAATGCAGCAACAAATGCGAAACTGACAACAATGTCTTATAACAGCCATAAACAAATAGAATGAAGGAACACGATTAAAATAAGTTCAGAAAAATATAAAAACACGAAATTTAATCTAATTAGATAAAATACGAATTTTAGGAATTTTTTTGGATTTTTTCGAAACAGCAAAAACAGTAAAACATTCATTAAAAATAGAAAAACGATGAATTTGGCGATTTGGAGTCGAATTCCCTTACTCTTCTAGAGTAAGGGAGTATTGATCGCACAATTTTTCTGCTCCCCGTAGGCAAAAATGTTTTACAATCGAACACAATTTTTCCAAAAACTGAAATTTTCGATTCTAAACGCGGATTGGCCAAAACCGTGAGGAAACTACGGCCTCAACTCATGAACACTAAATCTAAGACTCTAAAATCAGTTAATAATAACAAGAATCCCCGGCAACGGCGCCAATTTGATCCGCTGTCGCGCGCGGATCAAAAACGAGTAGTTTTGAATAAAACCGTAGAAAGCGACAAGTGACTCGCGTATCGTATCACAAGGATTCTCGTTGATTATTAACCAAAGGTAAATCGATTTAGGGGGGTTGGTTTAGGTTCGAATTATAGAAAAAATGATTATCAAAAGCGATTAATGAAATAAGTTGTTTTGAAAAAGTGATTATAAAATTAAGCCAATCTACTGTTTTCGGTTCCGGCTTATCATGGGTTTCTACCTTACCAATTCCCTAAGCGGCTTCGATCTCTATTCGATTTCAATATCAATTGACAAGCGCAAAAGATATTAAACAGATTGGATTCCTATTCCGAATTAAGCAAACGGGTTAATACAATCGCGAATTAAGCAAACACGATATAGAAACGCAATTTAACGACGAAGCGACGTAAACAACGATTAACAGTTGGGAATACAATCATACGAAATTAATCAAAATATTCCACGAAATAACAGATTAAGCAAATGCAAATTCATAGAATATAATTGAAAGAGAAACGAAATTGAATTGATAAAATAAAAACCTCAAAGCTTTTGGAATTCGATTACAGTAGATCGACTCTGGATGTTTAGTTCTCCATTCAAGCGTACAGAGCAAAAGAGTGGAAACAAAATTGTGAATAGTAAAACGTGATAAACAGTAACACGGCTGCTAGACCTATTAGGAATCAGCCAAAAAAACGTTTATGACCCAACTGGGTCGAATGACAAAACCAGGCCCACTACTAAACGACCCAAAAACTGAAAATAAAATAGTGCTGCAGCTTCAAACGCAATTCTGGGAAATATAGGTTCCAATTCTGACTTTGACTCCAACACAAAAGTCGTAGCTCTCTTTCTTAGCTTTCCGTCGATTATTAGAACGCCTCAATCGGACTCCTGGAACTCCAGATATGATCGTTTCCGTGCAGACTGTTAAAGCTGAAAATTAAATACGAAAATCAAATAACAATAAAAATAAATTAAAATATAAAAACATTATAAAATACAAAAATAAGACAAGCAAACCATGGAAATGTATAAGTACAACCGTAGAGGAATGTGCATCAAAATGCACTGATCAGCGTGTCAACATAGTCTTAGACGTCTAGGTCACCACATTAGAAGAAAATGAATGTCCGACAAAGTGAAATAAAAACAAGATTATTACAAATTTTGTATGCTAATATTTTTGCAGATTTAGACCATAAAAACTCATAAACACACCTTACAAAATTCTACAAAATTGTTGAAGGCTGAGAAAAACACAAGAAAGGGGGATTTGAATTGAGTTTTCAAAACTTTTTCCTTTAGAAACATTATTCGTACAAGATAACCAATAACAAATGCCATAAAGAGAAAGATGACTCATTTAATTATCCAGGTTTCCCTTAGAAAAGGTTAGTCTTGTCCAATCGGCAAGGTGATTTTGCCTTAAAAAGGGCCTTAATTCATTAGTCATCAAAATGATTACAATTGCACGGGTCAATTGTCGGTGACTAACAACAAAAGCATTTATCAATCTATTAGGGATCTCTTAAGAATTCTGACCCAATTGGTCTCCTAAGAGATATAACAATCAATGACTCCTGTAAGAATTCTGACCCAAATGGTCCCCTAAAGGAGATATCTCCATGGTGACAAGCTGTCAAAGTCTTCTTGAGTATACAGACTAAGACTAGTCTTCTTGGTTTTACATGATTATACAAAGATGTATTTGATAAGTGTTTGGGTAGCATCTTGTAGTAATCTTCTTTCTCTTCTTTCTTTTATTTCTCTTCATTAAAGGAAGATCAAAGGAAGATCTGCATTACGAATCCTGTTAGATTTTTCTCTTTATCTTGTAGCATCTTGTAGTAATCTCTTCATTAATGATTCTACAAAAAAGTGATTTCTTTTATGACGACGGTGATGATCAAAGGAAGATTTGTATTATGAATCCCGTCAGCTTTTTCTTACTCCAAAAGCTATAAGATCGATCTTCCATCTCTCTGTCATCCGCTAGCAAATGCATTGACTCCCGAAGCTTAAGGGACAAGACTGGTTTGATCAAATAGATTTTCTCCAATGAGATTGATAAGGAGTACTAAGATGCAAATTAGTTCAAGAACCTCCATAATCACATCCATTTGGTGCAACTATCGAATTCGTGGAGATCTGAAATGGAAAGGTTTGAAAGTGAGACTTAGTAAAAAATCAAATTTCAATTTTCACGTACGATGTCATTGTTCTGCTGAGGAACGAGAATTGGGGAAGCAAGTTTTAATGTTGGTGACGATGCTCACAACTTCGATGCGGAGGCAAAAATAGACTTATAAAATTAGCACTCTAATCACAAATCAGTTTATTAATCGCTTAAGATGGAGCGAAATTCTTTTTAAAAAAAATGAAATCATACCTACTTTAATGCAAAGAGGGTTTATAGGGTGAATAGCTGAGCTTTTATAACTCTTTCTTGGGCCTTCGGCATGGTTTGGAACACAAACCTTACGAGCTTGTTAGTTTTTTTTTATATATTAAAAAGAATAAAAAATAAAAAAGTTATGGAGATTTTTTCACGTGGAAAGAGAAGATGATGAGATCATAAAGCGTCCATCCACCGAACAACTCTCGTGTCCCCACCCAACACTCCTTATCATCTCAAACGCTGTCGTTTAGACCCATTTCACAAATTAAAAACGACACAACCCAAACAAAGCCAAACGATTGTAAATTCCATTTCCAACAAACAGGGAAACACCGCACCGCACCGTATGACCAACCTCGCCGTTCCCCTCCTCCTCCTCCTCACGGTGGCCCTAACCATCTCCTCCGCCGCACCGACAGCCTACGAAGCCCTACGAAACTTCAACTTCCCAGCGGGGATTCTCCCACAAGGTGTAACAAATTACGAACTCGACGAATCTAGTGGCAATTTCCGCGCCGATCTGAACGGTTCGTGCAGTTTCTCCTTGGAAGGATCTTATCAATTGAGTTACAATTCAACAATCACGGGTCACATAGCTGATAACAAACTTACCGATCTCAGGGGTATAAGCGTCAAAGTGTTATTCTTCTGGGTTAACATTCTTGAAGTTGTTAGAAAAGGGGATGCCCTTGATTTTTCTGTTGGAGTCGCTACGGCTTCTTTTCCGTTGGACAGTTTCTTTGTTTCTCCACAGTGCGGTTGCGGTTTGGATTGTGGTACTTTAAGGATAAGGAAACTTAAATTGAATGCAAAAAACCCTTCTCTTTCATCTGCTTAGAATCATAATTTAGTTGCATAATGAATAAATCATTATGTATGCATATATGTATGTGTCTCTATGTTGTTTTTTAATTTTAAAATTGCTATATATAGTTGTATGTTTGTATTCAAAGGGAGAGGTCTGATTAGTATATCTGGCTGTGTAAAATTAATTGGTTTTTTATTTTAATGGAGATTGAAGACCTTAGTGGTGGTAGTGGTGTATATGCTATGCTTGATTATAGATTGGTAGTGGATTATGGTAATTGAATTGAAATGTTTTGACTTCTTGACAAAGTATTGATTTTGATTCTTCATGTTATGGGTTCATGAATTGGTTGGACTTTGGACACTATTTTCACTGTGCATATCTCATAAGAAAGGATCTTTGTAGAAATTTATCTATCTTTTGATTTACATTTTATGTTTAAATGCTATGCTTGATTACAGTTAGAGAGGTGCTAACTTGTTTTAGGGTAGGACAAAATGACATTGGAAATTCAACAATAATTTAGATGAAATGGAATTCACATTCAAGGATTTTGTATTTGGATGTTAGTATATAAATCCAAAGTGAGTTTTATTTGTAATAGATTTTAAAATTTGAGATTAGAGAAAAGTTAGTTGTATTTTTCTCTCTCAGCAATTCTTTCAACTTCATCTTTTTGTGTTTCAATGTTAACTCCAACAATTGATATCTAGAGTTCCGGTTCAACTCACAAGAAAACACGAGTATATATGAGGTATGTGCTTGATTTCGTTCTTTTTCATACTAAATTGAAGATTGAAATAAAAGAGAATCTCATTTCTTGATTGTTAAGGTTAGGGAAACGCGAGTCTTAGTGAGAACTAAGTGATTTGCACAAGAACGAAGATGAATGGCGAAAATGATAGCTTGAACACAGAGTTTATAGTTTTCAATGAAAAGAATTGGAATCGGCGGTCGATTCAGATGTGTGTGTTGTTTGGAGCTCAAGATGTTCTTGATCTTATCAATGACGGTTACACGCAGATTGTAGAAGACACAAAAGAAGCGCAAAGAAATGTGCAACGTGATACGAGGAAAAAGGATCATAAGGCATTGTTCTATATCCATCAGTGTGTGGATAAGAAGGTGTTTGAGAAGATTACCAACACGACGACAACGAAAGTTGCGTGGGATACACTTGTGCGGTGCTATGGGGGTGACACATCAATGAAGAAAGTAAAGTTGCAGACCATACGCAAGCAATACGAGAACCTCAACATGAACAATGAGAATGTGCCTGATTATATCTCCAGAGTGATTGTGGTCACGAATGAGATGAAAGTTTAGGGAGAAACGCTCTCTGAACAAGTAATCATTGAGAAGGTACTAAGATCTCTTACTCCTTAACTTGATTACATAGTTGTAGCTGTAATACGGTGAACTGACTTTTTTATCGAAATGTCGCGGTTAAGCATGAGTCGCCACCGACTTTTATTTTATCCACTTATAGAAAGGCTAAAAGAACAGGAAAATGCCTTTGAAAGATCTTGAGTTCGGGGGTAAGTTATACAAAGGGAAGGTGTAAAGCACCCTTTGCATCCATGGTTATCCATGGGCTCTTAATTGCTTAGCTCACTTTGTTTGAAATGTTTGATTTGTTTAAAAGAGTAGTGTAAATAGAAAAAACTTTGAGGAAGAACTTTAGCTTGTAAATAAGCGTAGTCTTTTTGAAAAGTTTCTTTGAAAAGAAGTGGGAAAAGATTTTAGAATTTAGAGCAAGCAATTAGTAGCAACTACCCTAAGTTTGAAAAATCGTTCTTTTAGCTTTTCGGGCGAAAGGGTCTATCCATACCATGAGAGGGCAGGAAGTCTTTCAATTGGATGTGAAAGGGTCATCGAGTAATCGTTCGCCATAAGACTGTCCCTTGCCATAAAGAGGGCAAGTAGTCTAAGGGAAGGATATAATAGTCATTTAAGGCATCATGCGAGGATACCTTAGCAATTGGGACAATCATCACATTTTTACCTAGGCAACTTCGGGGACCACGCAGTTTAAAATGTGCAGAAATTAAAGGCAGAAATTAAAGTTCCTACACTATTACAATAAACACCTGCGGGGATGAGGAAAATTAACAAACGAAAAAATAAGAAGGATCAATAATTAGTTTTAAACATTGAATGCCTTGATCTTCCTCGAACCTTCGATTGACCCTGAAAATTAAAATGAAAATAATAGGGGTGAGTGTAGGCGGAATTCTTTAACATTTGAAAGTAAACCCTAATTTACATTCTATAAGATAAAAATAAATAATATTTAAAATAATTATTAAATAGGGACTTAGCTTTTTTATTGGCATGGCGCGTAGTCGGAAGATTTTCGATTAACCCTGAAAAAAATTAAGAATGAAGAAAAGAAATAGTTAGTGCATTAACTGATCTAACCCTGACCCTAAAAGGGTCATTAAGAAAATTTATTGTGACCCAAAAGGTTTATAAGGCCAAAATGCGTTAATGGACATCACCTACCTGAGCTAGGGTTTATAAATAAATCAGGTTAACAAACCTAAAACCTAATTATTAATTTAATTAATTAAGTATATACAAATAATAATTTTTATTGTTCAAAAATAATTATTTGATGAAATTGTGGAAAAATCGAGTTTTCGATTAAAATAAATAAATTATAATTTTATGAAATTATTATAAAAAAATAACATTATTTAATTAGTAAAAACAAATCTTTAGAAAAGAATAAATCAAAAGATAAAAAAAACAATTTTTAAATGGAATTTAAAAAAGAGAGAATAGAATTAATTAGAAAAACTTAGCTCTGGCTTAGGTGTGGTGAGCTTATGAGGGTGTATGATAGACCGCATTCCCAAGGACCTCAGATCTGGCGCTGATGAAATCTGACGGTGGCTACCGACGGTCCATCGTGAGGGCGCGTGGACGAGAAGTGCTGGATCACAAGACTTCAAAACAAATTAAAAAATCACAAGCGACCCCCCTATGGATCGAACTCAGCCTCGCTAGGTTGCAGGCTTGGCTCCTTACCATTTGGTCTATTATTATCCGGTGTTTTTTGATTACCCTAATAAAAATAAATAGGCAGATAAATGTTATTTGGAAAATCAAACATAAGTCAAAACCTGGGGCCCACGTAGCGCAGGAGACAATGAGGAAGGAGAGAGAAGCGCTTCAGGTTTGACCAGCCAATAAGCATGGCGCGCGTGTTCCCAAGTAGTCAAAGAAGACTGCTGATTGTCTTCTTCCTTGGGCTTGTACGTCAGCTACGGTTTTGGCTAGGAATTTGCAGCGATCTTTCCATAATATCTCGTAGCTAATTCTATAAATTGAAAACCTGCAAAAATTGAACCAAACACAAACGGAAGTAACCCAGATCGACCTAGAAACATCTCCTGATCACGATGGTGGTACCGGTTTTGCCTGCAAACGCATGTACATGGTGGTTCGAAACATGAGACCTTGAAAGCCCTAACAATGGTGAAACTTGTTTCACACGTGCAACCTTCAAACTAATGGTTCTAATCCTCTCCAATCGTCATTATAAACACATTAGTAGCGTTAGTTTACATTTAAATACCGTAATTAATCAAAAACGAAAGATAAACGTATAGAACATGATGAACATGAAACATGTATTTTATGCATTATGGGACTCGACCAATGGTTCATCCTTACCCTATACTACCTTGGGAAGATGGTTGAATGAATAAGAAGCTTTAAAATTGCTTGAGGAGACCACACGAAATTCACACCTTTCTTTAAAAATTTGCCTCTTTGCAACCCTTATCTTCCTCCACCTCTTTTCGTCCCCTTGCCTTATGAACATGCTGAGAATATATATGAGAATTGAGAAGCTTTTAGGTTAAGATTTGGGCTTGGACCTTGGTTTGTTTAGAAAGAAGAATTTTGTGTGAAAATTAACTAAATCTTTCTATTTTTTGCCCTAATGTGTATCTCTCTCTTTCCAATCCCTTAAATCACGAAATTTGGTCAATGTCATGATGTTTAGAGGATTGGATTTGATTGGGGAACAAATCTTTTGATTAAAATTAATTTTCTATATTTTATAATGTTTTATTATCACTTAAATGAATTAAAATTCAAATAAATAACAATAAATATTATAAAAATAAAATAATTAATTAAAATGTATTTTAAAGGCCCATGGTCCTGTTTAGAATCCAAAAGTTAGGCCCAAAGATTCAAAACATCAAAATTCTTCATTTTGTATTAAGTGCATTTCCTCAAAATCGCCCAACTTGTGCAAGTCATAACTCCTTCATTTTTTATTGTATGGAAGTGTTCTTGAGCTTTTTAGAAAGCTTAGAGTGTCCTCTAAATGATGCTTTTGGTTTCATCTCAATTAAATATTCCATGCTCAAGTTATGAGCTTTGACCCAAAAGGTGTTTTCATTGATCTTTTTGGAGGACCTGTAATGTATTGGCCCATATCTCCCAAATGGTGCATTTCTAGCCTTGGCATGTGAGAGACAATTGTAGAGAATTAAATTTCCTTCAAATTGAGCTTTGGATGGAAAATTTATGGTGTTCCATGTGAAAGTTATGGCTGGTCAAAGTTCAGTTGACTTTAGGTCCAAAAAACCCTAATTTAGAAAATTTGAGTTTTGATGATTTTAGAGCTTTCCTTGATGAATCATGATCAATCCTTGATCAAATGATGAATGATACTTCACAATAAGGATGTTGACCAAAAATCAGGAATTTTGACTGTACTTTGATCGCAGTTGTCTTTTAGGTCAAACTAGTCGACTGTTGACTATTTGAGCTTTTGTTTAGGCAATCTTGTGAATCAGAGTTTGAATCTTGGCATGAGGACCCTTTTGAGCGTATGAGAGGCCATGGAGTCCACTTGAGGTATCAGAAGTTGATTTCTCTTTGAGAAGATCAAAACCCTAGTTCAAAGGCATCCGTTTAGGAGGTAGGTAGCTTTGAGCAATTGGAGATCTTTGAGCATTTGAAAGTCAGATGGACTGAAATATGATTAAATATGATGGGAAAATTTTGGGGTATGACAGTAGCCATAGAATATTTGAAAGACACTAGCACCATGAGAATTGAAGAACTTTAGAGTAATTTAGAGGCACAAGAATTGCGTATGATTGAAAGGAACTCTGAAAAGGAAACAAAACAAGCTTTGAAGGCTTCTTTTGTCAAGAAGAACAAGAAGCAAGCATGGTTAGAGAATAAGAAAAAGAATAGTGGTGGTGCTCATAAGTCAGAATCCTCCAATCCAGATGATAAGAAACATAAGAATATTCAGAAGAGAAAGAAGAAGTTTGATAAGAGAAAGGTTCATTGCTACAACTGTAAGAAGTTTGGCCACTTAGCTGTTGGTTGCTGATTAAACAAAGAAATAAAGGATGAAGAAGCCAACATAGCTAGAGCATATTCAGAGGATGAACTTGTTTTATTGATGGCATATGAGAATGAAGGTGGAAAATGGTGGACTAGTGGTATATGGACATTGGCTGCTCAAATCACCTAACTAAAAACGAGCAATGACTGGTTGATTTTAACTATGATAGAAAGACCAAGGTCTGACGTGCTGATGATAAGTATCTTAATATTGAAGGAGTGGAAAATGTCAAAGTAAAATTGAAGAAAGGTAAAATTTTACATATTAAGGATGTATGGTATATTCCTGGCATGGAGAGCAATCTGATGAGTGTAAGCCAGCTACTTCAAAAAGGTTTTTCAGTAATCATGAAGGAAAATCTCTTGAAATTATATGAGTGTAATCAAAAGTTGATTATGCAGTCTGAACTAGGAAGAAATAGACGTTCAAGGTGAATGTTGAAACATCAGATACTCAATACCCTAGTACAACAAGTGTTGCAAGGGAGAGTGAGTTATGTCATGGGTTCAAAGAATATGATACATGGAATTCCAAAGATTGTGGCACTAGAGAAATCATGTGATATATGCATGCGAGGGAAGCAATAAAGATTTCCATTCTCATAAAAATGCCTCCAAGAGCAACTCATGCTTTGGGTGTGGTACATTCTGATGTATGTGGGTCATTTTCAATACCTTCACTTGGAGGGAACAAATACTTTGTGTCATTTGTGGATGAGTTCACAAGAATGACATGGGTAGCACTCATAAAGTTCAAATATGAGGTGTTTGGTGAGTTTAAGAAGTTCAAAGTGAATGATGAAAATCAAAGTGGACAAAGGGTAAAGATCCTCAGAGGTGACAGGTCCATATACTCCACAACATAATGATCTTGCTGAAAGAAGGAATAAAACTCTGTTTGACATGACAAGAAGCATGTTGAAAGAAAAAAATTCGCCTCACACATTCTGGGGAGAAGCTATTGTCACTGCATCATATGTGCTCAACATATGTCCAACAAAGAAGTTAAAGGAAGTAATTCCTCTGGAGAAGTGGACTGAAAGAAAGCAAAGTGTAAGCAACTTCAAGGTGTTTGGTTTTGTATGTCACATACACGTTCCACATGCTACTATAAGGAAATTGGATGGCAGAAACAATGTTATGTTGGTTATAGGTTATCACTCTACAGGTGTCTATAAGCTTTATTGTCCAATCACAAACAGAGTTGCTGTCAGCAGAGATGTGATAGTGAAAGAATCAGAAATATGGGATTGGAGTTTCTGAAGGCGGTCCTGCCTCTGGAGGTTGAGCTTCTAAAGGTGGACCTGGCTTTGAAGGTGAACTTACGCAGTTCCAGAGGCCACAAAATAATCATATAGATACCAAGGAGACTTGAAAACTTTGAGTTGCTACATGACACTGAGATTGACTCTGAAGGTGAAGTCATACAATGTGCCATGATGGTGGATGCTGAACCAATCAACATTGACGAGGCACTCAATAAGAAGGTGTGGATGAACGCCATGAAGGAAGAACTTGAGGCAATCGAAAGAAACAAGACATGGGAATTGACTGTTCTACCAAAGAACAAGAAAGCCATCAATGTGAGATGAATTTTCAAAACAAAGCTGAAAGCCAGATGGGTAATTGCCAAGCATAAAACAAGGTTAGTAGCTAGAGTATTTCCGTAAAAATCTGGTTTAAACTACTTTGAAGTGTTTTTAGCTGTAGTTAGACATGAAACAATCAGACTAGTGAATATTATACTTGCAAATAGGAACTGGCCTCTGATACATTCATATGTAAAGTCATATTTTTTGAATGGCCCATTACAAGAAGAAGTTTATGTGTTACAACCACATGAATTTGTGATAGAGAACAAAGAAGGGGTGGTGTACAAGCTGCATAAAGTTTTGCATGGACTTAAACAAGCTCAAAGGGTTTGGATTTTGGAGATTGATTTATTTTTCAAGCTTTAGGAATTCGAAAATTGTGAAATGGAGTATGGTGTGTATATGCAACATACCTCTAATGGCAATGTGATTCTAGTGTGTCTTTATGTAGATGACATATTGCTAACAGGTAGTTGTACTTCTGAGATAAATAAGTTCAAAAGGGTTGTTTGTTATGAATGACCTGAGAAATATGGTATATTTTATAGGAATGGAGATTTTACGCTCTGATAACGGAATCATTGTGAACCAGCTGAAGTATGAGCTTGAGTTGTTGAAGAGATTTGATTTGATGAATTGTAAATTTGAAGTCACACCTGCAGAGACAAACCATAAACTGGATTCTCATGCTGATAAAGAGGATGTAGATCCTAAAATTTTCAAATAGTTGGTTGGCTCTCTGAGATATTTGTGTAACACCATGTCTAACATATGTTATGCAATTGGAATGGTACATTGGTTTATGAATAAGCCATAATTGTCACATTATCAAGTTGCTGTCAGGATTCTCAGGTATGTAAAGGGAACTATGAGGTATGGAATCATGTTTTCATCTGAAGTGTCAGATGATGCTGTGTTGATATGCTATTCAAGCCCTGACTAATGTGGAGACAAGGTAGACAAAAGAAACACAATATATACATGTTCACGTATATGGGAACTCTCATTTCATGGTGCTCCAAGAAGCAACTCGTGGTTGCATTGTTAACCTATGAAGCAGAATACAACTGGTGCATTATCTGCTTGTCAGGCTATTTGGCTGGTGAATTTGCTGCAGGAACTGAAGTTCAAGGTGAGAAAACCAATCAAGTTGATGATTGACAATAAGTCAGCAATAAATGTTGCTAAGAATTCAGTGTTGTATGGGAGAAGCAAGCACATTTTGACACAAAGTTTCACTTTCTACGCATTCAAGTTCAGAATGGAGTGGTTGAGGTGTTTCACTGTAGCACTCAGAAGCAAGTTGTAGATGTGATGAAGAAAGCAATCAAAACTAAACACCTCGTCAATTTGAGAGATGAAATTTGTGTTGTTGATTTTAACTTGAATTTTAATTAAGGGATGGTGTTGAAATGTAATTCACATTCAAGTATTTTGTATTTGGGTTTAATTTGGTTTTGCATTCGAGTGTCATTTCATTTGGACATTAGTATATAAATCCAAAGTGAGTTTTATTTGTAACAAATTTTATAATTTGAGATTAGAGAAAAGTTAACATTTTTTCTTTCTCTCTCTTTGCAATTCTTTCAACTTCACCTTCTTGTGCTCCAATGAAAAACAATTTGTATTTTGGAAAAAAATGAAAAATAAGTGTTTGTTTGTGAATACAGGCATTTCGTTGCAAAATTAAGCCATTAATGATGCATTTTGTCACTAAAATTCATCAATATTTCATATTCACTCTTTAGTAGTCTCTTACTACTAGTGACTTTACATTAAAATTCAGCAATAATTTAGAATGGCATCAACGTGCATATTAATTTTGCCCATATTTTTTTCAGGATAGATTGAACCAATGTTTTAGTGCCACACTCTCAACTATATCTGTTCTATACCGTTTTTGTGTGGATTTTTATGGATGTCAACCTTAATATGAATATTTGCAACTTTTAAATTGTAGAGATTTAGTGTCTGTCAGCTCTGCCCTATCTTCATTTATTTGTGAGGATTGAGTTAGATCCAATCACATTATTTTAATATGGTATCAGAGTCTGATTTAAGATTCGGTGGACCACGTGATATCAGATTTTCGCTATCGATCCACCCACCATTTATTTTCACGCTTTAAATGTTCAATCCTAGACGTGAGAGAGTGTGTTAAGAGTTTCACACCCGATAATATATTATCTGAACATAGGCTTATAAGTGAGAGTAATTTTCACCCTACAAACAAATTTTGTAAGGTTGAATTAGACCCAATCATATTTTTTTATCTGGTGAATCAAAATTTTAAGTTTATTGCACCTCGTTTGTTTCGTTTTTTTACAAACTTTTGTATAATAAACCTTTATCGGGAGGCATGCTTGTTTGTCTCTAATTAATTATGTTTAATATATAATCAAAGAATATAAAATATGAAGAAAAAAAATAGAAAATACAATGTAAAATAGTTTTACAATGATATTCAATTCAATGAAAAATATTAGGGTTAAATATATTTTTGGTCCTTATAAAATTATAAAATTTTGTTTTTATCCAATATAAAAAAATGACATATTTTTGTACCTACAAAATTATTATGCATGTAGTTTTAGTCTCTGGTGTTAAACTAATTTGCATTTTTGAATGATTATTTTGCAGACATGTTTAGAAAGTTATAAAAAGTTCTTAGAAAAAAATTCAAAATTAAATTTTTAAGTCGAATTTTTCATTATTTTTATCATTATCTTTTGAAATTTAAAAAATTTATATTTAATTCTTATTTTAAAAAATTTTAAAATTGGAGAAATAAATATTTTACAGTATTCTTAGCATGTATAAAAAAAATTCAAAAATTTTTAAAAGTTAAAGGATATTAAATAATTTTAAAAATTTTAAAAAAATAGTAAGGATTAAAACTGGATGCATAAAAAATTTATAGTAAACCAAAATATATTATTTTTTAATAAAAATTAAAAATAATTATTAGTAACAAAAACATTTTTACCCATGATGTGAAGATTTTTCTTTAAATAACTAAGTTTAAAAAAAAATACAAAACAAACTAATATTTCAAAAAAATACCCATCTAACCATGTTTGGAGTGTTTTTCAGGTAGGTTTCATCCCACATGGAGCCTCCTACTTTTTTAAAAACATTTCCAATTAATTGCGGATTTGAGATCACCTGCGAATTTATCTGCAGATTTACCTTTGGATTTACCTGCAGACCAAATATTAAATATTTTTGTAGGTAAATTCGCAGGTAATACTAAATCCACAAGTAACACTAAATCAATAGAACTGAAAAAAGGAAAACGCCAGTGAAAAACATCTCCAAACATGGTTAGATGGGAAAAAAATTATATTTTTTTTAAAACTTGGTTATTAAAAAAAATCTTCCCATGAAGTTTAGTCTATCAAATCACAAAGTATGGATAACATGCCATAATTTTTTAATCATATAAATTATATAACACAATTAGCTAATTTTGAAATTCATTTTTATAAATATAATAATTTTGAATGTTATTAGTCCTATTTTTTAAATATATATTTGAATTTAAATTTCGCTAAATATCATGCGTACTGGAATATTTAAATTTAATAATTAATTAACAATATTTTATAATATTGGTTAATTGTGTTTATGAATGATTACTAAATTGTGATGTCCCATTTTATTTTTGTAGTTGAAACCTTGTTGAAAATTTTAATGGCAAATTTGTGGCATCTTAAAGGTGAGATTACTACAGACTGAATAGCTATATGCTCCGGTAGTGCTTCCGCTTTGCATATGGCGAATACTTTTTTTTAATTTTATTAAAGTGCTCCAATAGTAGAAGAATCTGTGACTAGAATTACACAAGGTATGGCCACCACACCAAATTTGTGACTGGAACTACACATGCTTTCTTTCAATCTTGTCATCACATCTTACTTTTTTTTATAAGCAAAATATGTCCAACTCATGTACAATATGAAATTCGAATTTAGGAAAACTAAATAATACCATAACTCAATTAAATAATATCATGAGCATGATCAATGAATTAAAATTTAAGGAAACGGACATCCAAATAATATCATAAATCATGAAAGGCACAAGCAACTTGATTATCTCAGACTAAAGGGACAAAAACAAAAAATATACCATGTATTTTCAAAAGATCGACTTCTTAATCCAGTCAAGCAAATCTGAACAGATAATTTCGAGAGATTGATTTAGTGGTGAAAATTTGAGTTTTAAAAGTGTCTTTTTAAAATTGCAGGTTCATAAAGCTGGTAGCAAGGTTGTATAACATGATGACCAACACAACTTCAAGTCTTCAACTATTGGTAAACTTAAAAGGGTTATTCCACCAAGAAATTGATTTTATGACTGCCACTGTTGGAGTTGGTTGAAAATATACATGTTGAATAAGTTTCGTATTACTTAGTTTTGTAAAGGAAGAGAAAATCAAATGCTATATATAAGATTAAAGTTCTTCTAAGTCCCGCATCGCTTAGTTTAGTGATTGAAGAGAGAATCCAAGACTATATATATATATATATATATATATATATATATATATATATATATATATATATATATATATATATATATATATATATATATATATGATTCAAGTTTTTCATTGCAAGATGTATCAATCAAAAGCACTTTAAAATTGTATTTGACTTTGTTTATTTTCTTATGCTCTTGTATTAGAGTATTGTGAGGTGTAGTTAAATATTTGTTTCGGAGGGTGTGAGTGTATTGGGGTTTAGGTTAGTTGAGGGTATATTATGTGCTGTAAAAATTTACACATAGTGTTATTCTCTAGTTATCTATTGACAACGACCGTGGTTTTTTCTCCGATTTTGGAGTTTCTACGTTTTGTTCTTGTGTTGTTATTATGTTCTTTTATTTTCTCTATGTCGATTTTTCCCAACAACAAGTATCAGAGCTTTTGGTTCGATCTGAGATAAGTGTTCTTAGTATTCTTTGTGGTTGCACATTTGTCTAATCTTTCACATCAGAAAAGAAAGGTAGTCTTTTGAAAGAGTTGTTGAGCAGCAGTCACAAGTTTCGCTATGCAGTTTGGGCTAGAGAAAATTGATGAAGAATTTTTTTGACTCGTGAAAAGTTCAAGTCAAAGATGTGTTACAATCAAGATTACATAAGGTGCAAGATTATGTCGGTGGTTGAAGAACTTCCTGCCAACAAGGAAGTTGCACCATAACTTTTCAACCAAATTTTTGACATGTGAACTTCTTGAAGTGGTTTACCTTCAAGTGAAACTTATTCTTCATGATAAAATAAATGATTGCCGGTGATGACAATGTGCAATTCTTGAAGTAGTTTATCTTCAAGTGAAATATATTCTTTAAGAGAGAGTATGATAGTTTTTAAAATTATGATTGTCGGTAAAGACAATGTGAAAATTACAGAGCCTAGGGGAGTTTTTTAAGGAGTCCAGAGTGGGAAATATGAACTTGGAGTTGAAAATATTGGAGTCGCTCATGAATGAGGAATGTAGATGGGATGCTAGTGTGGAATCGATCCAAACTTACAGGGCTCTTGAGAGCCAAAGAAATAAGCTTCTTCGTGCTGAGGAAGTGATTTTGAGACAAAAAAGAAGAGCATTATGGCTTCAACATGGTGACAAGAGAAGTTTTCCATGAGAACACAGATCAGAGGAGAAAAACTAACACGATCATGAAGCTGAAGGGCGAGAATGGGCATTGGTGGAGGGGTGAAGAAAATTGTGAGAAGGTAGTTGTGAATTATTTTTCTAATCTCTTTTCCTCTTCCTTTCCTAAAAAATATCTCAGAGGGGTGTGTGTTGCGGTTCGGGGCAGCTAAAACCTGAGCACATCAGTTAGTGTGAGGGAAGTTCTACATCTCAAGAGGTTAAGGAGGAGTTATTTCAAATGAACCCACTGAAAGCTCCGGGACCCGATGGTCTGTCGGCCCTATTTTTTTAGAAGTACTGGGACATTGTGGGAGAGGAGGCAAGTAATTTTGTGTTGGAAGTTCTCAACCATAACATGGACCCGAGTTTGATCAATAACACTCACATTGCCCTTATTCCAAATTGTAAAAAACCCAGTTTCTCCAAAGGATTTCAGGCCAATTAGTCTCTGCAATGTGGTGATGAAGTTAGTCATGAATACAATAGCAAACAAAATAAAGCATTTCCTCCATGAGATAGTGGATGAAGAACAAAGCACGTTTGTTCATGTCAGGGTGATTTGAGATAATGCGGTGGTGGCTATGGAGTACTTTCACTTGATTAAGAAATAGAAAAAAAAGGAAAGTGAGGTACAATGGCTCTTAAACTTGATATGTCCAAGGCATATGACCGATTGGAGTATCCTTTTGTTTTAAAGGTGCTTTCCTCCATGGGTTTCCCAATTCACTTGGTAAACCTCATTGGAAGATGTATCTCCTCTGTTTCTTACAACGTTTTGATCAATGGCCGACCCATCAATGGCTTTAATGAAAGGGGACTCTGTCAAGGAGATCCACTTTCACCCTATTTATTTATTTTATGCGCTGACATTCTTTTAGTTTTTGAAGAAGGAAACTCAGTTGGGAAACATTTATGGCATACAAGTTGCGAGATAGACATCAGTGATCATACACTTGTTCTTTGTATACGATAGTTTATTGTTTGCTAGGGAAAATATCCAAGAGGCTGAGAGGATAATGGCAATCCTGCAAGTGTACTAGGTGGCTTCGGGTCAAGGGGTGAATCTTGATAAGTTGGAGGCTTTGTTCAGTTAAAATGTGGTTGACATTGATAAAGATATGATCTGGTCAAGGATGGGAGTAAAGACAGTGACAAGCCATTCCAAGTATCTAGGTTTACCAGTTGTTTTTCGGAGATCTAAGAAAGAAGTGATTGCTCAAGTGGTTGAGAGAGTTTGGAAGAAAATAAAGGGGTGGAAGGAGAAATTTCTCTCAAAGGCGAAGAAGGAAGTCTTCATAAAAGCTGTGGCACAAGTAATTCCAAGTTACATAATGAGTTTCTACAAAATACCCGAATCTATCTGTCATGAAATTGAGTCGATGTTGGCCAAGTTTTGGTGGGGTTCAAAGAATGGGGAGAGGAAGCTGCATTGGATGAGTAGGGAAAAATGGAAAAGGCAAAAAATATAGGAGGTTTAGGTTTCGAGGTCATTAGTGAGTTTAATACAAGCCTCATTGGGAAGCAATACCGATGTTTGTTAACAGGTCCCTATTCTCTTGTTGGGAGAGTCCTAAAAGGGAGATACTACCCTAGGTATTCTATTGATAGCAGTACCACGGGATACTCACCTAGCTACTCATGGAGGAACATCATAAGCTCTAGGGATCTTATTCAGAAGGGTGCTAGTCCCTCATGTCCTCCTAACCAAAAGTTGTGGAAGGAAATCTAGAGATGCCATGTGAACAACAAAAAAAGGAACTTCCTATGAAGGTTAACTAAGAACATCCTGCCCACCAAAATGACTTTGCTGAAAAAAGGTATTAATTTAGATGTTTCTTGCTCTTTGTGCCACTGTGAGGCAGAATCAGTGGACCATTTATTTCTTCATTGCGAGTTTGTTAAGCAAACTCTCTTCTCCTTCATTATTTCTTACCGATTTCGTGTTGGTATTAAGGTTCTGGTTATTAAACTTGCTCAGTTGTGGTGATAGACTCAGTATTCAGCATGCGTGTTATATCATGTATAAATTTGGCTGGCCATGAATGCTATACTGTATCAAAAGAAAGTGCCTAATCTAGTGAGGGTGGCGGAGAATGCTCTTGACCTTGTGGTGGAATTTAATTGCAGTCAGTCCCCAAAGAGCAGTCAAGGAAAAGAGTCGGTGCTGGTGGAGACAAGTTTCTCTAAGGTCCATGTTCTACACGTTGATGCATGGGTGTTTGAAGAGGGTGTGATGCTATGGGCTGTGTCATAAAAGACTTGTCGAAAGAGGTTTCTGTGGCAACATGCAAGAGGGAGATGGTATCTGTCAAGCCAGAAATTACAGAGATGTTGATGGTTAGATGGGGTCTGATTTTGGCAAAAGAGTTGAAGCCGGATAAAATCATTATTCATTCGGACGCGTTGGTTGAAGCATGTTGTCCTTGAGCCTCTTGCTATGGATTGTAGAGAATTGCTTAGTAGTTTTACTTTATCTTCAATCATACATGTAGGTAGAGACTTAAATGTTGAAGCACACAATTTAGTTAAGCTAGGGAAATTGCATGGTAGTAGAACTTGGTTAGGGGGAGTCCCTTATGATGTTCCCAATTTGGTTGTACCTGTTCCTTTATTTTAATGAAATTATCTTTCACATAAAAAACATATTATTATCCTAATAAACATTAAAATTGCTATATTATTTGAGAAAAAACTATAATACGTTTGTGAGTGGGAAAATTAAAGATAATTGAGTTATAATTCCAAAAATAAATGGTCATAATTAAGGTACAATGCCAAAAACTTATTTTTCAGAACATTGATTACTTTTGTCATCTTTGTCCAATCACTTCATTAATCATTGTCATTGGTCTAACTTGTAATTCATCTCATTTGGCTCATTAGACCCATCCCATAATACCTGCACGTATAGTTTCTCTCTAATTTTAACAAATCATATATTTCACTTAAATCACATTTCGACCACTCTCGGAAAAAAAAAAAGATTAGATCTTTGACTTGTTCAAGACCATAGCCTCCACCTTTAAATAATTATAGAACGATACATAAAAACAATTTAAGTAATATAACAGACATTTGTTAGTTATTATATTATTGGAGAGATCCATAACCAAAAAATGAATAAAAACTAAGCATAAAATAACAAGACAAGTACTAAACACCAATTATTCATATAGATATATTATAATTTTTTGAAATCAAGCATTAGTGATCCACAGTTTTATTAATTGTATGTCCTTGTTGAGCACTAATATGTGAATCATTAGTATATCTAACTAGTAAAAAATATTTTTGGGCGGTTAAGTTGAACTTGAAGTCTTGTCTTGTCTTGTCCAAGGATAATCGAAGATGCTGCTAATCATGTTCCTCATTTAAGTTGTTGATCCTTCACCATTTAACAAACCACCACCACCTTTTGCCACATGTCCATTTGCATCACAGCTAACTTCTTTTTGTTTATTCTGGTTGTAAGCTTCCAAAGACACATTTTCAAATACAATTTTTGCAATAGGAGTTCCAACCAAAAACACGGAGTTGAAAGCCACCAAAGGGGGAATCACATTACCCCTAGCCACTTGTCCTTCAGTACCAGACAATAAAACTTCCAATCCACACTCCATCCTTGGTGCATGCGAAGGAAAAATTGTTCCACATATCGCAATAATTTGGAATCTTCCACGAAGAGTTACAACTTTTCCTGTGGATTGACGAAGTGTAGCTTGCGCCACCTCTCCATTTCCACTAATGATGTTTATGCGTCTCCTTCGACGACAAACATAATTAAAGATACTCTTTGAGACATCTGCTCCAGCAGATATCTCAAAAACATGGCCATCAGGATTGCCACTTGTGTTTGTGACAGGAACCTTAGACTTATTCTTCGACCCAAGGGGACGCCCTCGGGGGCGAGGACCGACAACCGAAGATGATGTATGGTTACTGTTTTCAGTGGTGTTATTAGTGTTTGGTGTTTGAATTTGCATTTGTGGTGCCATGTATCGTGGAAGCCCATGGTCTCTCTCAGTATCATGACCGGACATCATATTTTGTTTCTTACTTAGCTTTATTTTCTTACCTTGCCTTCCCCATTTTAATAGCGGAGATGAAGGATATAGGGCTATTATTTTATTGATGTTTTTGACTTATTTTTAAAAATAAAAAACTATTCAAAATTTAAGAGATAAATTTATGAGATGCAAAATAATCGTCCAATCAATTGACCAAAGAATGATGTATATGTTATTCATATCACCACCATTCACGAGATTCACGCACTTACTCTAAAACCTTCAATGTTATCTTTTTGCTAATCACGCACGAGATTCACACACTTATTCTAAACTCACCAATGTCATTAGATTCACACACTTATTCTAAAATCACCTACGTTATCTTTTCCTATTACATTTACTTACCCATTTTACCCTTCTAATCCATCACCTTAAATAAATAAACAAAGCAATATATATATATATATATATATATATATATATATATATATATATATATATATATATATATATATATATATATATAAATTAAACTATATATTTTATTTTGAAGTTTAAAATTTATTAAAGAAAAAAGATTTAAAAAATGAGATGATATAAACCAAATTCATAAAAATAAAAGACAAAAAAAAAGTTCAAATTAAAATCATCTTTGTATTTGAAATTCTACGACTATGTTTGTACTGCTGAACTAACATTTTAAGTGTTGAGATTAATTTTTTTTTTTGGTCATAAGGAGGGCCGAAGCCCAAACAAAAGAATCTACTGCACTACAGGACTAGCAACAAACACACCCTCTAAATCTACCTTAAGATTCTGAAGCACAAAATCAGGGGGATCCCAAAATATTTGGCACTCCTCTTTCAAAATTCTCCCTTCTTGAGCAAGAGCATTAGCACAACCATTTGTTTCCCTATTCTTATAAACAATCTCAGCAAAATCCAGAGCATCTATCAAGTGAAGAATTTGGTACTGTAGACTCGAAGTCCCATTAATCTTATGCTTGGCTTTAGAAAGAAGATCCACTGCAGCAGAAGAGTCAGTATTAACCTCCACACGTGAAAAACCAAACTCCACAGCAATTTTTAAGCCTTCGTAAATCCCCCATATCTCTGCCATTAACACACTTGTCTTGCCAATGAACTTAGCAAAACCTATCATCCACTTCCCCCTAGAATCCCGAATGACACCACCACAACCATCTATTCCATTTTTATCTCTAGATCCATCGGTATTGAGCTTGAAAACACCATCAACAGAAGGCCTCCACTTCTCTCGAACTTGCATATTTCGGAAATCCATGGTGTTATGACTTGTAAGCATAGCCTCCCTATAGTCATGCAAATTCTTCTCTATATTGGCAATGCAATTAAGAGGTCGCTGAAACTCCACCGAGTGCTTCTCTTTGTTCCGCCATGTCCATAGAAGATGACAACCCGTCGCCCAAAAGTTACACCACTCAGTATTCTCCGTCGGGTTAGCCATAATATTAATGTGCAGCCAATCCTGCAAATTTGATCCGAAAAAACCTTGCTTGATGCTGCCAGGAACTCTGTGGTCCCAGATTTTACGAGCAAATTTGCAGTCACGAAGCAGGTGGAGAGCTGATTCGCAAACATTACCACACATGCTGCAGCTAGCGCTACCAAGACCCCAAGAGCTCAATCTGTAATTGGTTAACAACCTATCATGCATAAGAATCCAAATGAAACTTTTCACTCTTTCAGGAACCTTCATGGACCAAATATGCTTCCAAATGTTATTCCCATCAACAGCTCCCTCTTGCGTCAGTTTAATATACATATTTTTCACAGAGAAAGAGCCATCCTCTTCACTATCAATCATAAACTTATCGTCTTCGTTCTCCACCATCGGAGGTAAAAGAGCATTAATACAGAGCTTAAGATTTGAAGGGAGCCACTCGTCCATCAGCTGCCAGTTCCATCCTCCTTCCATATTAACAAGATCACGAACAGTAACATTCTAGATATCATTAGGAATGTTCAAGTCATACTCCGCTATGCACTTATCTTCCAAAAGCCATCTATCACTCCACGCTTTAATCCTCGAACCATCACCAATCCTCCATCTGCCACTCTCTAAAAGCTTCGGGCATGTATGAACAATAGCCTTCCAAACATTGGAATCCGTACTTCTAGCCTTCACACCACCTAACAAATTGTTGATGTCGTACTTCCCTCTAAGAACTTTACACCATAGTTCAGGTTCATGATTAATGATCTTGCAGCCCAACTTCATGATACAAGACTGGTTCATAACCTCCAAATCTCTAAGCCCAAGACCTCCATCCTTTTTGGCCAGAGTAACCGTATCCCAACTTACAGCATGGTATTTTCTTTTCGTGTCGGTATCTCCCCAGACAAACTTCCGTTGGAGCTTTTGAATATCCTTGATACACTTCTTAGGAAGAATGTTGGTCATCATCGGATAAACAGGGATAGCCTCCATCACACTCTTTGCTAACGTTATTCTTCCTGCAAACGAAAGCTGCCTAGCCTTCCAACTAGAAAGCTTCTTCGAGATTTGCTCAAGAACATAATCAAAATCCTGGCTTCTTAGAGCTTTTCCAGTAATGGGAACACCCAGATATTTACCAAGTCCATTAATTTCTCTATAGCCAGAGATATTAACAAGCTTAGTCTTCAAATCTCTAGAGACATTCTTGGAAAACAAAATTCCAGACTTCTCACTACTAACATGTTGACCAGACATAGTACAAAAGTGTTGAATTATTTGCTTGACACACGTCATTTGTTTCTCCGTTGCTTCCCCAAAGAGGAGCAGATCGTCCGCAAACATTAAGTGCGAGATATGCACACCATTCCTACCAATTCGAAACGGTTTCCAATTTTTATTACGCACCTCATGTTCAATTAAGTGAGAGAGCTTGTCCATGCAAAGAACAAAGAGGTATGGAGAGATCGGATCGCCTTGACGGATACCACACTGAGGACGAAAGTATTCACCTCGACTACCATTCCAGTTAATGTTCATGTCAACACTAGAAACTCCATGCATAATAATATTTTTCATACTGTCAGGCAGCCCTATCTCCACAAGAATATTCTAGATAAAAGCCCAATTGATTTTATCATAGGCTTTGGTAAAGTCAATCTTGATTGCAAAATATCCTTTCTTCCCTTGCTTCTTATTCATGTCATGGATAATCTCCTGAGCAATAATAATATTTTCATGAATTGATCTCCCCGGAACGAACCCCGATTGATACGGAGAAATTAAATGGGGCATGTAGTTCTTAAGCCTTCCAACAATCACTTTGCTAACAACTTTGTAGAGAGTGTTACAAAGGGAGATAGGTCTAAATTGAGACACATTCTGCGGATGCTCCACCTTGGGAATAAGACACACATCTGTCTTATTGAACTCACTAACGACACTAGGATTTTTCCAAGCCAACTTCACAAAGTTACTGACATTCTCTCCCACAGTATCCCAAGCTTTCTGGTAAAAGCCAGTTGGGAATCCGTCTGGACCAGGGGCCTTCCAGGGCTTCATCGAGAACATAGCATGCTTCACTTCTTCAAAGGTTATGTCCTTATTAAGCCTCTCAATATCATTTTCGTGTAAGGCAGGAAAGGTGATGGAGGTCTGCTGCCATTGGTTCCAAGAATTTGGACAAGCAAACAGGTTTTTATAAAACTCAGTGACATGCATTTTAAGGCCTTCAATATCCTCTATCCAATTTCCCTCTTCATTTTTCAGCATAATAATTGTTTCTCTTGCGTCTGGCAATCGTTTTCATATGGTAGTATTTGGTATTGCGGTCGCCGTCTGCCAACCACAAGGTTTTTGATCTTTGGTACCACATTAATTCTTCTTGTTGAAGAATATCACTAAGTTCCTTTTGCAACTTCAATTCCATTCGCTTCATGCCTCCGTAATTAATATTCATTTGAAGCCTCCGCTGCACACCATTCAACCTTCTCACAATTTCTTTTTTAATTCGTTTGACCTTGTCAAAAGTATTAAATTTCCAGTCCTCAATTCCCAACTGAACATTCTTAAGGTTCAAACTCATGCTATTCTCTTTCTTCCAATAATTATTTAACATAGTTTGATAAGAGTTATGGAGTAACCATGCATTCTCGAATTTAAATGGTCTCTTTGCTTGCTGAATATAATCCTCCTTTAAATTAATTAGAAGAGGATGATGATCTGAGAAGGCAACCCTCACCAACACCTTAACTGTAAACTCTGGAAATTGCAATCGCCACTTATCATTGCTCATAGCTCTATCAAGTTTCTCATAAATATGTTGTCCTCCATGAAAAATTGGACCTCTCCAAGTAAATTTAGGTCCATATGTTTCTAGGTCATTTATCATGCAAGCATGCGTTCTATCTCTAAACCCAGCACAACGATTCGCTTGGGCCGGAACTCCACCTCTTTTTTCAGAAACATGAGCAATATCGTTGAAGTCACCAGCTAGCATCCAAGGCTCATTGATATTACTAGCCAAATTCTTCAACTCTTCCCAAAGAAATTTCTTGATACTCTCCTGTGGGCTTGCGTAAATAGCTGTGAACAACCAATCTGGAACGTCCTTCATCTTAACTCGAACATGAATGAATTGAGAAGCTTTCCTGCATAGAGATATTGCCATCTCACTAGACTTCCAAGCCATAATCATTCCTCCCGCAAAGCCACGATTGGCAACAGTTTCCAGCATGTCAAAGCCCAATCTATTAATAGTTTTACTAATCTTAGTTGGATCACATCTAGTTTCTACAATGACCATCATAGAAGGCTTGTATGTATCCACATATTGCTTGCAGAATCTATAAAAAGACTTCCCAGCTGCTCCTCTACAATTCCAAACTAGAAACTTAATATTTGCGTTCATCATAAAAAATTAGAAGCGTAAAGTTCCCAGATCCTCTTTATAAATTCTCCAACTGAGTCTCGGACACAACCTCCATAGAAGCTTCCAAATCCGTTTCTTCGTTATCCTTGCTGCTAGCTGTTCCTTTTTCTGTATGCACTTCATCACAAGCTGTTTGTTGAGTTCTATCTGGCGGTTTATCTTCAAATTTAGATTCAACAGCATGTGCATGTTGATTATCCAATGAGAGATTAGCACTTTGAATGTCTCTCTCCATTAGATAATTAATTTTATGACCTTTTTCCACATCCTTGCCTCTACTTTTCAGATTATAGAGTGCTGATGTGCCCACTAATATGTCATTGTCTAGGTTTGAAATTCCAGGAATGCCCTCTCTTACTCTTTTGTTAATACCACTTGTTTTATCTTTGTTCTGACTTCCTCCACGTGGTGCAAGTGTAACCTTTTTATTTTCCAAGGATTGCACGTGTCTTCTTCCCCCATCACCTGTAATAACTATTGCCTTTTTTCCTTTATTATTGTCATCATTTTGTTTCCCATTTAAGCTCAGATCTGTTAGAGACTCTGTCACATCAATCCTCCTACTGCTCCTTTTATTTCCAAAGGTAAAGATCCCATTAGCAGCATCATCATTACTCATATTATTGTCATATCTCCTATTGCACTTTCTTTCCCTTTTAAATTCAGCCCGATCTCATCATCATTTGCATCATTATTAATGATTGGATCCTCATTAATATTATTTTCATTCCTCATTAATTCCATATCATCCATAATTAAGGCATTATAACGAGATCCACCTAAACCGCTAACAGCATTGATTCTTGCCGGAGTGATGTTTTTCCGGCCATCAGCTTCTTTTTTGCCTCTTCTTTGTTTCTGCACAATCTTCCATGGCCCATCATCCTCTTTTCCTGAGTGTCTAACTTCCGCAGAGATACTTATTTCATGCCCTTTTCCTCCATTCTTACTGTTTCCCACATTCCCATCATCATTAGCTATATCACGCTGCTTACAACCTTCTTTGTAGTGACCATAACGCCCACAAAGGAGGCATAAGAGGTGCAGGCCTTCATACTCTATTTGATATTTGTTTCCATCAATACTGATCATGGCTAAAAGTGGTTTGGATAAGTTGATAGTCACACAGATTCTCGCGTATTTTCCTCGTTCTTGTTTGCTTGTCGTCTTATCCACCTTGATAGTTCGTCCAATTCGGTTGCCAAAGACAGTCAGCGTCATAGGATCGTAGTATTCTATCGGTAATCCAGAGATTCAAACCCACACCGCCACTTCATCGATAGATTCAATATTAGGTTGAAAGTTTGGTCTCCACTCTTTCACAGTAAGGTAATGATCATAAATAAACCATGGACCATTCACAAGAGCAGCTTTCTTATCCTCTTCATCCGAAAAGGCTACCAAATAGTATTCATTGCTTAGATCAATAATGTTAATGACACCCTTCCGCACCCACATCTGGTTCAATCGATTTTCAAGCGCCTTGTACCCAATCCTCCGTCCCAAAAGTTTAACAATCACACCTCTCTTCCACGGTTTTTGGATCCGCTTCTTCTCCGCTTCAGAGAATATAAACGTTGGGCATTCATATCCTCCTATTCTTTCTTCTTCTACTGTGATTCCGCCTGTGTAGTTAACCATCTCCTCATCAGCTTCATCTTCCTCCCCATAATCCTCCACCATATCCACCAATCGTTGGCCAGTCATGAAATCACGGAATGACACCACTTTCGTGCTCCCTTCAGGATTCGGCTCATTAAGGACTTCCTTAATCTTCTTAGTGCTTCTCTCTTGCAGGTCTACCTCCGCCGTGCTCTTCCCAGAGCTGGCCTGAGAGGAGTTATCGTTTGAAAACCCTAGCAGAGGATTCGAGTCCATTTCCTTCAAAATTTTGATATTCTAAATAACATTCTAAATAACATTTTTATTAATAATGAAGAACTTATGATGATAATGCTTTTATTTTTTTGTTATATACCTAAAAACAAATCACTACCAAGTAACAAGTAATTAAATTAGTCATAAAAAATATTTTAGTAACTTACTACTTTTTCGATTCATAAAAAAAAAAAAAACTTAGTATTCCCTAGAATTTAATTATAAATAAAAATTACTTTATAATATTCACTTTCCTTTGAATCATTTTAACTGGTCAATTTTTAAGGAACTCATTTGATTTTAAACACTATTATGTGATTTCAACAACATCAAATAACTTTATGAAATTCATACATTAATCAATGTTTTCAAAACCGGAATGGAGATCGAATTGACAAGATTTTCGTTTTTTTAGATTTAATTGGTTCAAGCAATTAAATCTATGATTAAACTATGTATTAAATAAATTAACAATAGATGTTTATGAATAAATTATACAATATCATATATTCATATTTTAATATAATAAAATATTTTAAAAATTTATTACAAATTTAATAAAAAGAGGTCGGTGATAAACATAATAACACAACATAACAGTAGACTTAATTCCAACCTTAGTTCAAGAATAATTTGAATAAATTAAAATTTTATAATAAAATAAAATAAAACATTTAAAACCAAAAACAAATTAATAGAACATAATACTTTTAAAAAATCAAATAAATTAGAATACCTGAACTAAATAGAATATAATAAAAATAAATAAATAAATAATATTTTTTGAACGAACAAAATAGTATAATTAAATTAAAACTAAAGACAAAGAATACCTAAAAAAGTAAGACCATAAATTCAAGAAAAAAAACAAAGAAACATGAAACTATGGCTAACAATTGTAAATTGAATGACTAGTGATAACTGATAAGAAAATGATCGATATTAAGTTGGACGACTTAGTTATTTTGAAAGGCACGGTATGATGATTATTGAATAACAAAACAAAATTATAACAAAGAGATATATAACTAAGAAGCTTTAGAAAAAATAAACAATAGCTACTTTTTTATGAAGGAGAAATACTAAAATTTGGCCACGGACAAGTCTATTTTCAATTTATTTTTTAAAAAATTGACATTTTAAGTTTTTTTTTAATTTTTTTACATGCAAAAGATTTAAATTGGTCGGTGACAAGTATTTATTTAAAACAGATGGTTTCACAAATTTGGATCTGGTTTTTGGATTCGAACAGTTTTAAACTATTCAATTTAGTTTTTCCAATTTTATTCCACTTGCAACTTTACACGGCTGATCGGACCGAACTCACCATCAATTCTCGATCCAATCGATTGAACATACATATTCAATCTGATTGTCAAAGTTATTTTATAAAATCTTTGAAAACTTTATAAAATAATATTTTTATAATTTAATTTAAATAATGCAAATGAGTGAATATTAAAAATATCTAAGTATTTTCTATTCCACGTTAATATTATATGAGTTGAATTTTATAATTTTTTTAAAATAATCCACTTAAATTTTGTTTCCGCGTTTGAAAAAGAAGAGAGAGAGGAGGATTATAAAAAAAAGGATTGAGTGAAAAGAATAATAAAATATAAGAGTGGAGAGGGTTTTGAAGAATTTATTTTTAATTTCATAAAATAAATTTTTTTTTAATTTGAAAACTAAAAAATTGTATTGAAGAAGGGGTTTTGAGGGTTTTAGAGAGTTTAGACAAATTATTCAAATTTAGTTTATGTTGTTATAATGTTTTAAAAATAAAAATATATTAATAATAAACACTCTTTTATCATTTTACACAAAAAAAATTGAAAAAAAAACTCTATATTTTTTTTAAAAAACATTATTTTTCAAAGTCCTCCATTCATTTTTCTCAAAACTCAGCTTTATATATACAACTCAAATGATATACAAACACAAGTTCAAATAGTACAAGTTCAAACTTTAATTAATTTCATCCAAAGACAAACTAAATATTAAAAAAAAGTAAAGATTTATCGTACATATTGAAACTTATAATTACAACCAAACAAAAATACATGACTAAATAAAAGAATGCCCATTTTATTTCTTTTATAGAAAATTAAACTTAAATTTTATTATGTAAATAATATATTCTGAGTTGTACTTAATTACATGACTAATATTCAATACTTTAATATATTGCTTATTATCTTATTTTCCTTATTTAAATAAAATGATTTTAGTTGTCCTTTTTTTCAAAATTTGAAAAGTAATCATTATGCTATTTAAAAATATTTGAATTTTATAAAAATAGAATGCGACTTTATACACTATGCACCTTTATTTGAAAAAAAAAGATTATCTTCTATACCATCTTTTTTAATAAACTCTTTAATATACAGATAATTTTATGGAAACTATTAAAGTTTAAATTTTGGATAAAAGTTTAAAATAAATTTTAATTAGATTTTATTTGTTTTTTAATTCTTGCATGCCACAAGGTCCAAAGGATAAGACCTAATAGATGAATAAGGGGTAGTCACCCAGAGAGTCTGTCATTCCACTGTTTCCTCTATGGTATAGAATTTTTTTTCCAGTGAATCACCATGCATTATCTCCTAGAAAAGATTCAACAGTTAGTCCCATCATATGCATATATATGCCAACTATCAATCCTATTTAAAGTAGAATGTGCTTCACTACGAAGGCGCAATTCATTTTTTCATTTGATTTTTTTTTCTTAATCTCTTACTAACTTGAGCGTTAGAGTGTTAATCTTGCAGGCCATCCTTCATCTAACCATATTGAAAACCCAAACCGCTGCAACTCGGTGGAGATATGGTCAGCTCGGATCCTCATACAATTATAGAGTAGGACATTGGCGCCATCTACGAGAATCAATATTTGCATGATTCTTACATTTGCCACTACTCATCGATTCTCAATTCAACTGAATTAGATCTCGATCTCCTTTTATTGAAGCATAGATATCCACCTCCAAACTAATTCCTCTAAGTTCATAACCAAACTCTTTTCATCTGACGCACCAGATGATAACAGCTTCTAAAACAACTCGGTTTTCCATTTAACTACAAGCAACCACAGCCGGCGAAGCATTCAGGAATCCTCGACATTCTTCTCGAGGGATGGACGATCAAGTCTTGACAATGACTACCTCTATTCCCCCACCCTTAAGCCTAGTCTAACCTAGGGTAGATCCAGGAATTTCTCAACCTCATTTTTTTTCTTCGTAGCCGTTCCACAATTCCATCTAGGTGAGCCATCCTTCAGACTCACGTTACCACCTACTATGACTGGATGTGAAGTACTTCCCGCTTCCAGCTTCTATGACCTACTCTTGACTAGAAAGAAGTTAATGAGTTGTTGAACAATATGTATTGAACGGTTAAAGAGCAAAATTCCCATCCCTTTATAGAAAGGTTAACTCTCATCAAAGAGATCCTGCACAATGTCATTCTAAAGAGCAACATAGTGTTCGAGGCGACCTTGCATAAAGGCGTTAAGCTAATAAAGGATTCGGGAGAAGTCCACAAATATCCCAAACACCGATGATACAAGCATCATAATCCTTCCCCAGATCCTGAAGAAAGAAGAGGCAACCACATTCCCCCTAGTAGTTCGCTGCCCAAGGAGAATAAATAAGGAAGAAGAAGCACCCACTTAATCATGGAAGAAGAAACCTTTATCTTTTAACATATTGGACAACAAGATCCCAAAATCTCTAGAGAAGTATCATAAGTTCAAGAGTTACAACGGAGACGGAGATCTGGACGAACATATTGAGCATGTGGACGACCAACTAGACTATTACCACGTCGATGGAGATGTGAAGTGAAAACTCTTTGCGCTAACCCTTACTGAGTCCACTCAAGTCTGGTACAAGTCCTCACAGATAGACACATAGAATCTTGGTCTCCTACAATCTCTGTCAAAGCACAATGCTTTTTGATGAATGTGCTGTTAGCACTTTTGCTGAAATTGAATCTAGGTTTGGTCTTGGTGAGGGTTGAGGGCTCAAAGGAAAGACCGACAATAACACCAACATCGAAGAGTGTGGGAGTTATCATCCCACAAGGCAGATGAAAGGTGTTAGTGGTGGTTTCCTAGAAGCACATGGCTACAATGAGCATATGTAAGTTATACATAGGAGCAACTCTTGAAAGTTGTATCAAGTCGAAGAAGCCTTGGTATTGCCATATGTATTTCTCCTTCTTATCAATCCTATTCAACCATTTGATATATGGGGGGATGGCCTAAAAACCATATTTTTCAATAAGCTAATTTTGAAAGGTTGGTCATTGAAAACCAAGGTTTCACATGAGGGATGGCTAGAGAAGAAATATTTCAAGACATAAGGTATCCTAATACGCATGGGAAGGAGACTCATAAAAGCATAATTGGTACCTGGAATAGAGTAGGGTATCAGCACGTCAGAGTACCAAACTTTTCTTTTTTATCTTCCATGGAAGGTTTTGGGACATAGGTGCAATCATCTAAGAGGAAGGGTTCTTCAATACAAAAGCAAAATGAGCTCGTGGAACGTTGCTGGATGCGCTTTTAGAAGCCATTGTTGGTTTCTTAGAGGTTTTGGAAGAAGAATAAGTAGAAGAGATAACGAAATTAACAGGAAAAACATTGGTGTTTTTTCTTTCAGTGAAGAAAATGGCGAAGGAGAAGAAAATTTGAAGAAGATGGTGTTTAAATAGCCGAAAGGAGAAGAAAGTGTTTCGATTTTTTCCTTCAAATTTTGGATAAATGGCATGTCCAAATTGACAAATGGCATGACAGTTTATGGGAAAAAGTGAAATTAAAAGAATTTCTTTTAATTACATTTAATTTAGTGGCTCATTAATTTCCTTGGAAATCAAAGATAATGGTTATCAACTACATGCACGTATGTGACGTGACGATTTGGTAGAAAGTAGTCGTGATGACTATGACGTGTACAAGTTACCCTAACAGTGTTGAGCAGTCACAAACAAAACACCACCTTTCTTCCATCCGACACATATGATCGAAAACGGTGTTTTTGAAGGGCATTTATAAGCCAAGAAATTCTAATTGGAGACAGTCAACTAATAAGACTAGCTAATTACGTTGAAAGATGGTAAGTATTGAAGAATCTCGACAAAAGGGGCTTCAACTTATCAAACACGTATACCGAAAAGCGTTCGACAAAACGTGGTAAGCTTGGTTTGGAAGAATCTCAAGAACAAATAATAAAATTAGGATCACTCTCTCCTCTAAACATGTCCAAAATCTTGAAATGGGGATTTCGATGAAATGGTAGATTCGACAAGGTTACCAGTTGTCGAGGACTTAGCATAATTTTATAAGTCCAAATATCAAATAAGCAAGGAAATGCTTCAACAAGCGCTTCTAAAACTGAATCAGATAGGCTTGAAGGCGGTTGGGAAGTTCAAAAGCATGTTGAAAGAAAGTTATTAGCATGATGTCTATTCCTCAACAGTTATTTCTCTGAAGATGCGGGAAAGCAAGTCAGAAAGCAGATATTCAAGTAAGGGGAATCGTGTCCGATCTTATAGGGATTAACTCATGTTGACAGTTATCTTTAGAGTAGTATAAAAGCAGATTCATACATTGTATTGGAGGTCGCAAAAATTCATACATATCTTTATAAAACTAGAGTACACGAGCCAAAGAGAGAAACCATTTGTGAGGAACATGTATGGGTCTGCGTCCCTTTATTACATTGCCTTTATGTTTCCTTAATTTGAACATTCTTATTTTAATGTCATTGACCGCACACTCTCGTTTAATGTCACTAATTTCACTTTTCATTCATCGCCTTTATCCAAAATCTTTATCAATTAAAGTTTTTATCGTTTTGAATTTGTGCAAACGTGCATATTCAATTTGCAAACACACTTTCTGTTAGAAAATTAATTTAAACCGAATGGAATCGAGGCTAGAATCGTGTACGGAACACTTTCCTTATAGTATTTCAAGCACTCCCAATTTGTCTTGGAGTTTCTACGCAGGAATACCCAGGATAATTCAGCCTTCTCGAGTTTGCGCAAGACCGACGAAAACTCGAATGTAGCGAAGAGTGCTCTGGAATTATTCTAAAGGATTTGCATTTTTTCTGATTAAGAATTCTGAATCCAAAGTTATGATTTTATAGGCCATGCTGATATTGTTTCACAAGGTAGCGACCCTTGGTGAAACAATTTCTTTTCCAAGAGTTATGACTTTTGGCCCACAGCATGGTTCACCAACAGTTGCAACATTCCATGAAGAGTTACCACTCTTCGAATTCAAAATTCAAATCATAACATATTTTCCTTGTCATTTTGGAACACAATCATATTATTAATTATCATTAATAATTTGCAACAATCCCCCACTTGTTCTAATAATGACAAGTCTAATTCCAGAATATAGAAAGCAAAAAAGTGTTAATACAGTTAAGTATCTTTCGATTTGAACTTAACCTTAGTAAAGACAACGCAAAGCCTAATCGGAATGTTAGGTAGCTATGCTTTGAACCGTTATCCCATGTGATCAGACCGGCGTTACTATACACACACTCTTTAAAGGTTCTTCGCCTACATATCTCGCCTAGCACTATTTATGGCCATGTGCTTTTCCTGTTTTCATGAATTTTTCATGAGAGAAACTCCAACTCTCATTTTAAGACGGAACCATCTAGAAATTCATATAGGTGAAGTTTCATTTGTATCTATTTCTTGAGATACATATCCTCCTCGATATAAAACTTCATTAAGAGTTTCTAAAAACTCAACCCTCAATTATGTAATAGTCAACATTGTCACAAAATGTTGCACCAACTTCCAAATCAACGACTTGTTGTTACCCATTGAATCTTAGGTTAAGATGTATTAACTTCAGATTGGGTTGCTATCATTGTTGGAACACTTATTCAAGGAGTTTCAACCTCACACCTTTTGAGATTGTCTTTACTAATCCATGACCATTGGTTTAGTAAATGAATCATTCAAATTATAGATCGATCGTATATATGTGAATGAAATGATTACATCTTTAATCAATTTTCTCACGAAAGAATGTCTAAGGCCTCAGTGCCCAAACTTTTCATTTTACACTTATCTGAATTCTTTTGCTAAACTGGCTTAAGTGTCACGTTGTGTTAACACCTTTGAAACACAGTGTTTATAGCCAATGGAACTTCCAACAGAAGGTCCCTCAATCATTCAACTTCTTTGACCAGTGGTAGAGATATCCACACACTATGGCTTCATGGTCAAGATAGTGATGCATCTTTATTTATTGCTCTTCCAAGAAATCTCACCCCAACTAGTGTACATATCCACTTAGTTGTAAATATATGAACTCCAACACTTGATATCCAACTCATATTGGTATATCCTTCTACTATGGTAGGAAACCTACCATAATGGAGGTCAAGATTTTGTTTTGAAAGATAATCAAAATCCTTGTGATTTCCTTGGAATGCTCACCATTTGGATTGCTAGTAAATCTACTCATTTACTATTTGCAACTGCTATATCGCATATAGTACATTGCATTAGAAAACCAATTTCACTTGTGTATTCTAATATAGCCATAACTCTTCCATCATTATTTTGACACTAAGATCAAATTGAATATTCACCTTTTGAAACGTGACAGTTTGAACTTATCAAGAACTTTCTCAAAGTGTCTTTGACTAAGTTCATAACCCCCACTATTTTTGCATTACTTTGATCTCCAAAAGAGTGTCAACTAGTCCAAGATCTTTCATCTTGAATGTGGTTTTCTCAACCCCCACTCTTTCGCTTTACTTTGATCGAAAAGAGTGTCCACTATTTCAAGATTTTTCATCTTGAATGTGGAAGCTAGAAACCTCTTTGTTTCTAAGATTTCATTCATCTCGTTGCTAATGATCAACATGTAATCAACATAGAGACAAAGGAATATCACAATATTCTTACACAACTTTGTGTACAAACACTTATTACAAGAATTAGATGAAGAAGCTTTTTAGATAATCATGCATGATGATGCAAGAAGGTTTTTAGATGAAGTGAGAGATAAAATTATGAGCAATTTAAAATAAATAGTATGAATTGCAATGAGTACCTTAGTTATATTCTCTTGTCTCAAATATTCACTTGAATTTCTATGTTCAACCTTCTTGATTAACTTCATCATTGACGTGCATGAAACTTTTGATCTTTTTTCTTCTTTGATAACCTTTGTCTTCATCAAAACTAGATATAAGATATATTCTTCACAATCTCCCCCTTTTTGATGATGACAAACTCTTTGAATTCTTGTTTTGATTAGATTGAAAAGTCTCCTTCTAAGTTATGTGTATCACTCTTAATTTGCGAACCTTGCAATGACAAAGTCAACCTTTTGATGTCATTTTTTCGATGCTTGTTTAATCAATACAAAGATTTGACAAGCTTCCACACCTTTTGTTCATTACCAAGAAGCACATAACCTTATGATTTTTTCATGTAAATCTCCTCATCGAGATATTCATTTAGGAATGTCGTTTTGACATCCTTTTTGATGAATCATAAGGTCATGCTAGGAAGTCAAAGCAAACAAAATTATAAATTTCGTTGTGCTTCCTTCTAGTACATATGTGTTAAAATAATTAACACATTCATTTTGTCTAAAACCCTTGGTTAATCATCTATCTTCGTAGATGTTTAATGTACCATCACTATGATACTTCTTTCTAAACAAACACTTGCATCCAATGGGTAGATCGACAAATTCCCAAGTATGATTTAACATACTCAAATCCATTTCTTCTTGGATAACATCATGCCAAAAGGATGAGTCCTTTAAAGTTATTCCTTGTAACTCTTAGTACCATCTTCCACTTGAAGAGTAATATGAATCTTACGAACAAATCTCTCACTATTTCCTTCTACACAAGAGAAATAAGTCGAAAAGCGATTTTGTTCGATTTTAGATCCTTAGCATTTTGGACTTTCTGCTTATTATAAGTTCGATTTGTTTTTCAACAACCATTGACGAACTTTCGGTTTGTACTCCAACAATCCGCGGAGAACCTTCCTCGTGAAGTTTTTTATTTGTGAGAATCTTGAATTTCTTTATTCTCCGTGATAAGGTTATCAAAATTTTATATAAAAGAATTTAATAAGACTCCAAATTCAAAGAAGTCATGAACCATCTTTAAATGATTTTCATGTGTCTTGTAATAAAAATTCTCAGAACATAAACATTATAGTCACATAGAATACAAATCAAAACTCAATTTCATAACTTAAAATCATCAACTTTAATAAATAATCAACCAATTCATACTATTTATTTTAAATTTTTAAATTTCAATTTATCCTTTATAGATTTACATATCACTACATGATTATTATCCTTTACACCCGAACCACCGAAAAATATTGAACAGCAGAAAATATGCAACATTTTGTCTCATAATAAAGTGTCATGACTCTTATCACAATAGCGTGCATAAGCACCTTTTCGCACATCTTAATCTACTTAATATAAATCCAAGGTTGTCATGATGGCAACCCTAGCCACATGTCACCTTGGTAGCAACTCTAAGCATAAACCCTAATTGTGTTTTTACTCATTTATCCCTATATTCAAAATAAATAATAATAATAATAATAATAATAATAATAATAACAACAATAATAATAAACAAAATAATAATAATATAATTAATAGTATAATATTAATGAAAAAAATTATGAAAAAAATTAAGTATTTTTTATTGATTATATATTAATAATATAATTAAAATTAAAATATTAATGAAAAAATTTATTAAAATAATTAATTATTTTTTGTTATATATATATATATATATATATATATTTAATATAAATTTATCATTTTTAAAATATAAGTTAAACATATCTTTCTTCTATACAATATTATTTTTCTTATTTAAAACATAAATATTATGTCGATCACGTAAAATGACAGTTTTTATATAAATAATTTATAATAGAAATGAAATAAAAAATAAGAAACTACTTTTCATCACTCACCTCTTCAATTAATGGACCATTAAATTATTAATGGATAATTTTTTTAATTAATTTTTAATAAATCACTCAACCATAACTTTTTGAGTTACAAATCTAAAAATTAAACATATAATTTATAATATTATTAAATTTTTAAAATTATAATAAAAAACTAAAAATTTTACTAATTTCATTCAATTTTTTCAGTTATTAATTAAATAATTTTATAAAAAGATCATTGTCATAAATGATTATTAATATTTTATTTAAATTAAAAATTATATAACTGTAAGTAATAATAATTGGTAAACAATTGAAATAAAAAAATTATGAATATTAAAAAATAATTTTTGTGTTACACCTTTTTATTTTAAATTCTCAGCACTAACTCCAAGTCAATTCTTTTATTACTAAATATATTTTGCAGAAACGACAGAATAAAATCTCACAAAAAAAAAAAAGGTGGACTATAAGATGCTATAATTATGAATTTTGTTAAACAAAATTTAACCATCATTAATCAACTCACCTTATATTTTGTTAAATTGGTAGAATATTATCTCACCCAAAAAAACGGTGGAGTATAAAACTAAAATTTTTACCAATTTCATTAAATTTTTTCAGTTATTGATTAATTAATTTTATAAAAAGATCATTGTCATAAATGATTATTAATATTTTATTTAAATTAAAAATATATAACTGTAAGTAATAATAATTGGTAAACAATTGAAATAAAAAAAATTATGAATATTAAAAAATAATTTTTGTGTTACACCTTTTTTTTTTTAAATTCTCCGCACTAACTCCAAGTCAATTCTTTTATTACTAAATATATTTTGCAGGCAGAATAAAATCTCACCAAAAAAAAAAACAGTGGATTATAAGATGCTATAATTATGAATTTTGCTAAACAGAATTTAACCATCATTAATCAACTCACCTCATATTTTGTTAAATTGGTAAAATATTATCTCACCCAAAAAAACGGTGGAGTATTTCATTAATCACATTAATATAATATAATTCATATTAATTAATATTTTATAACTCCCAAATATATATTAATTTATATTTATATTAACCACATTAATATAATATAATTCATATTAATTAATATTTTATAACTCCCAAATATATATTAATTCATATTTATATTAACATTTTTGTTCTTCTTTATAAATACCTCTTTCTTTATCTCTTTTTGGCCATCTCATCATACACATATCTATATTTAGTCATCTCATCACACATGATAATTTTTTAAACAATTACATTATTTGAATTAGTCAATATGATAACAATGGTAAATATTGAAAACATATCATCAATATATCATATTTTGTATTTTTATTTTACATGATAAAAAATTTCTTTATTGATGTTTTTTGTTTGTAGGTATCTTTTAATGATAAATCCAGTACGGAATTTTGGGTGGCAAGCTTGAATTAACATGCATAAAGTGAATGGAATAGATGCATTGACAAACTGGCAAATCAATGACATATGCTACAAAATTTTATCGGATAGAAGATGCTACCACATTTTAATGAGAAAATTTTCTCAAGAGCCGTTTTGACCTCTGATTTAGATTTTTATTTATAAATTCTCTTTTCAACTTTTATTTGTTTTCTTTTATTTTTGTCTTTTATTTTATTTTTATTTGTTAATATAGTGGGATATGAGTTGTCCATCTCAATTCCTCAAATCTCTTAAATAACTTATCAATAAATAAAAAACTAAAAACAACAATATTCATCTCCAAATTCCTTTCACTTCTTACACTCGATTTCCCACGTGTGAGGAAGTAGTATGTCTAAACTTTCTCATCAATTTTTCATAGTTAATTATTATTTTTTTTGTAAGAACTTTGTTCAACCATGAAGCTTTAGATATAAGGTGTCTATTTCTCCATTTTCATCAATTAAGTATTTATTATTATTATTATTATTATTATTATTATTATTATTATTATTATTAGATTAGTAATTTTATATGATTATTGTATTTGCTAATATTTTTTATTTTATAATTTTAACTTCACATCATATAAGGATTTGCTCCTCAACACTAGCTGTTCAATAGTAAACATACTCAATATTTGTCTTTATTGAAATCATTGTATAGGAGAATCAAAGGAGTTGATGTTCTCCCCTCCCCAATCTTAAAAAAAAATGATCACATGGAAATGTAATCGATATACAATATTTATTTGTGTTGTAAATGGCCTAAATTAATGTACAAGAGATCCTACTTACGAAGCTTCACACCTTTCATATTTATTTGTGACATAAACCTTATTAAATTTTCTCTCTTCATATTTCTTCTATTTATTTTATTTGACTTCTTAATTAGTTCTTATAAATTCCATTTTTTTATTTTAGTTGTAGTTGTCTTTATTGAAATCATTGTATAGGAGAATCAAAGGAGTTGATGTTCTCCCCTCCCCAATCTTAAAAAAAATGATCACATGGAAATGTAATCGATATACAATATTTATTTGTGTTGTAAATGGCCTAAATTAATGTACAAGAGATCCTACTTACGAAGCTTCACACCTTTCATATTTATTTGTGACATAAACCTTATTAAATTTTCTCTCTTCATATTTCTTCTATTTATTTTATTTGACTTCTTAATTAGTTCTTATAAATTCCATTTTTTTATTTTAGTTGTAGTAATAATTTTATTGCAATTATATATGTCACTACTTTCTAACAAAAAAAAAAAGAAGAATGCAGCGCTACAATTTCTTCAAGTTTAAAGTATAATATACTAAATATGACCTAAATTCTTTTGTCCAATGAATTATATCATATTAACAAGCTTAATAATATATTACAATGTTGCTGTAAAAATCTACAAAAATATTCCCTCTTGCTTTAAACTCTAATTTGTTTTCTCAATATCTTATTCAATATACTATATGTAAAATTACATCAATAAAAAATTTGATTAATAAGTATTGTATCCAACTTTTTTTATCGACAATAAAAAATATACAACATCTTTATTTTAGTTTAAAGACAAAAGAAAAAAATATAGAAGAGATTGCTTTGAGATTTTTAAATTTATAAAATTATAATCTTAATAAATTATAATTTAAAAACATTTACAATAAAAAAAATATTTTAAAATATGATAATAATTTTCACTAGCTTTTTTTTAAGTCTTCCCGCACATAGTGCGGGTTAACATCTAGTATATATAAATCCAAAGTTGTCATGATGGCAACCCTAGTCACATGTCACCTTGGTAGTATCTCTAAACCAAATTTGCCACATGTCACATCGATAATAAATCTAAACAAAAATTATAATTTCGACTTTTATTAATTTAACTCTATATAAAAAATAAAATAAATAAATATAATAATCGTAATAATAATATAATATGAAATCACAAATAATAATAACAATTATATAAATATGTAATATATAATATCTAAATATATAAAACATTTGAGAAATAACTTATTTATGTAAAAATAAATTTTTCTTAAATTATATTAAAAACTCTAAATAACTTTTATATAATTAATTTATAATAGAGAAAAAATAAAAATATATATAAATACGATTTTAATTTATTTGCAGCAAATAAATATATTAAATAAATTTTTCTTAAATTATATTAAAAACTGTAAATAACTTTGATAATTTTTTTCTATTATGATCACACTAATTTTCTAATTTTTCTGTTTTAAATAATTTGAATAATGTTCTTTTTTTAGGTATTGCATAAAATAATTTAAATAATTTGAATAATTTTCTAATTTTTTCTGTTTTGGTTTTAATTTAAAAAATAAAAAATAAATTTTATTTTAATAATCACTAAAATTATAACTAATAATGATATGTAAGTATAAAATAAAATAAAATTTCATTTTAATAATTATTAAATTTTAACTAATACACTTTAATGATGAGTTTATCTTTAATATTTTTTTATATTATTAGTTTATAAAAAAATCAAATTATTTTTATGAATTTCTAAATTTGAATATTTTATTTTACAAAAATTTGTCTTAATTGAAAATTAAAAAATTCAGAGGTTAGATTATATAATATTGTTTCTATAGTGTATATTAGTTATATTTTTTTGTTTTTAAAATTTTATTATTTATATTTATACAAATTAATATTATAATATAAACTAAAATGTATTCATGGAATATTAAAAAAATATAATAATAATTATTTAAATTATTTGAAATTAAAAAAATAAAAAACAATTTATATCTATGAGTTTCTACAAAAATGTTTATTAATCATAAAAAATCAAAATTTTAAGTTAATTATATTATAAAGAGTATGTAATAAGTATTCAATTACGTTTTTTTTACAAATTGATTACATTCATGTAGCATAAATAAATAATAATAAATAGAATAATGAGTAAATGAACAAAATAAATAACAATTGATAAATAAATAGTGATTAATCCAATAATCATTGTTATTTATTTTATGTAACGTAAAAGAGTTAAAATTTTAAATTCTTCTATTTTTTATGGAATGTTTTAATGAAATGTTGTTAATATTATTAATAGTATTAATAATAGTATACAAAAACGGTTATAAAATAGTGTCTTTTTGTATTTTTACACACCTTTATAATCACTCCTGATACTACCTTCATCATTTACCAATTTCATTTGATATCATTTTTCACCTATTTGTTCTTTTCTAGGATTTTCATATCTCATAACAATGATTTTTTTTTCAATTTCATTTGCTAACATTTTCTATCCATTTATTCTTTTCTAGGATCTGCATGTCTCATAACTATTTCAAGAAGTAAGAATATTTTTTTCCTAATAACTATTTATAAATTTGTTTATCTTTTTGTTAAACTTCATACACATTTATTTTATTTTCATATAAAATATAATATATATTTTTGCAGGTTTAGCGAAGATAAAATATTGCAAGGAAAATCATATTTACTTTGAAAAACCTCTGTCAAAAGTGATTCAATGGAGGCACTATTGTGGGTGAAATATTTAGATAAAATTTTCTAGAATCTAAAAATTAGAGCTTAAATTGTAAGCAACCTAACAAATCTTTGGAATATAAGAATAGTGGTCAAACTGTATGTCACCTAATAAATTCTTGGATATAAGAATAGGGGTCAAATTGTAAAGTCATTTAACTTAAATCTTTAGGATAGGAGAATAGTGGTCAAATTGTAAAGTCATTTAAATTAAATCTTTATGATATAAGAATAATGGTCAAATTGTAAAGTCATTTAAATTACTGTAAATCTTTAGGATATAAGAATAATGGTTAAATTGTAAGTCATTTTACTTAAATATTTAGGATATATGAATAATGGTTAAATCGTAAGTCACTTAACTTAAATATAATTTCACATCGATACATTGACAAATTGACAAGCCAATAACATATCCTACAAAATTTTACATAATGAAATACATATTTAGATTTTCTAATTTATATTTTTATATTTTCATCTTTTATTTGTTTTGTTTTTATTTTTTTGTTTTTTTTATTTCATTTGTTAATTTATTGAGATAGATCACGCTCTCCCACTATTGAATTTTTTTCTTTTATGTATATTCGATTTACAATAAACCAAACAACATTATACATTTTGTTGATAATATGTGTTTAAATTTATTATTAATTTAAATACAAATGATTCATGAAAATATTGATATGGTGTAATCAATTTAATAAATAAAAAATTATATTACTATAATTAATTCATAGTATCGAAGATTCATGTATTAAATTATATTATTATAATTAATTCATAGTATTGAAGATTCATGTATTAAATTAATTCATAGTATTTAAGATTCATCTATTAAATTAATTCATAGTATAAAAATTGTATTACTATAATTAATTCATGTATTAAATTATATTAAAAAATATTTAGTTTTTAAGTTGATTGTATTGTAATATTGATTATATTCTTTAACTTATGTGTATGTTGTGTTTATTTCTTTAAGAAATTGGATTAAAATATCTCACTAAAATATTATACTGTATAGGATTAAAAAGTTTGAAAAAAATGATTTTGTTTTATTTCTTTATTTATTTTATTTTTGCTTTCATTTGTTAATTAAGTGGGGAAGGTCATACCCTCCCACTATAGAAATTTTCTTTTTTTTATTAATTATATTTGATTTATAATTTATAATAAACCAAACAAAATTATAGTTTTTGTTGATAAGATGTTTTGAGTTTATTATTAATTTAAATAGAAATGATTCATGAAAATATTGATATGGTGTAATCAATTTAATAAATAAATAGTTATATTACTATAATTAATTCATAGTATTGAAGATGTTTATATTAAATTACATTAAAAAATTATTCATATTTTTGAGAAATTTTTACAACAAATATTTGAGATCTATAAATATTATTTATTTCGTTAAATAAAATTTATATTCTATGTTCTTTTATTTTATTTTTAAATATCTTAATTGAAATTTATTATATTTTTATTAATATTATAATAATTAATTTTAATAGTGTTAGCTGAATATATTATTATTAATTATTATTAATTCTTATATCATTGTTGCTCATTGTTGCTCTTGAGATTTATGAGACCGTTGTTGACATAAATACATCATACATCTATTTTTATTATATTCATTTGTACTAAAATTAATTTAAATTGTAAGTTAAATGCTAAAATTAATATAGTTCAAATAGTTTTATGCTCATAATGTTAAAAATAACTTACTTATTTTAATATATAAAATGAAACATAATAGATTTTCTGATAACCTTAAAAAAGCAATATTATAAAACATTTTTTACATTATTGTTTCTCATTAAAAAATTAATAGTATAATTGTAAACATAATTTAAATATATGTAAATAAAAAAATCAAATATTAACTATTATTAAATAATGCAATTTTATTTCTAATATACCCGTGCGGAGCACGGGTCGACAATCTAGTATCCGTTAATTAAAATGAAACGATGCTAATCAAAGTGAAACACTATAACTAAATACATGTATGTGTTTAAAAAAAAAAACATCTGTGCACTATATTATGCTAAGGCATCCCAACATCATCATGCATAGGAATTTATGATCTTCCAATACAAGTCATGTAACTTAATATCATTTTCTAACATAAAATAACTCGTAAATGTACTACGAAATGAATGCGCACAGTAAATTTTTAACATTGCATACAGTTTTCAAAATAATTGTTATTCATGGATTATATTCATTATCTCTAGTTTAAAAATTATCCTAATGATTAATCATTAGCAGAAAATTATATCGACAAACATGCACTGATTGATATTTTTTTAATAGTGTTCTAATTTCTATAAAAAAAAACAATAAAACATACCCGGATCTTCGATATCCATGTTTATTTTTGATACGGAAACCTCGATTGCCATATTTGATAATACTATAAGATTGTTAGAAAATTAACTTAAACCGAATGGAATCGAGGCTAGAATCGTGTACGGAACACTTTCCTTATAGTATTTCAAGCACTCCCAATTTGTCTTGGAGTTTCTACGCAGGAATACCCAGGATAATTCAGCCTTCTCGAGTTTGCGCAAGACCGACGAAAACTCGAATGTAGCGAAGAGTGCTCTGGAATTATTCTAAAGGATTTGCATTTTTTCTGATTAAGAATTCTGAATCCAAAGTTATGATTTTATAGGTCATGCTGATATTGTTTCACAAGGTAGCGACCCTTGGTGAAACAATTTCTTTTCCAAGAGTTATGACTTTTGGCCCACAGCATGGTTCACCAACAGTTGCAACATTCCATGAAGAGTTACCACTCTTCGAATTCAAAATTCAAATCATAACATATTTTCCTTGTCATTTTGGAACACAATCATATTATTAATTATCATTAATAATTTGCAACACTTTCTCGTACATTCAATTTGCACAGATTGCTCCAAAGATTTTTCAAGTTAATCTCACAATCTAATCAAACTCGTGATTGTTCGCCAAAAACACCTGCGAGGTGAAAGTGTATTTAAATATAAACTGGTGTGCTTTCTTGAGTATGTGTTAGGTGTTCTTTTGAAATGAGTCTTAGTGTGAGGCTTGTAACAAAATTTCTTAATACATAGTGGAAGAAACCTCTAAGAAGACCGAGGAATTAGACTAGCCTTCAATTGGAGAAGATGAACTAGGATAAATTATGTTTGTGTTTCTCTATTCCCTTAAATTTTACATTCAGCATTTCAATATTTTTGCACATTACTCATTAACATTTCTGAACCAGTGATATACTCACAATCCCGCTTTCGGAAAAGTAATAGTTTCATAGATTAGCGCTTAAACTCACAGAAATCTGACAATCCTAACTCACTCTTTCCCCTTCTTAGATTACTTCTAATATTTACTGTATCAGTGTTAGAAGTGAATAGTTGATGAGGATCGTGTGGAATCATTATATTTCTTACTTCAATAACAATTCTTTTTAAAGAAGTTTAAGAACTCCAAAATCTTTCAATAGATGGCTAAAATGTCAATGTTTAATTTTTTATTAGTAGTTGACATTTTAGAGGACCTCGAACTCAAAACTAAAAAAAAATAAAAAAAAAATTGAACAAGGTATTGGGATAACTCAAAAATAATAAGTGACTGACTTACAACAAGTTTAAAATCTAAATTTGTGGTCATAGTCTTTAATATATATGTCGATAACATAATTAAGGACTATCTGTAGAAAAAGAAATTTTCCTACAACACTTAAAGATTAAATTTGTGGTCACGTAATTAAGAGACTCAAACCTCTTACACCATAGAGGAGAATCTCCTCTCGATGTATCATTATAAGTATCGTTTAAGGCCATTCACAATTGTTAAGATAACAATTAATTAATTATATAATTTCTATAGTAAAGTAACATATTAAATCTTTGAAATTAATAATAGTTGGTAGGGGATAGACTTTAAATAAGTAAGTGTATTGTTAAAAATGTAGAAGATATTCTTTTACACAATAATTTAGAAACTTATGAATTGATATAAGCAATAAAAGTACTCAAACTCAATTATCAACACCGTCATCTAATAGTGATATAAACTATAACGTGCGATGTATCTTAGGCCTGGCACAATTTGATTCATTCTGCATCAATGATTGAGCAGTAAACAAGCCAATAATGAACATAGTAGTGGGCTTTGGAGGGGCCAATTATGTTGCTGATAAACCTTGTTTAATGGATCTTGTTTAAATGATACACTGAAATCCGACAATTTTTTGTTATTTAAGCCAAGAGGTCTTAACTAGTGATATTAGGCCAAAATACAAAAAATAGTTTTTTTATTGAGATATTTATTATATGAAAATATTGATACACATATATTATTTTAGGATAAGTTTTAATTTTTTTAATATCAATTTAGAAACTATTATTTTAAAATAAATTTATTATCAAATTAATAATTATTATTAATAATACGGTTAATAGTAATTCACCTCTGTAATGTTAGCGAATTTTGCTTTTTCCTCTCCCTACCTTTTGGCAACGGTTTTTTCAAAAAAACCGTTGCCAAAACCTGCCTTTGACAACGGTGGGGATAAACCGAAACACGCTCATACTACAGAGGGTAAACTACTATTAACTCTTAATAATAAAAAATAGATTGAATACATTTTTTATTCAAATAAAAATTAAATTTTCAACTTGTTACCTCATACTTTTGACATAATCTGAATGAAAAGTTTAAAGACGAATGCTAATGGTGATAAATTAACTTGAGTTATACTCTAGTCAAAACTAGTCATTGTCGTCTAAAAGAGTTGTTTTTCTGGGTTGCATATGATTGAAACATGCATTAGAATGTCAGTCGAAGTATGAGTCTGTTAGCTGGAGATTTCGATTGAAGAATATGTGTCTCGAAGAATTAGAGTTCGAAGAAAAATGGCTTTCAATGGCCATTTCCGAGAATGTTATTTATGGTGAAGATGCCTAAAATCGAAGCTGGATCGAGATAGGTTGTCTTCAAGACTTAAGTGTTTTTCTGAAATACGAGAGTACTGAAACTTATAGTATTTCGTTGCATTCTCACTAAAGAACACGTTGCCACGTATCGAAAGAGAATTCAGGCGGGAGGATTTGAAATTCGAAATATTCTATATAACCCAGCGAGGACAGATGGCGCCCCAGGGATTCGAAACGCATGCATGTGAGCAACGTGGCATTTCGTTAGCGTAGGACCGTTAGGGTCGAATTAGTATAAATAAGGGTCTTAGTATCAGGATCCAGTGTGTTCATTTTGTACAAATCACTCACAAATCACTCAAGTATCAAGTGTTAAGAGAAAGAGTTCGCTGAGAAATGTACGTATGACACCAACACTTTAAATATGTTTGTATTTCTATTTACAGAATCGAAATGTCTTTAAATTTCCTTTATTTTTTCGCCTAGTCTTTCCTTTGATTCAAGTTTCTTTATTTTCTTCGGTAAGTCTTTACATTCTTGCACTTTACATTTCTGAAATTTACATTTCTTTTACATTTTAGTCAAAGTTATATTTACGTTCATAATCAGTTTATTTTTAGTTGTGTACTTTGTTAGTTTATTTTGCAAGTTATTTACATGTTCATACCATAAACAAGTTTTCAAAGCAAAACAAGAGACCAACAAACATGAACCAAATTATCTCGAAAAGACAACTATTTGACTATGTCCTAAGATCAATCTAGTCGATCCTGCGAGTAACCAAAGTATATTTATATTTTGGAGTGTGAGATTTTGGATCGAACTCTAGTATGGCCGAAGGGTAGCTTCTTGGTTCGACAGGGTTAAGCATGAAGTCGAAGGTTGTTCACATGCTTGTGTCGAAGATGCTAGGGTTGTTAGCATGTTAAATTAGGTTTTAGTGTTTAAACCCTAATTTGTTAAGTTAGCTTGTTTATTAAGTTGACTTGTGTAATGGGCCTTGTGGAAAAAGCCCATTAGTTAGTATGTTAGGTTTATTATAAATAACATACTAGTCTCTCATCATTGCTAAGCTGCAAATCCTAATTTAGGGTGAGAGAGGTTATTTGTTATTCTTGTAAACTTGTAATCTTGTTTTAAGAGAAAGTAAAAGAATAGCAGTTATAACCAATTCTTGTGTTCTTATTCTCTTCCCTAATTCCCTATTATACTTTGTTATTGGTATCGTTTTTCACAACAAATTGGTGCGGTGAGCATGGAGAAGATGCCTTCAACAAAGTATGAGATTGAAAAGTTCACCGGAGTGAATGATTTCGGTCTGTGGCGCTTGAAGATGAAAGCTCTACTGGTTCAGCAGGGTTGTTTGGAAGCGTTGAAGGGAGAGACAGCCATGAATGCAGAATTGACGGCAGCGGAGAAGACGAATATGATCGAGAAAGCACACAGCGCAATTTTGTTGAGCCTTGGTGATAAGGTTCTCCGGCAGGTATCAAAGGAGACGACGGCATCAGGGTTATGGGTGAAACTTGAAAGTTTGTATATGACCAAATCGCTGGTAAATCGACTCTACCTGAAGCAAGCTTTGTATTCATTCAAGATGATTGAAGACAAAGTATTGGCTGAGCAGTTGGATATGTTCAACAAGCTGATTCTTGATCTTGAAAATATTGATGTGAAGATCGACGATGAAGATCAAGCGCTGTTACTATTGTGTTCTATGCCTCGATCACATGCTCACTTCAAAGAAACTCTCTTGTATGGAAGGGAGTCCCTGACGTTTGAAGAAGTTCAATCAGCCTTGTACTCTAAGGACTTGAATGAACGAAAGGAGCATAAACCTTCGACTGTTGGCGAAGGTTTGGCCGTTAAAGGAAAACTCTTACGAAAGGATGGTAAGTTCGACAAGAAGAAAGGCAAGAGCCAGTCGAAGACTTACAATGGCGAAGCATCTGGCATTCGATGCTACCATTGTAAGAAGGAGGGTCACACAAGAAAGGTGTGCCCTGAACGCTTGAAATATCATGGAGGTAAGGATAATGGCAACGCTGCCATTGTTCAAGATGATTTCGAATCATCTGATGTTCTTGTGGTTTCAAGCAGTGACTCTAAGAAGGAGTGGATTATGGATTCAGGTTGCACTTGGCACATGACTCCAAACAAAGACTTGTTCGAGGAATTATGTGATCAAGATGGTGGATCAGTATTGCTGGGAAACAAAAAGGCTTGCAAGATTGCAGGTGTTGGATCTGTGAGATTCAAGCTCCATGATGAGTCAATAAGGTTGTTGACTGAAGTCAGGTATGTTCCTGATTTGAAGAGAAATCTGCTTTCTCTTGGTGAATTCGACAAGAAAGGATATGTTTTCCAAGGAGAGAAAAGTATCCTAAGAGTCATGAAGGGTTCGAAGGAAGTCTTGAGAGGCGTGAAGAAACAAGGCTTGTATACCCTTGAGGCTGAAGTTGTAAGTGGTTCGACAAATGTTGCATCCACGAAACCTTTGTCGAAAACAGAAATCTGGCACATGAGATTGGGCCATGTCAGTGAAAGGGGTCTGGTCGAATTAGGGAAACAAAATCTGCTTGGTGGAGACAAAGTCGAAAAGCTGAAGTTTTGTGAACCCTGTGTACTTGGAAAATCTTGCAGAGTGAAGTTCAACAAAGGCAAACAAAGAACACATGGATCCCTTGATTACATCCATGCTGATCTTTGGGGGCCTGCAAGGTGTCCATCACATTCAGGAGCAAGGTATTTTCTATCCATAGTAGATGATTATTCCAGAAAATTATGGGTATTCATCCAGAAGACTAAGGATGAAACTTTTGAGAATTTCAAAAGTTGGAAGACTCTGGTTGAAAATCAGACTGGCAGAAAGGTCAAGAGGTTGAGAACCGACAATGGCCTTGAATTTTGCAATGAGGCATTCGACAGTTTTTGTGCTGCCTCTGGTATTGCAAGGCATAGAACTACTGCAGGTACTCCACAGCAAAATGGTTTGGCTGAAAGGTTTAATCGAACTATTTTGGAGAGAGTCAGATGCATGTTGACTAGTGCGGGGTTAACAAAGGTGTTCTGGGCAGAGGCAGTTTCGACAGCAACATATCTGATAAACAGATGTCCTTCGACAGCGTTAGATATGAAGACACCTGAAGAAGTTTGGTCGGGACATCCACCAGATCTCGACAAACTGAGAGTATTTGGCTGCGTAGCCTATGCTCACATTAGGCAAGACAAGGTCGAACCTAGAGCTCTGAAATGCATGTTCATGGGATACCCTGAAGGAGTCAAAGCTTATAGGCTATGGTGCCTAGAGCCAGGTCACAGGAGGTGTATCACCAGTCGAGATGTAGTTTTCAATGAAGCTGAAATGGCTTTTAAGAAAACTGATGATGTTGGTCGAAGTACAGAAACATCTGACGAAGAGCTGGAACAGGTAGAAATTCCTGTTGAGGTGGAGCATGTTGATGCTGAATTGCATATCCCAGATGAAGTCGAAGAAGAAGCAGAAGATGCTGAAGTTGAGGAAACTGACGATGACTACCTATTGTCGAGAGATAGGTCGAGAAGAGTCATCAAGCCACCTCAGAGACTTGGATATGCAGATCTTATAGTTTATGCCTTAATCTCTGCAAGTGAGGTTCTAGACGAAGAACCTAGAGACTATAAGGAAGTTATGAGGAGTCGAAATAAGACTGAATGGCTGAAGGCCATGGATGATGAGATGAAATCTCTTCATGATAATCATACTTGGGAACTGATCAAGAAACCTGTTGGGGCAAGGTTAGTCAGCTGTAAATGGATTTTCAAAGTTAAGGAAGGAATTGAAGGAGTGACGTCGAAAAGTTACAAGGCAAGGTTAGTTGCAAGGGGTTTCACTCAGAAAGAAGGTGTCGACTTCAATGATGTGTTTTCTCCTGTTGTGAAGCATAGGTCCATTCGAATGTTGCTTGCCATGGTGGCACAGTTCGATCTTGAACTGGAACAGATGGATGTGAAGACTGCGTTCTTGTATGGTGATTTAGATGAAACGATCCTGATGAGGCAACCTGAAGGGTATGTCGAAAAGGGGAAGGAAGATTATGTGTGCAAGTTAAAGAGATCTTTGTATGGGCTGAAACAATCTCCTCGACAGTGGAATAGGAGATTCGACAAGTTCATGGCACGCATAAGTTTCATTAGAAGTCAGTTCGACCACTGTGTTTACTTCAGATTTCGACCTGGTAATTCATTTGTTATTTTGTTGCTTTATGTGGATGATATTCTCATAGCAAGCAACAGTGTCGAAGATTTGATGAGGGTAAAGGCTGAACTCAATAAGGAGTTCGATATGAAGGATCTGGGAGCTGCTTCCAGGATTCTTGGAATTGACATTCGAAGAGATAGAAAGAAGTCGAAGTTATGCCTATCTCAAGAGGCATATCTACGGAAGATTCTTGAAAAGTTTGGTATGTCGAATTCGAAGCCAGTTGTGACTCCAACAAACCCTCAATTCAAGCTGAGTATTGATCAGTGTCCCAGTACTGATGTGGAAAGAGCCTATATGAATAGCATCCCATATGCTAATATAGTTGGTTCTTTGATGTATGCTATGGTTTGTACTAGACCCGACATAGCATACGCAGTAAGTCTTGTAAGCAGGTACATGGCGAATCCTGGAAAGGCTCACTGGCAAGCATTGAAGTGGATTTTAAGGTACATAAATGGGTCTCTGAATAGAGTCCTAATTTATGGTGGAGCCTTGGGTGAAGATGGTAAAGCAGTAATCGAAGGATATGTCGACTCTGATTATGCAGGTTGTATGGATTCCAGGAAATCTATTTCTGGATATGTTTTCACTATGTTTGGCACAGCAATTAGTTGGAAAGCAACACTTCAGAAGGTTGTTGCTCTATCAACCACTGAAGCGGAGTACATTGCATTAACTGAAGCTGTGAAAGAAGCATTGTGGCTTAAAGGTTTTGCGAAGGAGCTGAAACTTCAAGGTCGAGGTATCACTGTTAAATGTGATAGTCAAAGTGCAATACACCTGTCGAAGAATTCAGCCTATCATGAGCGAACTAAAGACATTGATGTGAGGCTGCATTTCGTCAGAGGAGTAATCGAGCGTGGAGAAGTCCAAGTGCTGAAGGTTTCGACTGAAGACAATGCTGCTGATATGATCACCAAGACATTGCCGAGTTGCAAGTTTTTCCACTGTATGCAGTTGATAAAGCTGCATGAAGAAAGCTAGTTTGTTCCCTTGATGTTGTAGAGTTAGATCCAAGGTGGAGATTTGTGAGATTTTGGATCGAACTCTAGTATGGCCGAAGGGTAGCTTCTTGGTTCGACAGGGTTAAGCATGAAGTCGAAGGTTGTTCACATGCTTGTGTCGAAGATGCTAGGGTTGTTAGCATGTTAAATTAGGTTTTAGTGTTTAAACCCTAATTTGTTAAGTTAGCTTGTTTATTAAGTTGACTTGTGTAATGGGCCTTGTGGAAAAAGCCCATTAGTTAGTATGTTAGGTTTATTATAAATAACATACTAGTCTTTCATCATTGCTAAGCTGCAAATCCTAATTTAGGGTGAGAGAGGTTATTTGTTATTCTTGTAAACTTGTAATCTTGTTTTAAGAGAAAGTAAAAGAATAGCAGTTATAACCAATTCTTGTGTTCTTATTCTCTTCCCTAATTCCCTATTATACTTTGTTATTGGTATCGTTTTTCACAACATGGAGGACTAGCGGTTGTTTACCAGAAATCACCGTAAACAGAGTCTCATTGCCAGGTCGAGTCAAAGACAAGATGTTCGAATTATGGGACTTAGGAAAATTTAGAAACTTTCAGTGCAAATGTTAACATTGTCGAAGAAGGGGAAATTGATAAGATCGTACATTTATTAGGGACACACGTATGGAAATGAATACATGTTGGACGTTGCTTGGTCGACCGTTGGGCACGGTTACCTTAGAACAAGTATATAAGTAGTTCATGTTTGTAGGATTAGAGGTCCGCAATTTTTAGAAAAATTCTACATACTCAAAGTATCTAAGTGTTAGCGAGAAACGAGTTGATTTGAATTAATGTATGCATTTGGGTTCCATTTATAAATTCAGTTCCGTTTACTTCATTTCATTTACTGCATTGAATCTTTTCTTTTAATTTCAACATTTATTGTCAAATATATTTCAAACTTATGACTTTTGCACAATTTGTCTTGAGATCTTTTTGAGTTTAATCCCTTAAGTGAAATTAAACTTGTCTTTTTTACCAAAATTTCCACTAAACAAATTGGCACTCCCGGTTAGGGGTGGCAAAACGGGCCGCCCGCTCCGTCCCGTGGCCGCATGCCTTAAGCCTGCCAAAAAGCGAGCGGGACGGGAAAGCCCGCCAAGTGAATTTGGCATGAAAGTCATGCTCACCCCGCCAAGATTATGGGTTGCGGGCGGCGGCGGGCTTACCTGCTTATTTTTTTTTTTCATTTTTTTTAATAGATTAATATTTTTTTACCTTTAAATTAAAATTTTCACTTATTTTTTAAAACAATTTTTTTATAAAAGCCTTTTCAACAAATTTTACTTAAAAAAATAATACATATATTAACAAATAAATGTATAAATTAAAACCATCAAGAATTAGGATTACTAGAATTAACTAAAAATGGACGGACATAAGGTGAGACAGGCTGAACGAATATACGAGGCGGATTTTGGCGGGCGGGACAGGCTTTGGTGGACAGCGGGTCTAAAATCCCAACCCAACCCGCCTATTTTTGGCGGGTGCGCGGGCCATCTCGGCGGGCCACGACCCGTTTTGCCACCCCTACTCTCGGTGGGACCTGTGTGCGAAATTTTTTACTTTTTCTAACTAAAATTGCATGTAAGTTCTTCATTTATGAAACTTCTCAAGGTCTTAAGTGTGTATGAGATTGGGAGTGGTAGGATAACCAAAAATTACACTAGCAGAACAACTAGAAGATACTTTAGAATGGTTCATCCAAGAAACAACAATACCAGTGGAGAACAACCATCCAATACTACGGGTGGAGGCACGGCCACTGCAATTCAACTAAAGCAAGCGCCTCCACAGCGAGCACGACGACCATATTGTCGATTGCACAAAAAGAGGCGGGAATTTCCCCAACAATAACTACGAGTCTCCCTATGACTCTGAGACCAAATATGGAAAATGACTTTAGGCCTTATGCCCCGATTTTCAAAATGCTTATATTTAGTCGTGAACAACCTTATGGCATGCCAACATCAATGATGGTAGACTTACAAACGAACGCGTCAACATTTGTTGATAACGCGAAGACAACTTATTTGCCCCCGCCGATATCAAGATCGACAATAAGCAATCCTCGTCGAACCACTCAACCCCAATTGGAAATAGGATTCGCTTCCCAAGCGATGTCAACCTTCACCATAAATTATGTGGTGGTGATAAGACAACAAATGGATGAGAGTAGCCATGAAATGGTTAACTTACTCACCCGAGAAATGGGTACTATATTCAATTCTTTGATTCAAAATATGAATCATAGTTACCAATAATTAGTGACTCAAATGGCTCGTATCGTTGATTTCTTTAGAACCCCTTAGGGGCAAGTTCGACTAATCATACAACCCTGGACGACTAGGCCAACTCCCAATGAAGCGGTAATCCAAGAGGAAACATTCTCAATCAGGGCTAACATTTTTGTGCCCCAAGTAGTCGAACAATAGAGGCCTAGGGAATTCGAACAAAGAAACCCTACAGTTCTTGTGGTTAACCAAAAATAGGACGCCAATCAAGTATGAACAGAGGGAGTACCTTTGGTGTAACCAAATGCAATGAAATTTTTTATTTGTTGGTTGCGGAGGACCAATTGCAAATTGAAGAAGCCCACTATACTGAACCAGTCGAGATCAACATGGTCGAAATTAACAAAGATTTCGACATAGAAACTGGAGAAGATGTTGTCAAAAATAGTGAAAAACAGATGAAGACGGTCTATCCCAAAGTTGAGCTAAAGGAGGTTTGGTCAACTTCCTCAACCGTTGTAAACTTAAGAAGTCGAAAGTAATGTTGTGCCCTAGGTGCAGCAAAGTCTTTGACAAAATGGCTACTAAGAATAAGGAGAATGCTCGACTTGCCCAAGAGAAAGGGAAATGGAGAAATAACAAGCCTCAATTTTTCTTAAACAAAAGGGTTGTACCCCAGAAAAGACAAGAGAACTTCCCAACTTACTAGAGGAATAAACCAAATACCTATGTTCCGCCATCCAAGCAAAAGAAGATGAACCACTCCTAGATTACGAGGTGGTGACATATAATTTTGATCCAGGGTTGAAAGAGGACTTCAACATAATTTGCAACATCGTTTCAGTACTCCCGATTGAGTATGATTGTGTCCCAAAGGTGACAGAAACTATAGAACATGATGAGGATGAGATGGCTAAACATAAGAATGTGTGTTATTTTGTGATGAATAATGGCTGCATAGAAGAGAAAAATGCTTTTTTCGAAAGGCCTGACGAAAGCATGAAGAGCCATTTGAAGCCTTTATTCATAGGGGCACAAGTTTAAAATACTGGAATTAATAAGATACTAATGGATGGAGGCGATGTGGTCAACCTGATGCCTCATTTTCTATTAAAGATTATAGGAAAGTATGACATAGATTTTAGGACACACAAAATGGTATTATCAAATTACGAAGGAAAAATTGGACGTACTTTAGGAGTGATTCAAGTCGATGTGACAGTGGGGTTTATAATCAGACTACTGTTTTTATGGTTATAGCGTCCAGACCCAGTTACAAGTTACTTCTGGGTCGGGAATGGATCTATGGGATAGAAGCAGTGTCATCATCACTTAATCAAAGAGTCTCGATATGACGAAATGATGGAATTGTCGAAAATCTAGAAGTCGACCAGGGCTATTATATGGCATAGGTAAATCATGTCGACAAAAGAAATTTCGACAGAAACTTGGCAAACATTGCACCTTATTCTCTTGCAGGGTTTGCATATATGCCTTTGGAAGAAGCATTTTACTCTCCGAACCTTTATTCTACCCATGGATTTGTGTGGCATAGAGAACTTATGGGGTATGAGAGTATGCAAAGTATCCCACCGTTAGATGGGATGTTTAAGACGAGGACCTTGTTTGAGGCTGATGCTTTAAAGTGAATTTCGACTTATGTATCCAAAAATAGGTTACAAGCGGCCTTAGAGGACGAATTACAACACGTGGTTGTTGAAGCCAGTGAAATATATATTTATGATATGGGGAAAAGAATAAACTTTGAGCTTGGGGCTTAGAATAAACACATGGAAAATAGTGGCTTAGAAGGCCAAAGGCTTGACCGCGTCTATGTTGACGAGCCTTTGGGTTTCAAGAAGGAACATATTGCATCGAAAAAGAAGATGCAGCCCCAAGTTCCCTTGGAAAAAATTGACTTGGCCGAAGGAACGAAAAAAGGTTGGCATATATCAGCGCCAATATCGACCCTGGTCTAAGAACAGAGGTAATCAAATTACTTCAAGAATACAAATTTTGCTTTGCTTGTTGTTACAAAAAAATTCCTATATTAAGCAGAGATTTGATGGAGTTAAAGCTTTCAATAAAGCCTGGTAAGAAGCAGGCCAAGAAAACGCCAAGACAGTTCACACCATAAATCATGTCGAAAAATAAAAAAGGAGATTGAAAGACTCATAAGAAGCGGGTTCATTAGAACAACAAGGTATGTTGAATGGCTTGTGAATATAGTTCCAGCAAATAAAATGAATGGAACACTAAGGGTTTGCATAGATTTCAGATATCTGAATTGCGACCCCAAAAGACGATTACCCAATGGTTGTCACCGATATATTGGTAGATTCACCAACAGGTTTTAACTATCTTTTTATGCTTAATGTTTATTATGGTTATAACCAAATTTTTATTTCACATGAGAATGTGTCGAAAATGGAATTTTGATGTCAGGAGCCTCTGACATTTACGAATTGGTGGTGATGCCTTTTGGCCTGAAGAATGTTGGAGAAACTTACTAGAGGGTAATGAATTCAATTTTTCATGATTATATCGAAACTTTTATGAAAGTATATATTGATGATATAATCATTAAGTATGAGTAGGGATATGGTCATCTCGACCACCATTGACAATTATTTGAAAGAATGAGAAAATACATACTTAAAATGAATCCTCTTAAGTGTGTTTTCTATGTGCAGGCAGGAGATTTCCTTGGTTTCGTTGTTCACAAAAAGGACATCGAGACAAACTAGAATGAGAAGAAATCCATTGTGGAGACTAGACCTCCTTCGACCAAAAAATAGCTTCAATCTTTATTGGGAAAGATCAACTTTCTAAGGAGGTTTATTTTGAACCTTAGTGGCAAAACGCAAGCATTTCTGCCATTACTTCGTCTAAAGAAGGAATGGTTCAAATGGCAACAAGATCTTCAAATGGATTTTGAGGAAATAAAGAAATACATAATGCACCCTCCGATTTTATTTCTGCCTGTTAGAAATAGGTGCATGAGATTGTATATTTCTAAGTCAGACTCGACCATAGGAAGCATGTTGGCACATGAGGATGATAATGGCGTCGAAAGGGCCATTTATTACCTCAGTCGAGTATAGAATGAAAAAGAAGCTTTGCACATCTGACTAAAACGTTGAGCGCACCTAATGAGTCCAGGCGAGCTGCAAGAGACGCTTTGCACGTTCGAATACAACAACCAATTCCCTCAGCGGTGCTATCGGATATGCTTTTTACATTCCACTAAAAAAATCAAATATCCCATTGTGAAAGAACTATATGCATCCTTGCGTAGCCGGCAGACCCTCCCCATCCCCTTCAGATCTAGCTAATCCAAGCGATATGAGTGGTGGAGCCTAGAGATGTCCATCTTAATTTGAGCGTTACCTTAATGAGAGGGACATGGATCCTCTACCCTTTGTTGGGGAGTGATCCTCTATGAAGTAGAGCACAACTAAAAAGCACGATCGCATGTAGTCAATTTCATGTCTCTCACCTGTAAGTATGATTCTAAGCATAACTACAATTAATTGAACACATGCCTTATTTATATGATCATTATTCAAAGTATAGTTGCACCTAGCTGGTTCTATGCAAAATCATTATAGGTGCAATTAAAAGAATAAGTGCACTCAGGCAAGCCACACATCACAACTAAGGATCCAACGAACAACCACGTCCAACCGAATCGACCATCCCACGTGTAACACCCTATAATTTCCATTATTTAATTTAATTGGAATTTAAATTATTAATTGGATTATTTGGAGTTTTGGTGATTTATTAGAAAATTAGGAAAAATAAAATAATTGGGCCTAGTACGATAATTAGTAAAGGGGAGGTGTAAGCAAGGGCCTTACTAAAGTAATTTTTATTTTCATATAATAAAGGAAGTTGGAAAGAAAAGAAGATAGAAAGCAAAGAGGAGAAAGGAGAAGAATCAAGCATACGTGAAAGGAGAGGAAGAGGAAGCTCTAAAGATCTTGGCTAAGGTAAGGGGGGCTAATTCCTTTTAGCATATATTACCAGTTTATGAATGATAGAATTTATTAGGTGTATTGTTTGTCCTAATTGAATGTAGAGATTTTGGGGTTTTGAAACCTATGGGGTAATTTGGAGGATCTTGAAGAAATTAGTGATTATGGATTATACTTGATGTTAGATAAATCTCAAGCATGTTAGGAATGTGTTAGAATATTGAATTTGGCACTGTTTTGATGTTGCAAACGTTTTGGTACGTTTTTTATTTAAGTTGGAAGATGAAATGCTGACAAAAAGGGGATTTTTGGGTTTTGGTTCAGCGGGAACCGGGTTCTCAAACGGGGGAACCAGTTTCCCATACTCTCGGGAACGTAAAAATTAGATTTTAGATAGGGAACCCGGGTTCCCAAATTGGGGAACCGGTTCCCACTGAGTTTGATTGAATTTGCTTAAACTTCAAAATGCCATGATTTTTGATTCGTAAGTCCGTTTTAACCGCCGTTTTGAGAATTGGAAAGGTAATTGAGCATTATATCTAGTAAAATAGTTTAACGGGAAGTGGCCCCGATTTTATTTTGATAATATCGATTTAAACCGTTTATGGTGTGTTTGTACATTATGTGCATAATTTGATGAATATGACAATGTGGTGATGTTGTGGCAACATAATCGTAATACTAATGTTGCGTTTGGTGTGAAATTGTGTATGATGTGATTGTTTTATTTGTGTTGAAATATGACTACATTATACTCAGTATATCTTTCGGTGAGTATGTTGTGATGATATTGTTCATCTTGATTGGTGTTGATGAATAGTATGCTAGTTGTGATGCATGCATTCATAATCATATTTGTGGTTGTATCCTGATGGTGTTTGGATCAGTGGAAGCTAATTCTCATTGTGTGGAATTAGTTATTTGGCGGTGGCCGTATCCCGGTGGTGTTTGGATCAGTGAGATGGGTTAAACCCATTATTTGGTACCACGTGCATAATGTCTCATTGCATTAGTATGTATGTTCATTATAACATGAGTGGAAGAATTCTAGTGTTATAATGTGGTGATGTGACTTGTTATAAGGTGAACAATTATTTATGATGTTTTGTTGTTTATGAACTCATAAATATGTTAATTGTGAATATGTCTCACCCTTACTGTTGATCATTTTCAGATTAAGGAGTACCAACTTTTGTGCTTGGTGAGAATAGCTCGTAAAGCTAATCCGTTTAGTTTCAGTCGTGCCAGGTGTCATGTTCTGGTCTTGTAACACTGAGGAATGTTCTTTGTTTTAGAGTTATTTAATAAACTCTTATTTTTTGTTGTTTGAATAAATTTGGTTGAATTACGTGTCGATGAATCTTTGGTGTTGGTAACTAATATTAACATTATTCAATTCATCTCTAAATAGCACAAGAACATGCAAGAATTAGCCTATAATTTTCCAATTCATCCCACAAAACCTTCAACTGAGTAAAGTAATTTGATACATCGAGGTTACCTTGACGAAGCTTGTAGATGTCTTCTTGAAGATCAGAGATGCAGAAGATATTACTATGAGAGAATCTTAGTTGTAAATTCTTCCAAACACCTGCAGCGTTGTCAATCCAAAGAACTGATTTGACAATTGATTCTGATATAGATCGATGAATCCAAGCGAGCGCCATCGTATTACATCGAATCCATGGCGCATAGAGAGGGTTAGAAACTGGTGGTTTACTGAGGAATCCATCAATGAAATTGTCCTTGTTCTTGGAGATCAATGCAATATGCATAGACCTAGCCCAACTGTGATATTTCTTGTCATCAAGAAGAGAGGAAACCAATATCAGTGCAGGGTTTTCGTTTGGACGGAGATAGAAGGGATTGATGGAATTCGTGGAAAAATCAGGGATTTGTTGGTATGCCATTGTTGAATAGAAAGAAGAACAGGAAGGTATCACAAAGAAAAAGGAGTAACCGATGTGCGAACCAAAAAGCACGAATCAGAGAGGGCAAGAACGCGAAAGAACGCGAACGAAGAGAGAGTGCGAGAGTGCTACCCGGAGAAGAGAAAGGAATGGTGCAACAATGGCTACCAGAGCTCTGTTAACTCTGATACCATATTAATAATGGTGCATACAAGCATACCTCCATTGAAGGTTCAAGAGAAGAAGAAGATGTAATAGAATTATGTTACACCATAGAGAGAAGAAAGATAGAATAAAGGGAAAAGATAACTCTTTGATTACTCAGATAAAATTACAATGAGTGTACAACATAGCTTATATACAAGTAGCTGTAAGCCAATAGAAACTATACAAGTGGCAGCTACTCATTAGGCAATAGCAAAAATATAAATTGTAAACTAATAGTAGAAGAATAGATTGCAAGAGGGAAACTACAACTCCGAGACCATTTCCATACAACTAGTACATACAGAAAACATGTTTAACCAGTACAACAAGAAAAAACAATTTCTTTATCCACCTCCTACCTTCTTAGGAATCCGCGGGGAAATTCCTTAAATGCCCCTATATTTCAAAAGTGCATCTCCGAATGCACTTTTTTTGGAAAAAAAGTTTATTTCGGAAGTGCATATCCGAAGACACATTTTTTTAGAGATCCACTTCCGAAGACACCATTTTTTTGGGGAAAATGTCTATTCGGAGATGCATATCCGAAATAGTCTAATTTTTTGTCTTGAAATTTTTCGGATATGCATATCAGAAAAAACTCAATAATTATTAAAAAATTAAAATCAAAGTGAATCAATACAATTAATTGTATTAATTAAAATATATTATTAAATATATATCATTATAATCAAGATATAATATAAATATTAGCCTAATAAATATTTAAATCAACGTCTTATTTTTATAAATAAAATTATTAATAATAAAGATATTTATTTATTATTTTTTATGATACATAAAAAAATCATTTCATAAACTAATTTTCAAAAGCAATTTGATAGTTAAAAAAATTTATTTCATAAACAAAATTTCCAAAACAATTTTAAAGTAAAAAATTAATTTACTAACTTATATAAATGAAAAATATTCTTATTATATTTCATAAGTAAATTTTGAATTTATAAAATTACATATATAATTTATTCACTAAATAAAATTAAGACAAAATCTTCTTGTAATTTTTTTAAACCAAATGAAAAATGATTTTTTTTATCATAATTAATTATTAAAATAATTTTTATATTTATAATTTTATTTATTATTTTAAAAAACTATGTCATTCGAAATTTATATTAAAATATGAATAAAGTATTAAATAATTTTATTCTTGATCTCTTTTATTTTAAATTTTTGTTGAATAATTATTAATGTATTTATTTTTTATATAATTATAATTGTGTATTAGTTATAATTTTATTAATTATTAATATGAAGTTTATTAAAAAATTATTAAATTTTTTATGAGTTTTATTTTTTTATTTATAATCGAAATTAGAATAGAAATATCAACAGTATAATTATCATTATTATTCATAACTTATAAATTATACCAATTTTATGATATTTGAATTAATCAATATCTCAAAATTTTTAATTTTTTTGGATTTGTTGGGATATGCATATTCAAAAAAATACTGACTATTTTCTGGAGTTTTTCCGGACATATACGAATTAACCAAAATTTCAAATTTTTTTAGATATTTTCGGAGATGAATCTCAGAATTAACTAAAATCTCAATCTCCGAAAGATTTTCACTCTATGGATCTATAAAAAAAATTGTGTAAGAAAATGTTGCTATGCATTTGTGACATTGCCTCGAGTTTTAATTTTTTTTTTGACACAAGGAGTTTTAGTGTTATGTACCACAAATTTTACGTAAATACAACTGGATTTTGAAATATGGAATCTAAATGGAAGGATGTTGACATCATAAATGTGCTAACTTTTAAATTTGACTGAAATTTTTTACTAAAAAGATTTAAAAACCCCGCACCTCAAAGTCCAAATCCTAGACCCGTTACTGTATTAGGCATAGAAAAAGACATTTTCCTTTCCACTATGATATTTCTTGTGTTCCTAGAATCTTCTTCATATTGTGCCAACGTCAATGACACGGATCAGTAACATAAACATGACAAAAACATTCGTAACCACAATTCACAATTCTAATATATCATAATTTTAATTTCATTTCTAAATTAAAGCTTACACATGAGAACAAAAAATTGAACAAAGAGGCCACCCAATTTAAAATCACCACCATCACCAATAACAACAACCCGTTGAAAATAGAATGATTCTAAATTTTACTTTTTCCCCAAAACAGTGGCTCGTAGGTCAGCAACATCAACCACGTTGGTGTTCTCCGGTTTGTAGTAACCAGTCACAGGGTCTGGGACCCATGACACCTTTTCTTTATTTGCCACCTTGTCTGTCCCTGATTTCGGTGCTACCATCTTGCCGCTGACGGAGGTTGCTACCCCTCTTGTCCCGTTTTGTGTTGCCGCCGCCGCGTATCCTCGTCTGTATTATTATCAGACATATTGTTATTATTTGATAATTGTGCCGAAGTATCAAATATAAAATAAAATGTGAATTTAAATCTGCGACATTTCACTTATTTATTTTTAAAAAAATAAAATTAATTTTTAAAACAATAAAATTTCAATCACTGAACTACTTGAACAGACAAAAAAACCATTACAAACAAAACATTTTTAATAAGAAAATGAAAGCAATACAGTACCTGGTAAGAGAATTGAAGAAACCATCACCAATAAGAGAAGAGATAACTTTGATGTTATTGAAGGAGCGAGCCATTGATGAAACTGAGATCAATTTGTGAGAGTATTTCACAGAAGTGATTTTGTGTGTTGTAATGTGTTGTAGTGTTGCTTTGTTTATATAGGCCAAGGAAATATAAAATTCGATGCAACCATTTGTTAATAGAATTTTATGAGCCACCTCAAAATTGGAATCTACTAACTCTATAGGACTACAGCCTCTACTTTTCTGACACCTATTGGTTGATTCCTAGAGCCGTTTTATATTTGCCTTTCATTATTTCAACTACTTTATTATTTTTGGTTAAAGAATGGTGTTCTGGACTGGGCCAAGGCTAGGCCCAACACCGCTTTCGGCCCAATAAGCCTCAGAGGCCCATGTATAGTTCATGGCTTTCCGACACGCCTTGCTCGGCACCAACACCGCGCTCGGCGTTCATTCTCCCCCGGACATCATCCTTGCCGAGGACCCTGCTCCGCGCAGGGCTCCTTCATATCCAATCCTCCGAATAACTCGGATCCCACGTGGCTCCTAAAAGACCGCGTCTTCCCTTGGACTTCGGAGCGGTTAACCAGGACAGAGGGCATACACGCACCTCCGATATTTCCGCTCAGGAAACCTGGCAGTCTCCTAGTTGGGCTTGGGAATCCAACCCAATAGCGAGATCATGGCCCAGCGCTGGGGGCTATATATACCCTCTTCAACTAGAGGGTCAGGTATTCAATTCTTACTCACTCTTAGCTAGTACTTGCGCTCCTTTGCTCGTCATCTTACTTTGGCATTGGAGTACCTTGCAGGTACACCCCCCCCCCTCCTTCTAGCGCCCCCGGACATCATCCTTGCCGAGGACCCTGCTCCGCGCAGGGCTCCTTCATATCCAATCCTCCGAATAACTCGGATCCCACGTGGCTCCTAAAAGACCGCGTCTTCCCTTGGACTTCGGAGCGGTTAACCAGGACAGAGGGCATACACGCACCTCCGATATTTCCGCTCAGGAAACCTGGCAGTCTCCTAGTTGGGCTTGGGAATCCAACCCAATAGCGAGATCATGGCCCAGCGCTGGGGGCTATATATACCCTCTTCAACTAGAGGGTCAGGTATTCAATTCTTACTCACTCTTAGCTAGTACTTGCGCTCCTTTGCTCGTCATCTTACTTTGGCATTGGAGTACCTTGCAGGTACACCCCCCCCCTCCTCCTTCCTAGAAGATCCAGTCCGAGCAGCCTACGACGATCCTTCTGATCAGGTACGATCAGTGGCGCCGTCTGTGGGAAACTTGCTTCCCCATCTTTAAAGAACAAAGATCAAAGCTAACCATCACCAATCGTCATGGCTGACAACAACAACATCCCAAGCGCTGACCCTTTCCTCCTTCAAGAGCTGATCGAGGAATCCTCCCGCGAGCTAGCTAATCATCGTCGGGGGAGTCGTCGGCGACAAAGGTCCGGGCACGAAACCCAGGACACCCAGCTGCTGCAGGTCCTACAACAGGTCCAGAATGTTGACCATGTTCCTCCAGAAGGGCACGTTCAGAACGGCGAACCGATCCGAACGACCAACGTGCCGGAACATGCCCAGAATGTGAATGAAACCGACCCTCGCGACGGGCAACATGCTTCCTCATTCACCCACACCTCCGAGAGGCAGAGAGCCCGTCATGGAGAAGAAGAGGAGCCGCTCAACATTCCCGAAGGCACTGACCCCATTACCGTCCGCTTGCTCAAGGAAATACAACTGACCAACAGCCTCCTCAGAATTCAGGATGACCGAATTCACGAGCTGGAAAGACAGCGGCGACGTCGCCCTTCCCCACGGAGGCGCTACAGGTCACACTCCTATTCCTCCTCGCGCTCACCGCCGAGAAGATACCGTCGGCGTTCCCCGTCCTCTTCAAGGTCTCCCCCGAGAAGACATCGCCGCCGGAGGACTCGTTCCCGTTCTCCACACAGAAAGAACAGGAAGAACCAGAAACCTGAAACCGCTGAACAAAGAAGCCCCTCCCCCGAACAGGGCCGTCGGGGTCCCTCCAAAGCAACGACGGGTAACAACCAAGAAGATCCCCGACGAAACAGGCACTACGATTCACCAGGGCCGAGCGACGAGGAGGACTTCCGCAGCCCCTTGTCCGCTAGTATACGGAGAGCCCGCCTCCCTCGGGGGATGGAAAAACCGCCAGCATTGGACCAATACGACGGAACCACTGACCCCGACGACCATATCCGGAGTATCGAAGCGGTCATGGACTATCACGTCGTCAGAGGCTCGATCAAGTGCCGCATTTTCCCGACCACCCTCAGGAAGGGAGCGATGAATTGGTACAGGAACCTCCCTTCGAACTCCATCCATTCTTGGACCGAGCTCAAAGAACTCTTCTTGAGCCACTTCACAGCCTCCCGACGGCAACCGAAATCGGAAGCCAATCTCGAGGCCGTAGTCCAAGGACCCAACGAGCCTCTCCGAGATTACCTTGAAAGATTCAACAAGGAGGCCGTCCAAGTGCAGACAAAAGACTACATGAAGAGGTACATCTTGGAACGAGGACTTCTCCCCGGCAGTGACTTCAAGAAAGCTATTAAGATCGAGAAGGTAAACTCGATGAATGACCTCCTCAGCAAAGCAAAGGTATTCATCGATTTTGAGGAAGGCGAGGCAGCCGCAATCAGAGCCCCGAGGGGCAGTGGCGCCGCTCGCAGCTCAAACCTCGAAGACTCGGGGTCGCGCCGAGGACAAGACAAAAGAAGGGACGACCGGGCCCGAGATGTCAAAGAACGGCGAGGACCAGCAGGGCGTTTCAACGACTACACTCCTTTGAACACCTCCCGGGAGAAAATCCTGTCCGACTGCCAGAACGCCGAGTTCAAGAAATCCAACATCAGGCCCCCGAAGTCAAATCCTACAAGACCGGGGACGGACAAGTCCAAATACTGCAAGTACCACAAGAGTCACGGGCATATGACCGACGAATGCGTACATCTCAAAGATGCCATAGAGACCCTGATCAAAGAGGGCCACCTGGCAAAATACACCAAGAAGGGAGAACCCTCCAGAAGAGACATCCCTCGAAACTCTGACGAGGGGAACTCACCAGACAGCAGACCGCTCCAAGTCGCGCTGTCCGTAACCCGACCGGAAGACTTCATCCCTTCAGTCGGCGTGACGACCGCCCTCAGCACCTGGGAACATTTCCCCACCGCAATGGTCATCTCCAACGGCGGCGACCCCGGCTCTCTCACCGTCAGTTCGGTCAAGAGAAAGTTCGACGAGCTACTCAGCGCCAATGCAGATCTCGGCCCTACTCTTCGGAAATTCCGAGGAAAGTCAGAGCCAATCACTTTCTATCTCGAAGAACTGCCCGGCGGAGCTCCAAATGCCACCATTCCCCTTCTCGTCCGAGCCAGAATGGCAAACTTCGATGTGCGACGGGTCCTGGTAGATGAAGGCAGTTCAGTCGACATTATGTACTCCCACCTCTTCCAAACACTTCAGCTGGACGACTCGCACCTCACTCCCTATGTGGGTTCCGACCTCCAAGGTTTTAACGGAGCCACCACCAAACCATGGGGCTACGTCGAGCTGATTGTCACCTTCGGGGAAGGGGAAGCGTCCAGACAAGTCAAAACCAGGTTTCTGGTAATCGACTGCAAAACGTTGTACAACTGCATCATCGGACGCCCAACACTGGCCGAGCTAACTGCCGTGCCCTCCACAGTCCATCTGAAGATGAAGTTCTACACGAGGACAGGGAAAGTGGCCACCATCAACGCCGACATTGAAGCTGCGAGAAGGATCTTCGATGCATCCGTCAAAGGACTAGAGCTAATCGCTCCTCCGACCAGCTCCAACAAGAAACCAAGAGCCGAAGATAAGCGTCCTCGGGAAGATCAGGTTCCAACGGCCAACGTCAGCTCAGTCGACCTCGATGCAAGGTTCACACAAGAAGAACTGAAGACCGGGGAGGAAACACAATCGAATCCCGTCCGACCTGTTCCCGACGGAGACTTCGAGCTGATCCCCCTGGGAGACAACCCCAACAGAGCAGTGAAGATCGGCAAGGGTATCCCTGACCTGCCGAGGAAGCAACTCATAGCCTGCCTTCGAGCCAACGCCGACCTGTTCGCCTGGAGCGCCGCAGAGATGCCCGGACTCGACCCTGAGGTCGCCTGTCACCACCTCTCCATCAATCCAACCGCCAAGGCCGTAGTACAACGTAGGCGTCGGCAGTCTCCCGAGAAAGCGGAGGCTGCCGAGAAAGCTGTAAAAGACCTCCTAGAGGCAAATTTTATTTCCGAGGCCAAGTACTCAACTTGGCTCTCAAATGTTGTACTTGTTAAAAAATCTAATGGAAAATGGAGAATGTGTGTTGATTATACTGATGTTAACCGGGCATGTCCAAAAGACGCCTACCCTTTACCTAATATTGATAGACTGGTCGACAACTCGGCCGGCTATAAACTGTTGTCCTTCATGGACGCTTATTCTGGTTACAACCAGATTCCCATGGCGAAATGCGACAAGCAATGCACGGCTTTCATGACCGAATCGGGCAATTATTACTACAACGTAATGCCCTTCGGACTCAAAAACGCCGGGGCAACCTACCAGCGGATGATGAACAAGGTCTTCCGAGGGGAAATCGGCGACACACTCGAGGTGTATATGGACGACATGATCGTCAAATCTCGAGAAGACTCCGACCACACACTACATCTCGAGCGGGTCTTCAAGCAGGCCAGGTCCTGCAGGATGCGCTTCAATCCGGAGAAGTGTACCTTCGGAGTACGGGCAGGCAAATTCCTCGGTTTCTACTTAACAGAACGAGGAATAGAAGCCAACCCTGATAAGTGCCGAGCATTCTCAGACCTCCCTACCCCCACCAATAAAAAATCCATCCAAGTACTAAACGGAATGCTCACGGCATTGTCCCGCTTCGTCGCGAAATCCGCCCAGCATGCACTTCCATTCTTTAAGCTTCTTCGGAAAGAAGCAGCTTTCGAGTGGTCCGAGGAATGCGAACAAGCATTATCCCACCTCAAACAAGTGCTCTCCAAACCCCCGGTGCTATCCCGACCAGACAGCAACGAGGTTCTCTATCTCTACTTGGCCGTCTCTGGCGAGGCAGCCAGCGCGGCCCTGATCCGAGAAACGGAAGACGGGCAGAAGCCAGTGTACTTCACTAGCAAAGCCTTACAAGGACCCGAGGTCCGCTATCAACAGATAGAAAAAATCGCGCTGGCCCTAATAACGGCCGCCAGAAGACTGAGGTACTACTTCCTTGCCCACACTATCGTCGTCCGGACAGACCAACCGATCAAACAGCTTCTCAGCCGACCAGACATGGCCGGAAGGATGCTGAAATGGTCCCTCGAACTGTCCGAGTTCGACATACAATACGAGGGCAGGAAAGCGCTAAAAGCCCAAGCACTCGCCGATTTCGTGGCCGAGATGACGACGATCTCCAACTCCCTAACACCCACCGTGAATAAGTGGACCATCTACGTAGACGGTGCCTCAAGCCACGCGGGCAGCGGAGCTGGGATCATCTTGGAGAACGACGAGGGACTCGTCATCGAAGTATCCTTAGTCCTCTCCTTCGCCACATCGAACAACCAGGCCGAGTACGAAGCCCTCCTAGCGGGCCTACGCCTTGCAGAGGACGTAGGCGCTCGGGAAGTCATGATTTATACCGATTCACAACTGGTCGCGTCGCAAGTTAGCGGCGATTACCAGGCCAAAAACGACACACTAGCCGAGTATCTGTCGCTCGTCAAAGAAAAGATGAAAGGGTTCGCGAAGGCAGACGTCGCACACATCCCTCGGGAACACAACTCGAGGGCCGACCTCTTATCCAAGCTCGCAAGCACGAGAAAGAAGGGAGGGAACAAGTCGGTGATACAGGAAGTCTTGTCCGATCCAAGCGTAGCCAAAAACGCGCCGGCCATACAAGTGTTTGCCATCGGAGACGACCATTGCTGGATGACTCCGGTATACAAATACCTCATGAACGACGAACTCCCCGATGATCCGAAGGAAGCTTCAGCTATTAAAAGGAGAGCCTGCTCGTACACAGTCATCGAAAATAAACTCTATCGGCGCGGCTTCTCCATTCCCCTTCTCAAATGCATCGACGACTCGCAGGCAATGGAAGTACTGCAGGAGATCCACGAAGGGATTAACGGCCAGCATCTCGGCGGCCGGTCGCTGGCAAGGAAAGCCCTCAGAGCCGGCTACTATTGGCCGACCATGCAGCAGGACGCCAAAGAGCATGTTCAAAAATGCGACAAATGTCAGCGGCATGCCGACATGCACCTAGCTCCCCCCACCGAGCTCAAATCCCTCTCCTCTCCTTGGCCTTTTTCCACCTGGGGAATGGACCTCCTCGGCCCTTTCCCGGTCGGCTCGTACCAGAATAAATATCTCGTGGTCGCCGTCGATTACTTCACGAAATGGATAGAAGCCGAGGCGCTTGCCAAGATCACATCTCAAAACGTGCTCCGTTTCTACAAACGAAACATACTTGCCCGGTTCGGGGTCCCTCAGGCCATAATCACCGACAATGGCACCCAGTTCACTGACAAAAAATTCCAAGAGTTTGTGGCCAAGCTTGGCACGAAGCAACACTTCACCTCAGTCGAGCACCCTCAGACGAACGGGCAGGCCGAGGCGGCCAACCGAGTCATCCTCCGAGGATTAAAGAGAAGACTCGGCGAAGCCAAAAAAGCCTGGGTCGAGGAACTACATAGTGTACTCTGGGCGTACAGGACGACGCCTCATTCGAGCACAGGCGAAACTCCTTTCCGACTAACTTACGGCACCGAAGCCGTAATTCCCGTAGAAATCCGAGAGCCTTCTCGGCGCACCGAATTCCCCCTCGAGGAAGAACTTAACGACGAGGCCATGAGGGAAGAACTCGATATGGTAGAAGAGATTCGAGCAGGGTCAGCCCTCCGAGAAGCTAAACTAAAACAGCAAATAGCTCTTCGCCATAACGCCAAAGTTATAAAGCGCGAATTTGAAATCGGCGCCCTAGTACTTCGCAGAAACATGAAAGACTCGCGCGAAGGCAAGCTAGCCCCAAACTGGGAAGGCCCGTACCGAGTTTATGACAAAACCGAGAACGGCGCCTACTACCTCGAGAATCTTCTCGGTGAAAAACTTGCTCGACCCTGGAATGCTGAAAAACTCAGACGTTATTACAGTTAAACATAAGCTAAAACGCCCGGCCCCCAACCAAACTCAGGTAACGGACGGGCACGGAGCCACGTCGTCGGTACGGACGTGAGTGTTCCACGACAGCAACGATCGGTTCCTCTCGTCGGATAGACGGACCGACCCCTCGGCGGATTCTACACCTAGACCCCCCGTGGAAGTACCTGCATGGCAGAACCCCAGCTCGCGATGGGATCGTTCACGCCGCGAACGCTTGGCCGCAACCGCGGTCTCGCGCTCGCTAAAAGCGCATACCTGCTCTGCGCACCCGGCCCGTACTCAACACGCCCGGGCAATCAATCTAGGTCGAGCATAGCCCACAAAACCAATAATATCACAAGTATACTGGTGACTCTCCGGCATGTCCGAGCATAAGTCATCGGTCACCTAGAACAACCGCAAAATACTTTAAGTTCAGAGGAAATACCTCGTCATACAAGCACGGCAGGAATGTTATCGAAAAGAACAAACATACAGTGATAACGCCGAAAGTAAAAATAAACAGATATAAGCAAGAAGAATTGTAAGACATTAAAATTGCCGACCAACTTGGCCGGCGATGTCAAAGGTTACAATCATTACCGGGCACGCAGGCCCCAAAAATTATCCGGGCATAGCCCAACAAAAAGAATGGCACGCAGGCCGAGAAAAACGGACACGCAGGCCCGGAACTACACTTTCTACTCTTCACTCCCCGGGGACTCAGGCACCAACACGCCATCTACGATCCTCGAAGAGAGCCCGACATTATCCTCCTTCAAACCAGGGTTCAGAAGCCTCAGCTGGTTAAGAGCACGCTCGAAACCGACGTCGGCCATGTCGGCCAGGCTTATCTTCAGGCTTTCTATCTTCTCCGCAAACTCAGCCCTGGACTTCAGAGCTGCCACATCCGGCGACTCGTCAGCCGAGGGAGCCCATTCGAGTCGAAGGTCAGCCAGCTTCTTCTTCTCAGCCGCGACCTCCGCATCTTTCTGCTTCAGGGCCGCATCGACCTTCTTCCTCAACTCCTTGCGCTCGACCTCCATGGTCTTCACCTTGTCCTCGGCCACCTTCTTAGCCGCCTCGGCCTCCTTCAGGGCCTCGGTCGAGCCCGAACCTCCACTAGCCAACACTTGGGCCATCTCCAAGACCCTCACCACGGCGGCACTGTCGCACGCCAACTGTTTCTGAAGAGACGGGGGATCCATATCACTGATCCGACGAGCTTCATCCGGTGAGGTAGCCAAGGGGAACTTCTCAAAATAGCCTCCATCCTTGTAGCAAGAAGGCAACACGAAGGCGCGCCCGGGACCCAGGTTCGACTGATCCGGACGTCCCCCCTCGGAAGCACGAGGTCTCTTGGGTAACCTCTCGTCGACATGAATCTTGTGAGGGGAGCCTGCCGAGCCTGAGTTCTCTCCAGCTCCGGTACCCTGGTTCCTCTTCTTCTGATTCTTCCTCGCATCCAATGCTTGTTTCAGGATATTATCCTCCTTCTCCGGCATAGCCTCTGCAAAGAAAAAATAAACGAGTTAGCAAAATACCGGACAGAGATCACAAAGCAAGGGGAATAGACACAACCTAACAACGCCCAGGTCTCCTCGGGAGTCCGACAAGCTAGCAAAGCCTTGGTATTAATAGGCCGCTGCTCCGTGATCGGCACCCCGTCCTCGTTCAGTATGGGATCTCCATTCCTCGTCACCCAACGAGACAGGGTAAAGCTATCTACATATTTGCAGAGGACCGAGTACGACTCCCGGTCTTGATCATCCAAGTCATCGTCCTCCCAAGCGTAGTATTTCGGAGGAGACGCAAAATGACCCTTCCACCAGAAAAACGGAAACGTCGTGCAGAACTCCTTTACTTCCTGCCCATGTTCATCCCTTACTATCTCCCCCTCGGCATCCCGCTCGGCCACCATATCCGACACCGAAGAATAGGCCGTTGGACTTAGGGGGCGGACAACGAAGTATCGATCCTTAAAACCCTTCACGGAGTCAGTATACATTCCGAAGAGTTTACGCTCGGCGTTCCTGAACGAAACCCAGCTGTACCGCCCGTTTGACGCCTGCCGTTGAACACGAAAACACCTTCCGAACAACGCAGACGTCGCACCTATACCCAAATAATCACAAACAATCTCGAATGCCCGCATAAAGGCAAAGGCATTCGGATGAATTTGGGACGGTGCCAGAGATAGAAACGCCATGACTGAAACCTGAAAATCAGAGAAGGGTAACCGGAAGCCGAGCTCCCTAAACACGTAATCGTACATCGCAAATCCGTCCCCGGCAAACCGAGAACATATGCGTTCGTCTGGAGACGGGCAACCTATTTGATAATTGGGCGGATCACCTTCCCCCAGGACCTCAATTTCTGTAAACGCCCCATCCAGAGACGCGGTATACCGAGAAACAACAGACAGAGCCTCCTCGGCTATCCAATCGGGCGCAACGGTATGTTCATAACTGAATAACGGCATAGGGGAAACCCCTCCCTCGGCATTCGAACCAGGGGATCCCGTGTGAACGCCTTCGGCCGAGGGAGTGCCCTCTTCCTCAATAATTTCGACGTCGGAACTAGTTGCCGTCGAGCTGTCGGAATCACTGGTCGTCGAGTCGGTGTCCGAGCCAGTTCTTGAGGAAGCGCTCGAATCTGATTCACCTGCACGCAGAAGGGAGAAGTGAATTCGATAGTCTATCAAATCCACCCTTCCACCGCAAGACAAGCGAAAGGGTAGAGCAGGAGCAGCGGAGCCCCCGGCCAAACCCCATCGAGGAACAACGCTCGTCAGCCGAGGACTCACAGATGACACGACAATCGGAAAGCTTATCTTAACGCCAACGTACTACGGCCTGCCAACCCACGCCGACCCCGGGCATCGCTTGGATAACCCGGGGAGGATGACGATGGCGAAGACCTCGAAAGCGAAACACAAGTTCTATGAAAAATAGTAAAGCAACGACAGGCTAAACGAACTTACTTGCAGACATGATGTAGATGGCCGGGGAGAATCCTTCGCTAAGCAACGATCTTGATATGACGAACGAGCTGGGAAATTATGCCCCGAGGAACCCTTGATCGAAGCCGAGCAGATAAATAGAGAAAGGAAAATTCCCTTATGAGAGAATTCGCCCCCTTTTATAGGGAAAAAGGCTCGGAAGGCGAAGCGTCACCTCTCCTGACAGGCGCCGCCTCCTAGACCCTAGGCCATCAATGCCTATGCCACGTCAGCGCGTGGTTCCCACGCGCGACGTTTCGCCCACCACTGGACTTTCCTCCGAGCGCGTATATGTAACGAGGACCGATCCACCGAGCAACCACGAGAAATGAGGGTCCGAGCGTAGAAGCAAAGTCACAGTTTCTTAACCGGAAAACTCCGACTTGGGGGGCTCCTGTTCTGGACTGGGCCAAGGCTAGGCCCAACACCGCTTTCGGCCCAATAAGCCTCAGAGGCCCATGTATAGTTCATGGCTTTCCGACACGCCTTGCTCGGCACCAACACCGCGCTCGGCGTTCATTCTCCCCCGGACATCATCCTTGCCGAGGACCCTGCTCCGCGCAGGGCTCCTTCATATCCAATCCTCCGAATAACTCGGATCCCACGTGGCTCCTAAAAGACCGCGTCTTCCCTTGGACTTCGGAGCGGTTAACCAGGACAGAGGGCATACACGCACCTCCGATATTTCCGCTCAGGAAACCTGGCAGTCTCCTAGTTGGGCTTGGGAATCCAACCCAATAGCGAGATCATGGCCCAGCGCTGGGGGCTATATATACCCTCTTCAACTAGAGGGTCAGGTATTCAATTCTTACTCACTCTTAGCTAGTACTTGCGCTCCTTTGCTCGTCATCTTACTTTGGCATTGGAGTACCTTGCAGGTACACCCCCCCCCCTCCTCCTTCCTAGAAGATCCAGTCCGAGCAGCCTACGACGATCCTTCTGATCAGGTACGATCAAATGGACAATTAATATATTATTCAATATTCATGCATTTGTTCCATATTTGTAAGTACCACTAGTTTGGCAATGATTTGGGACCATGGCCATCTTTAGCCGAACAAGTCATTCCAATTTTTTTTAGTAGCACTAGAACCGGTCAGTCCTAGAGGTCGGCAAGTGGCCAACATTATATATAAACAAAGATAGATTAGTAGAAAGTGCGAGTCTCAGTCGCATTGCCGCCGCCACTCGATACAGGGACACATATAGGAAGGTGGTATGTTCAGATCGGGATGGAGTCGTGGAAAGAGAAAAGTGTTTAAGCTGAAGCCTGGCGGAGAATATTTCCAAATGGACAAAACAATTGTTGCATTTATATGGTATTCATCAGTGCTGTATTTGGACTGCTCAGGATGGACAGGTAGCATCTTGATCATGTTAGGAATATGGTTGGTAGGGGTGTAGCAGGTGATTGATGCTGGAAACAAGAAAAATAGATACGTATACTGCTATAGGAGTTTGGATCCTTTGCTGGAGATCATATGAGTTCTTCAATGGGAGTTCCTGTCTGTTTTATGCACTAAGCAATGGATTAGCTTCCTATGTATTTGATATAGGCTTAGGAGGTTTTATGTTGGTCTAGTCTGTTTGTTCTAACAAAGGCTTAGGTGGCTCTCTGCTTGTGCAAGTGAGCTTGTATCAGAACTGTGTGCATGTTGGTTATTCTGGCATTTCTTATGCCAATATCTACTATTTAATAAATCGTTTTGCCTTTTCAAAAAAAAAGTAGAAAGGAAAAAAAAACCGTTAGGGAGAAAAAATAACAAAAAGTATTCTAATAAGAAAGAGTAGAAATATAATATTTTAGAATATTTTAAATGTAAATTTCAAAATATTTTAAAAAGAAATTACTTCAACATGTTTCTTTGACTTAGATTTTTAGTAAGGTGAATTCTTATTTACCTAACTCAAAAAGTTGGGTAAGGTTATCTTTAGTATAAAATATTTTGAAAACAACAACCAAATGTCTTGAAAAGTAAATAATTAAGTATGTAAAAGCTAAAAGGTGTTATGTGATTGGGTGAAGGTACACTACCCATCTTATTGTGGTGGGTAGAGAAGTTATGCCCTTTTAGTAATCTTGATAGGGTTGTAGGTATCTAATTATTAAAGTTGAATAAATATCTTGATTGTAATTTTACAAAGAGTGATAAATAAGAAGTTGATAGATTGGTGGAGATAGAAGACTAAGACCGTAAGTTGAAGTTTTCTAGAGTGTTTAGACGTCAAAATAAATGTTAGTTGGTTGATTTAATATTCGAGGGTTAGAAAGTCAGATTAAGAAGGTGAAGGTTAAGTTCAGGATTTCTGAATGCATTGATTTTTCTAATTTTATTTTTGAGACAAAGTTATTGGATATTCATTTGTTTGGTAGAATGCTTACTTGGTTTCAAGTTTCAACCTAATAGGGGTGGCTAATAAACTAGACATGTTTCTTGTGTTTTTAGGGTTGGTGTGATCGTTGGGGTTAGTGTTCTCAATTAACACTTCCTAGAAAAAATTTAGAGTATTGCCTCATCACTCTTTGTTATGTTAATTGTCATATCCCATTTTTGTTTCTCGTTTATTTTATACATTCATCACATACATTATTTTGGTCATTTTCTATTTTTCGGAAGAAAAAAAAAGTCAACATTAGGTCAGTTTTCAGATAATCTAAAATCCAAAAATAATCTAATTGTATTTCATGGATTTTCATTCACTATCATCGCCTCATGTATTGTGTGAAGTCGACCAAAGGTCAATCAAAATAAAATTTCGGTTTTATAGGCTAATCGATAAAGACATTTTTTCATCGCACGTAAAATTAGTGGGCAGAATATTTTGAGTTTTGACCTTTATCGAACACTTTTATGAAACTACGATGCGCGTAGATCATTTTGGTGTGCTCGTTTTATTTTTTTGGCTTTGAGCACGTTCACTATTTTATCAGTCAGAGTTTTTTATCTGGTAATTTTAATTGCATTTGTTACATTACCGGAGAGTTTTAGTGAACTATATTGCGCGTAGATAATTTTGGTATGTTCATTTTTTATTTTTTCGACTTTCCGCGCGTTCAAATTTTATCAGTTTGAGTCCTTTTTTATTTAAAATAATTTTTTTCCAATTTTAGTTTGATTTTAATTTCATTTTTATTTAATAATTAATCAAACCAAGAGAATTTTGGAGATTAAAAAACAATTCAAAAAATTAAGTTGCATTTTTATCTCAGATAAATTGCATTTTCAATGCATTGATTTAGGGATGGCAATTAGGCCCATACCCTATAGGTATCCGCAAAAAAATGCACATTACGAGTAGGGTAAAAATCCGCAAAATAGGTAAGTGTACGGACACGGATAATTACCTAGTAAAATAAGCGGGTATGAATGCGGGTACAGGTATCTTACTACCCAATCCGCCCCATACACGCACTACATATTTATATCATGTCACTTCTATTATTATATAAAAATGCAGGTTTATCAATTTTTATAAAATATATCGCTATTAAATTATTACACATTTTAATAAAAATGTTTGTATCGCTGTTAAACTATTATACATTTTAATAAAAATATTTATTTATTTCTTAACTAGGGATGGCAAAAAAACCCATACCCACGGGTATCCAACGATAAAATCCGTCATGGGCACGGGTTGGATAGCTTAACGGGTATCCATGGGTATTATAAACGGATATTTAGTTACCCGTTTACTTACGGGTACGGATACAGATTTGATGGTATCCATATCCGCGGGTATCCATATTCGTTAATAGTGATTAAAACTATTTAAATATCCTTTTAAAATTAATATACTTGAATATCTTTTTAATATCAATTAGTATACTTAAATATTCTTTTAACATTTTCTCACATTCTACATCAATATTCATTATAAGATGCTTTTGAATTTAATATAGTAAATATATAACACATACTTTTCTATTAATAAAAAGATAAGTTTTCTATTAAATATATAAAAAATTAGTAAATTTCAATTAAAAAAAGTATCCATGGGTATCCATAAATACCCGCGAATATTTAAAATATCACGGATACCCACCCGGCAGATATCCACACGGGTATGGGGCAGATATGGATATCATTTTTATTAAACGGATGGGTAGCGGAAGACTAGTATCCGTACCCATGGGTATCCATTGCCATCCCTATTCTTAACTCAACAATCACATCCATAATTTTTTTTAATATTGTTAAAAAACTTAAATTATATAATATTTTGTAATTAATTTAATTTTACTACAAACGCGGGTAAACGGGCACGAGTATGGGTATTGAGGTACCCATAGGATATGGACATGGGCATGAACATTGGTGTCCATGCGGGTTTGGGCTTGGATATAGAGATTTTTTCAAACCGCGGGCATGGTACAGGTACTATAGTACCCTACCCAAATTCTGCCCATTGCCATCCCTAGATTAATCCATCAAATGTGCATTTCATTTGAATTTAAATTTGCATTACAACTAAGCCACTTGAAATTACACATTTGCATTTGATCAAAATCTTATCCAATGGTTACAAAAGCTTTTTCACACGGATCACCAATTTTTCACATGGATCACCAAAACCAAATTCTAACTCTATATAAGAGTATATTTTCTCATCAGAAAATCATCAACAACTCATTCTTACAATTGTCAAAACTCTACCAATTTGAATCCTTGAAATTCAAGTTTCTTCACCATGAAGAAACTTTGATTTTTTACCAATTCTTTTAGTTCGATTTTGAACTCAATTTTTGATGTTTCTCGGATCTTGAATTTGAGTAGAGGATGATAAGAGGATTTCAAATCTACAAAAATTTATAAACTAAAAGTTTGTTTGGACCTTCGTCGGAGCTTGATCAGAGAGTTGCCGCGTCCATCATTATTGTCGGAGTGAGCTTAAGCATTGTCGTTCAAGTAAGCTTTAATCTATGTAATTTGAGCATTTTCTTTGCACGGTTGAGTTTTTGCACTTATTTTAATTATTATTTATCATTTAATTTTATGTTTTGATGCTAGAAATTTGGGCTCAGGAACACATAAAGTCAAAAATGACAAAATTATGAATCTCAACTATTTTGCACAAACTTATACATCATTTGAACTTATTTTCCGCGCTGATCAGGAATATTTAATTATTTTTGCAATTGGATGTATGATTTGTTTGAATCAAACCATTATTTTCCCAAGTTCTCTCCACTTTTTGCCTCGATTTTGTATAATTAGTAACTTGATTGTTAATTCTAATTATATGTTTGAATTTATGGCGAAATTTCGGCTGAGATGGTATATTATTTCATCAAATTCGGTGGAGTTTGGGTAATTTTGTAAATTGACCATGGGAGTCGTTTTCATTTTGCTATTTTGGAGAAGATGGTAATGTGGGGCCCACATGGCTTCCAACTTTTTTATTTTTTATTTGTTTTACTATTTCTTTTTGTTTTTTATATTGATTAATTGATTAAATTGTGTTTTTAATTGATTAATTATGTTAATTGATTAATAGATCATCAAAGCAATCATGCTTCTACCTATGCTTCTAGCTAAAAAAAATTTGGAAAGACTTGTCATACTTCTTTATGACATCATCAGTTCTCTCAGAAGCTTTTAGAGGAATTTCCTTCTCAAGTTTAGAACTCATACTTTTAAGAGTAGAGTTTTCATCCTTAAGAGAAATATTTTCTTCATTTAAAATGGATAATTATTCCTTAAGATTAATGTACTCTTCAAAAACATATTTATGGACCTTTCTTAGTTCCTTGAATTTGATTTGAAGTTCCTGGTGTTTTTCCAGAATCTCAAATAACGAATAAGTTAAATCAGAACGAGATAAGTCAGAAAACACCTCTTATGCGTCTGAGTCAGATTCTAATTCAGCTTCTGGTTGGATCTTCACATCAGATCATCTAATGTTAGCCATCAGCGCCGCATTAGCTTGCTCTTCTTCGGAGTCATCTTCTGAAGAATCATAATCATCACATGATTCCATAAGCCATTTATTCTTGCCTTTGAAGAAATTCTTCTTAGAATTCTCCTTTTGGAGGTTGGGGCACTCGTTCTTGTAATGGTATGTCACTTTGCAATCGTAGCAAGTAACCTATTTGTTGCTACCAAACTTGCTTAGTCCAGAAGTAGACTCGAAGCGACCACTTGTCCTTCTATCTCATTTGAACTTGTTGCCTTGCTTCCTCTTTTAGAGTTGATTGACCCTTCTGGAAAGAAGTGATAGTTCATCTTCATCTTCATCAGAATTGTCTGATGATTCTTCCTTCTCTTCAGCTTGGAGAGCTTTAGTCTTCTCAATCTTTTTGGCGTACTTTAGAGCAATAGATTTTTCTCTCTTATGAGGTTCATCTTATTCTAGCTCTATCTCATGGCTTCTTAAAGAATTAACAAGTTCTTCAAGAGAGGTGTTGTCCAGATCTTTTGCAAGTTTAAGTGCAGTTACCATTGGTTTCCATTTAGCTGGGAAGCTTCTGATAATCTTCTTTAGGAGATCTGACGTAGAATACCCTTTGTTCAGAACCTTTAGTCCTCCAACAAGAGTTTGAAACCTTGAGAACATGTTCTCAATAGTTTCATCATCTTGCATCTTTGAGGCTTCATACTTTTGTATCAAGGCAAAAGCCTTGGTCTCATTTACTTGAGCATTTCTCTTGTGAGTCATTCGCAAATAATCAAATATAGACTTGGAATAGTCTCTATTTGTTATCTTTTCATATTCTGTATAAGAATTCGCATTCAACATAATGGTTCTAGCTTTAAGATGATTCTTATACACCTTCTTTTGTCGGTCGTTCATACTTCTTCTTTCGACCTTGTTTCCACTTGCATCAACAGGATGTCTGTAGCCATCAACTACCATATCTCATAGATCAACATCATATCTAAGAAAGAAACTTTATATTCTTTCCTTCAAGTAATCAAATCTTTATCCATCAAAGATTAGAGGTTTGGCGTTGTAATGATCTCTTTCATTGATAACTGGTGATGGCGGTGTTGGAATGGCCATACAGTTTCTGGGTCTTTATCTGATACGGTTAAGTGTTTGATAACAATCAATACTAGAACTGGAGCTCTGATGTCAATTGAAGGTGCGTGAAACACAAGAAAGGGGGCTTGAATTGGGTTTCAAGGTTTAAAATAAAATTCTTCCCAAGTCAAAACCAAATAACACAACAACAAAAAATAAATAACATAATTATTTGTATCCTGATTCACGATTAACGAATTTACTCCAGTACACCCGCCAAGATGATTTTGCCTGATTACATAAACCACAACAAAGACTAAATGTCACTTATTGCAAACCACAAAGACTAACTGTCAATGTCTTCTTGATAATTCTGACTAAAGCCATCGTCTCTCAAGGAACTATCAACTTCCCTCGTTGAATACAAAGATTTTTGTTTACAAGGATGCTTCTTGAGAACAAATTACACCAGTTTGAAATACAATCAAATAACACAAAAGTGTTAAGCAAGTACCGAATAAAAGCTCACTTGTTGCAAGTTAACGAACAAAATTTCACTTGCTTTCAAAACTATACAAAGAATTTGAAATTCAGGCACTTACAACAAATGTCAAGGCATATGTCCTACCAACACACAATATCAAAACTAAAAATAAATTGCACAATGATAAATAACACAATGAATTGTTAACCCAGTTCATTGCAACAACACCTAATCTGGGGGCTACCAAGCTAAGAAGGAAATCCACTATTAGTAGTACTAGTTCAAAGTCTAAACAGTCTCAGTTTTCAACTTCTCGCCCAATCCTTACCCATTGCTACTTCTACCTAGAAATCGACATCTTGACCTGGGATATCGACATCCTACCTCCAATCACCGTAGTGATAAATAACATTCACACACCCTATGACCAAGGGAACCCAAATAGAAAGATTACACTTTCCAATACAAAATACTTAGTTAAGCATCCTAACTAAGAACAATACTTAATCTTGCTTAAAAGCTTTGATCAAGAACAATACTCAAATATCTTACTTAAAAGCTTAAAGAGTGAGAACACAGGTCCACCTCAATGTATCAGAAGATATATGGGTGACCAAAAGAAAAGAACACACGAAGAACTTGAGAGATTCCCAAAACAACAACCCTTAATGCACTCATGGTTTCCCTTTTATGAATGCTTGTTAAACTAGGTTTCCTTTGTATGAATCTTTGTTAAATTATGCTTGTTAAACTTACATTTTAGTGAGTTAGTAGCTCCGATGATAACCATGTGAGTGTTGGTCGTTATGATATGCTTTTGCGGGTCAATATTTTCATCAAAAGTGGCCAATGTAACTCCCCGAATTTAATTAGTTATTTAATTAAATTGATCAAGGATTTATTCGTTGGAATGTTGAAGTCGGGATTTATTGGTATTATTCTAAAGGCGTGATTGGATTAATGTTTTGATTTGAGCAGTTAAGTTATGGTCGGATTAGTCGGAGAAATACAATTGTGAGTTGGTATTATTTAAGTTATGGATCGATTGTAGTTGTGGAATATTATTGAGAATAATATTCGTTTATGTTGTGTGGCTATTTAATTATGTATATTATGTTTTGTGATTTATTAGATATATAATATAATGAAGTTAGTAGTATTGAGCCTAAGTGGTAGAAACATGACACAATAGATGGATTATGGGTTAAGCCCATTAGTGAGATAGTACGAGTTAGGGTTTTAGAGATTTAGTCTCATAACTCATTTTGGTGAAAAAGAAGAGAAAGAGAAGAGAGGAAAGCTAGGGCATAAAGGGGAAGAACTTCATTGGAGAAGATGAAATTTTTGCTAAGGTAAGGATGAGGTTCTTACTCTCTAAGGGTTGGCATGATGATGGATATGGTAGAGATTAGGTTTCATAATTGAAATTCGTGAATGTGTGGAGAATTTCAATGTTGATGAATGTTGAAATTGATAAATGGTTTGCTGCAAATTTGATGTATTATTAGAGGTTTAGATGAGTGGATGATGTTGTGATTTGGGTTCAACCTTTAACCTTTCAATTTCATAGTTTTTTATTGTTAGGGTTTGTGATAGATTTCCATGAAATTATGGTTGAAAACATGTTTTGAGTGATTATTGTTGATGAATGATGTTAGCTGGTATTGTTAAATGCTTCTAATTTCTATTTGAGAAGGGTTTGGTGTGGTGGAAGTGGGATTATGCAGGTCTATTTGCTCTGTTATTTTTCTGCATATTCGCGCGTCTGCTAAGTGGCCCCTGGCTCGCTAAGCAGATGCTGAGTGAAAACTTGAAAATGCGCGAGCTCGCTAAGCGTAGCTGGTCCACTAAGCGGAGACGCGAAGACTGGAAGTTACTGTTTTTAGCCGCTACAAGTGGGGTTGTTGAAAATTGAACTTCATTAAGCGTGTTGGAGGGTCGCTGAGCGGACCCTGCTGTGTAAAACTTTTTGTAACTTTGAAATGATGTATCTTTTGATCCGTAACTCCTTTTTAAGTGTCGTTTGAACCTCCGTGAAGCTCTAATTGATGTCTTTATGATGAATATGACTTGAAAACCTTTGGATATATTTTTGAAACCTTTTCTTGTTTTGTATTTTCTAATTTAATGATGTTTTGCGAAGATGAATGTTTTGTGTATGTTTGTATACCGTAAAGACATGTATTGAGAGACATTAGAAGAATTATTTAATATGACTTATATTTTTGTATGTGTTGATATGCATAAATTAATAATGATGTTGTATGCTATATGCAATTATTTGTACGTCTTGATAGGTATGCATTAATAATGTTGTCTTACGATAAATTAACAATAAATATGTTTTCATTATGAAGTTGAATATAACGTGTTATGGTGTTACTTGATTCGTATAATGTGATCTTTATTGTTAATGTGATGAATATGTTGATGTTGTTATTAATAAGACAAATTGTTAATGTTTGTTGCTAACCTGATGAATTAGCTGATGTTGTTATTAATATGATGAAATTGTTGTCATTGTTGCTAGTATGTGGAATTTGTTGTTGTTGTAGACCCTATGGTTAATGTTGATAAGTTGTATTATGATGAATTGTGAAGTGAATTAATGTTGTATGATGATACGATATAACGACGTGATTGTGAAGTGAAATATTGTTGTATGATTATACAACATAGCGACGTGATTGAGAAGTGATGAATTACTATAAAAGTAATGATGTTTAGCCGATGTTGTGATGTTTTGTAAATGTTGTGTTTGTGTGGATGTTGCATTCATTAAGTCACATCCATTGCATAAAGTGACGGTGGCCTTAATGGCAAAAGCGACGGTGGTCTTAATGACAAATAGCGACGGTGTGCCCAATGACAATTTTGAGACGGTGGGAGTGTGTTGCACCCCAAAATTTGCCCTCTTTATTTGAGCTATAAGTTATCCAAGACGTTTATTTCGTCGTTCGAAAAGGAAAAAAAATAATAAAAAGTTTTCATGGGTTTAAGAAGGTACGGAGTGAAATATGGTTCAAACAGTGGAAATACGAGAAAATTCATAAATCTTATTCTAAAAGTGATATGAGCTGAATTCCCGCGTGGCCCCGACTGTTTCGACGTTATCTACAACTTTCGTGTTTGGCTCAGAAACCAATTCCATGAGGAAGGTTGTTGAATTTTCAAATTACTGGAGCGTTCGCAGTGAAAAATGGTGTTGAACCGTAGGTTTTCGGACACTAAAAAATTCATATCTCACAATCCGCTCATCCGATTCACTCGAGATTTTAACTGAAGCTCTATGCTAATATTCCCGACATTTTATATGTTTGGACCGGAGACCAATTATGCACCAAAAATTCCCAGCATTTTGAAGAACACCTTGATTTTTCAGTGAAAAGTGTGCTTTCGGGTATGTCGCGGCGAGTTTGAAAATTCATAACTCCTTCGATTTTTATCGTATGAGGTCCATTCCGGCGGCATTCTCTCGGAAATTTCGTTATCTTCGATTCTTCGTCACACGTGCTTGTTCATATTTCAAGCCAAAGGATGAGTTTTATCAAGTTATTTGAGCAGTACGCACAAAATTCTGCACAGTCGCACCGGATGAACCGATATTTCTCGCCATTCAAACGCGCATAATTTCCTCACCGTTTGTCAGATTGAGACGATTTTTGCGGCTACGAGTCACAAATTTAGTCATCTTCGAGATGACGTTAGTCCCGTTTCCGGATTTTGCACCGAGTCACATTTCCCCGAAAATGAGCAAAAAAGAGATACGTCAGGGGCATTTTTGACACTTCACCACATACACTATATAAATTAGTTTTCCCCCTTTTCTCTCATAACTCAATTTGAACCAAAAAAAATTCAGAAGAGAGCTCTCTCAATTTTCTCTTAACTCTGTAGCAACAAATTTCACTTCCTCTGGAATTTCACTCACGAATACATGAGTTTTCTCAAGAGCGTAGCAATGAAAATGGATTGAAGCACTATTCTCCACCGTGAACCACTGCTGGACCACTCTTCTCCGCCGCAAATCTCTTTCATTCTGTTTGATTCACACATCGACTTCCCACACGTGCCGCATTCTGTGTTCGTTGCAGCGACTTCTCCTTTGGTTGCAGCTTCGACAATCGCTCATCCTCGCTCCGTTTCTCTAATTCAAACTTCTCTCCGATTGCTCGCGGGATTTTTAGTTTCCTTGCTCTCGTCGCTACAGTTTACGGATCATAATCCGTTTGGTATTGATTTTGTTTCATTTTATTTTTTCTCGCACTTTATCGCTTTCTCGCATCATCCTATAACATGAGAAGTAGGACCTAGACATTCATCTGGCCAAGCCCTCGAAAGAGGCTCTGTTTTTGTTGGTGTGTTTATATTTGTGCTTTGCGGCAGGGAGTCACGGTGTAATAAGTTCTAGATGGCACTCCGTTAAGTCCTCATGGAAGGCATGCGGAAAGGGTTAGTAATCAACCCCCGCCTAGTCTCATCGAGTCTGTTCATTATGCGCACGCTTCGCGTCGCTTGCTTTTGAACCTGCACAAGATCTTGTTATCGAGTATGTCAGGAAAAGGATTCATGCAGCCGGACCCCCGCACTTCCTATAGCTCGCGTCGCTCGGCGTTGATGCTCGGTGTACGCACGTACCGTTTTCCTTTACGATCCGTGACGGCTTGGTTGCTGAGAGGAACTCGCTCCTCTTGTCTATGGCCCGATCATTTTCGCGAGGTCTGATGCTTGGTTGACTTGGGTTGAGCTGCTCCCCTTGGCTATGACGGGACCGCTTTTCTACCATTCGGCCAGTGTCGTTGGTTTTGTTTGCTTTACGAGCGGAGATCGTCTATGTGATATTATTGTTTGCTTTCGCCTTTTCCCCATAGGTTGCTAGTTTAGCTTAGACTTGTACCCTTTGTATGATAACATTAGGTAGCAAGCTTTCCCCCTTAGCTTAGGTTTTCCTCATGCATTGTTTAAAACACAAACCACACTCTTTGATTTTCTTTTCTTAAGAACTTGTTATTTCCGCTCCATTCCCAAGCATAAGCCTCCAAAGGTCGAGCAGCGGAGTGCGAATGTAACTCGTTCACCTAAAAAACACAAAACAAACAGAAACTAGTTAGCCGAGCTACGGTAGCTCTGATTCTGCAAAACAGATACGTAGGCAGCGGGGTAGGGCCCGTGCGAGCACAATCCTTTCTTTTCCCTACATTCTGCATTCATTTTAGTCCAGATTAGCGCACTTTGCTTACACACCCATAGTTTTAGACACAAGCGTGGATACCATCGAGTACGATGGGCGCGAGGGGTGCTAACACCTTCCCCTCGCGTAACCGACTCCCTTACCATTTTTCTCTGGTCGTGAGACCGTTGTTTTGTTTTGTGGTTTGCTGGCATTCCCTTCCTTTTCAGGATAAATATGTTAGTGGCGACTCTGTTAATTTTCGCGGTAGCGACAGCTGGCGACTCTGCTGGGGACGTCTCGACCTGTTGCTGGTCCGGACTCAGCGAGTCGATCCTAGCGCTTGTGTGTTTATCATTGGGTGTTTTTATTGCTTTGCATATTTACCTGTTTGCATTGCATTCTATATGCGCTTTTACTTTTCTGCATCATATTCTGGACTGGCTGGATCTCTGTCTGTTGGGTGGGTGTTTCAAGAGGTAAAAGGCCCAATACCCAGGCTATGTGTGAACCATAGGAACCCTAGGATAGAGTGGGAGCATGGTTTGTCTCGAGGTGTACGTCTCGGGATGGATTATGTGACCACGAGCAGAGTAGTGGTTTCAAACGGAGGTATTATCGTCACCCGCTTCCGCGCTGTGATGATGCTTACCTTCGGGCGGACCGTATACTGCGTTTCATGACCTTACCCTGGCCTAGATTTTACCCGTGACTGGGGCGGGAATCAATGATCATATAACAGGTACATTGATGGTGACTTCGGCTCTTGTTCATGGGTTACCGCTGTTCTCGTTCGTGGGTTACCGTGGTTCTTGTTCGAGGGTTACTTTGGTTCTTGTTCGAGTGGTTCCATTTCCGTGATGGTGACTATGGTTCTGATTCTAATGATTATGTCCCGTGATCTACGGGGAGTTCCAAATTGGTGCCGAACCTTTGAACCTGGGCCGTGTAACTTTGAGGAAATCCAGACATGTCCGGTGGGAGACATCCAAAGTCCCACCATTTTGCATCATTGCATATTTACTTGTGGAAAAATGATGTACAAAAAATAACTAGCATACATGTTCCTTCCATTTCCAAGGAATCGTGTCCTTAAGCCTCGTGCCGAGCTTTTCCATCTCTTACTTGCTAAAAAAATCAAAACACGAGGATTCCTTGGAAATTGAATGAACATGGCATTGCATTCATATCATGCATCTCATACATCTCATGCATAACAGGTGTTCAGGATCGAGGATCTCTTATTCAGACTTGGTATTCTCTCCAGACTCTCAGACTCGACTTGTTCTTATTGTTTGTTCAAAGATCAGTCATGAAACAACTTTGTCGGGTGATCAAGAGGAAAGCTCAGTTGAGGTTCTTTTTGAAGACTTGTCTTATGCTCACTTGCTTCCATGCTTGCTTTATTTGCAATTGGTTAAGCTCCGTACTGTGTGGATGTCTACAGATTCTCTGCTTGATGACGATGACACTAGGTGTGAATTCTAATCTGGGGCACCTGGTCGTTATGTCAGGATCTGCAAGTCTTTGAAGTTGTTTGGGGCTCCCGACCAAGGGATAAGCAAGACGCCTTGTATCTTGAGTTTGTGGCACAGCTCAAATCCCTAAAGCTGGACACTTACAACGCTTATATGACTTTGCTGAAATCTTCTTCCGAGAAGTAATCTAAAGTGTTCTGCAGGAACAGATACTAATGCTTGGTGTGTTCTCCACTCTGGGTCACTTGGTTATCTGATTGAAGATTGTCAGACATTCAAAGATAAGGTTCCAGACCTGATTGACTCAAAGGCTATCACATTCGCACCTGAAGGCCAGAATTAAAGTTCTCCTTTGACGCAACGGATCTTATGAAGCAATAAGTCCATACGGAGAGAATCTCCTCAACATTGGCACTTCTAAATTCATCATGCATGTTCATGTTTAAGCTTTCTTGTTTTGTGCAATACTGTTTGTATGTAAAACTTGTTTGTTTTTGAACTATAATCATAATGCATTGGATATGTTTGTCTTGAAAAAAAATCCATTCGCTTTTGCTCTTATATGTTTTTCTACGCTTTTTGTGATACTTAACTCTTGTTAATAAAGCATGATAACTCCGTAGGGAGAATGATGAACATAATACCAAGAACCTCAAATGGTATGCTTTTGAGTAAAACCCTGTTGATGATGTACAGGCATTGTTTCAAATTCCCAAACACTGGAGATATAAGGGAGTGAAACCCTCGTTAACCCCTCTGAGCCTTCGAAGTAGGAGTTTCTTTTCTATTCAGAAAAAAAAACCCATATTTTTAACCCCGGGGCAGGGTAGTGTTCAGTTGACCTGATCAAGCATTCGGAACTCATCGGAGTACACATCTAAGGATACAACAATGGCTATCTTTCAAAACGTTGAGGAAAGTCAAATCCACAACGGTTATCCCTCACCTCAGGAGGTCGAGACATCAAATTTATCCCTCACGTCAGGAGGTCGAGACCAACGTTAAAGCCGTTGTGGTTTATCCATCACACCAGGAGGTCAAAAAATGACGATACCACAATGGTAATTCTTCATTAATCAATGACTCAGGCAGTCACTATTCACTTCTAACAAATCAAAGACTCAGGATCACACGACTTGTTCAAAGGAAAAGAATGAATCAAAAAGAAAAAAAAAGAAAGCCCGCTAAGTCAACAAGTTGAAAGCATGTGACTTAGGCAAAAGATAGGGCATCCCGCTGGATTTCCATATCAAAATTCAAAAGAATTTGTCCAGGCAAAAGTTAGGGAAAAAAATCAAAAGCGGAAAAAGGATTACAAAATAAGAATCCTCGACAAAGAACAAATTCGTGTGATCAAACGCCAAAATGAAAGGTAAAGTGACTGCCGTGTCCGAACGCCTCATTGATTCCTCAATCATCTCAAGTTCCTCTTGAAAGCCGAGTGCTCATGTCAAGTTAACTGAACTTAGGATTGGAGAACATCACGAAGGGGGTGGGCACCAAATAATTTGAGCCTAAAAATCCTTTTTTCTCAAACCGTGAACCCGGCCACGTTACAACCCTGAAAAGTCCTAATTGAAGCAGGGTTAATTTGAAAGCAGACTATACATGAGAATACGGTAAGCTGACTCCTAGGAGATCCTCTAAATGCTTGAGTTGGTATCACACCATCGTTTCTTTCTTTCAAAAAAATCGATGTTACGACATCCTTTCAAAAGGTTTCTTTAAATTTCAAGACGAACATTATCTTTGCATTAGAATTATATTTCTCATAATAAACATTCTTTGCATATGAACAAGTGCTTGACATCAAGAAAGTTTCCATCATGAACTTCAAATGAAAATGTTTTATCCTCCCGAAGGACGAGTTGTCTTCAGAACTCTGTTAAGCAGAGGCAGCAATATTTCAAAGTTTGATCACCCTCAGGGGCACAAGAAGCAATTGAATACTCCATGAAGTAAGTCTTCAATCAATCTGAGGCAATCAGGTCAAGATTCGAAGAATCTCTCAAAGTGTTGAATAATCAAGGGCATTCACCCAAGCACAGTCAAACCTACCTACAACACAGGCCATGCAGGGGCGTGGTGCCAAAATTCTTGATACTGGGGCAAGTCAGTTTGATGTAAACAGATGTCAGAAGGTCCTTACGAGACTAATCTCTTCAAAGTCCTTACAGGCTGGGGCAAGACACTATGCATTGGCATTTTATCCTCATCAGGAGGTGTTCAGTTTAAAGTTCAGGTGTAAGCTAAACAACTTATGAACTTGAGAACCACCAGGGTCTTCATCCCCAATGGTCTGAAGCTGAAAGTCCAATCTTTAGTGGCATCTTTGCATTTCAGTGTGATTTTCAAATCTCTTCCAGAGGTTGCAACCGTTGCTTATCGGTATCCCTCAACTAGAGTCCTGTTATGTGGACATCGAAGTCCTTTGTTTTCCGACCTTCGAGTCGTGAGTTTCCAACCCTCGTGTTGTGATTCCTTTGCTTTCCGACCCTCGAGTCGTGAGTTTCCAACCCTCGTGTTGTGAGTCCTTTGCTTTCCGACCCTCGAGTCGTGAATTTCCGACCCTCGAGTCGTGAGTCTGTTTCCTTTCCAACCCTCTAGTCGTGAGTTTCCAACCCTCGTGTTGTGAGTCCTTTCCTTTCCGACCCTCGCGTCATGAGTTTGATTCCTTTCCGACCCTCGTGTCGTGAGTTTGTTTCCTTTCCGACCCTCGAGTCGTGAGTTTATCTCCTTTCCGACCCTCGAGTCGTGAGTTTCTCTCCTTTCCGACCTTCGTGTCGTGAGTTTATCTCCTTTCTGACCCTCGTGTCGTGAGTTTACCTCCTTTCCGACCCTCGTGTCGTGAGTTTGTTTCCTTTTCGACCCTCGTGTCATGAGTTTACCTCCTTTCCGACCCTCGTGTCGTGAGTTTTTTCCCTTTCAACCCTCGTGTCGTGGATTTCCAACAATTGCGGATAGTTGTCATATACACCCCAATGTGTCTGTAAGCCCATTACTTGTTGGCATCTTTACAATTAATACAAATATGCAGAACGCTGTGAAAGCCAATGCCTGTTTGGTCCCTTTGAAGTCAACACTTTCTTGACCCCTTAAGCCCACTTCCTGGTGGCATTCTCTTGGAGAACCAATTCTTGTTTGATACTCCGGCCGATACTTGTTTGGTATTCTAATCCCTTCTTGCCTATCAACTCATTGAATCCATTGCCTGTATGGAAAGTTTCAAAGCCAAGATGTCTGACAATCTGTTTGCTCTTGCATTTGCCCATTGTGGATGAACATCACTATCCTCTGCCATGTGAGGAATCCCGTGGACGTCATGCTATATCCTGGGGCATTTTCATCTGTTTATCTCGCAGGTACATCCTTTCGGGTACATCACATCAGCGTATTGACGGATCTAGCCAAGTGAGAGATTCTCATTCCCCAGCTGAGTGCATCCAGATGAGGCTTTCCTTGTCCCAGGATCCTCATTTCCTCAGCAAAGCACATCTCAATGCAATTTTCGTGCTTCAGAAGCCTTTTCCCCGATGGAGTGTCTTCTCCCCAGTTGAATCAGGATTGAGTGGTATCTGATTCCCCAGCAAGCTCTTAATGAGGTTCCATGCCCGAGCTCCTCATTTTCCCCAGAAGAGTGTTTCTCTCCACAACAGATGGACCTGTTCTCCCCAGGAGAGTCATCTTATTCCCCAGTGGAGTTGTCTTAACAAGAGGTTCTTATGCTAAGTTCCTTATCCCCAGTGGATTTCTTATCTTCTCAGTGGATCACTATGCAGAAGTATTCATCTTCTCCACTGAGTCTCTCCTCAGCAGAGTTTCACATGCATCCTCAGCAGAATCTGTTTATGTCATGGATTTCCCCAGTGGAACGTGCTTCATGCACCAGCAAGTTTGTCACTCCCCATCAGAGTTGTCTTCATGACTTGCTCATATCTCCATATCCCCAGTATGTCGAGAATTTGCTTCTCCAGTGAAGTTGCCCGGGTATCCCCAAGCAGGATTAATTCCCCAGCCAGAGCTCGCGTATAGATTTGATCGTCTACAGCAGATTTATGATCCATCTTTGCCAGCTCGCAGTTTGTGGCTTCTGGTCACCCGTCTTGTCCTCCCTGCAGAGTTCCATAATCTCTCCAGGACTGCTTCAGCAATTCAGTGCTCATCCGTTGTCTCCCTAAGCAACGTTCGAATCATGCATCATTCGCATTGCATTCTCTAAGCGTGTAGCATTTTCCTCCTCGGAAACGTTATGCCATACACATTCATACATGCATCATGCATTAATCATATCATATCTGTCTCTTTCTGCAGGAAAGTTATCCAGATTCAAATGCTCCCTAGAGAGCAATATTCGCCTAGTCATTACAGGCGCTTATCCTGATGTTTTGAATCAGAAGAGGATTGTTCTACTTATTTTCTAGCATAGCTCAGATCAGTTCAAAGACATTCCTATTCCCGATGTCCCCAGATCGGTGGAAGATATTTGTTCCTATCCTGATATTCAGTTCAGTTGAAGGAACAGCCTCCGGATCTCCCAAGATCTTCCGAATGAGGAAGCCCTCTGATACATCAGATCAGTTGGAAATATCTACTCCCTGACGATTTAGTTCGTTCAGAAGAAGAAACTCGTCTGCCCAGTCCTGATGCCTAACCATCAGTTGAAGACGCTTTCTTTACCCGGCGTACACAGTTCAGAAGAGATATTCGTTCCTATTCCTGATAAATCAGACTTTCAGTTGAGGGAACCGCCTCCGGATCTCGTCGATCTTACGAAGGAGCAAGCCACTGATGCCCAGATCAGATGGAGATATCTGCCTGATTGACTTTTTCATTCAGATGAAGATTGTCCTACTTATTTTCTGGCATCATGTCCAGATCAGTTTAAAGGCATTCTTTCCCCGGCGTACACAGTTCAGAAGAGATATTGTTCATATCCTGATTACCAGTTCAGTTGAAGGAACCGCCTCCGGATCCCCGTGGTCTTACGAAGGAGCTAGCCGCTAATTCCCAGATTAGTTGGAATATCTACCTGATGATTTAATTGCATCAGAAGAGATGTCTGCCCAGATTCCCAGATCATGATTCCCAGATCAGAGATACCTATTACCCGTTGATGTCCGAATCAACCGATGTATCTCCCTCGATTCCCAGATCGACTTAAGACATCTATCCCGATGCAAGTTCGGAGACATTTGCTACGTCTGATACTCAGATCAGTCGAGATGTTCCTTCTCTTGATGCCCAGATCATTTGAAGTGTTTCCCCTGCCTATGGGTGCCCGTTCCTTCTTATCGCAAGTTGGAGCTACTTAATTATCCAGGTCAATTGAAGTTTTTTCTCCTCGCCTGCGGGGTGGTACATTCCTTCTTATTGCAAGATGGAATCTTCTATTGATCAAGAGCACAAATTTTCGAGTTCATTCTGGTATTCAATCTCCTTCCACCTCAACGGTTCGAAACTTTCGTTTCTCACTCGTCAGGTTTAAGAAGTTTGAATAGGGGCAGCTGTTGCACCCCAAAATTTGCCCTCTTTATTTGAGCTATAAGTTATCCAAGACGTTTATTTCGTCGTTCGAAAAGGAAAAAAAATAATAAAAAGTTTTCATGGGTTTAAGAAGGTACGGAGTGAAATATGGTTCAAACAGTGGAAATACGAGAAAATTCATAAATCTTATTCTGAAAGTGATATGAGGTTTAGAAGGTACCGACTGTTTCGACGTTATCTACAACTTTCGTGTTTGGCTCAGAAACCAATTTCATGAGGAAGGTTGTCGAATTTTCAAATTACTGGAGCGTTCGCAGTGAAAAATGGTGCTGAACCGTAGGTTTTCGGACACTAAAAAATTCATATCTCACAATCCGCTCATCCGATTCACTCGAGATTTTAACTGAAGCTCTGTGCTAATATTCCCTACATTTTATATGTTCGAACCGGAGACCAATTATGCACCAAAAATTCCCAGCATTTTGAAGAACACCTTGATTTTTCAGTGAAAAGTGTGCTTTCGGGTATGTCGCGGCGAGTTTGAAAATTCATAACTCCTTCGATTTTTATTGTATGAGGTCCATTCCGGCGGCATTCTCTCGGAAATTTCGTTATCTTCGATTCTTCGTCACACGTGCTTGTTCAGATTTCAAGCCGAAGGATGAGTTTTATCGAGTTATTTGAGCGGTACGCACAAAATTCTGCACAGTCGCACCGGATGAACCGATATTTCTCGCCATTCAAACGCGCATAATTTCCTCACCGTTTGTCGGATTGAGACGATTCTTGCGGCTACGAGTCACAAATTTAGTCATCTTCGAGATGACGTTAGTCCTGTTTCCGGATTTTGCACCGAGTCACATTTCCCCGAAAATGAGCAAAAAAGAGATACGTCAGGGGCATTTTTGACACTTCACCACATACACTATATAAATTAGTTTTCCCCCTTTTCTCTCATAACTCAATTTGAACCAAAAAAATTCAGAAGAGAGCTCTCTCAATTTTCTCTTAACTCTGTAGCAACAAATTTCACTTCCTCTGGAATTTCACTCACGAATACATGAGTTTTCTCAAGAGCGTAGCAATGAAAATGGATTGAAGCACTATTCTCCACTGTGAACCACTGCTGGACCACTCTTCTCCGCCGCAAATCTCTTTCGTTCTGTTTGATTCACACATCGACTTCCCACACGTGCCGCGTTCTGTGTTCGTTGCAGCGACTTCTCCTTTGGTTGCAGCTTCGACAATCGGTCATCCTCGCTCCGTTTCTCTAATTCAAACTTCTCTCCGATCGCTCGCGGGATTTTTAGTTTCCTTGCTCTCGTCGCTACAGTTTACGGATCATAATCCGTTTGGTATTGATTTCGTTTCATTTTATTTTTTCTCGCACTTTATCGCTTTCTCGCATCATCCTATAACATGAGAAGTAGGACCTAGACATTCATCTGGCCAAGCCCTCGAAAGAGGCTCTGTTTTTGTTGGTGTGTTTATATTTGTGCTTTGCGGCAGGGAGTCACGGTGTAATAAGTCCTAGATGGCACTCCGTTAAGTCCTCATGGAAGGCATGCAGAAAGGGTTAGTAATCAACTCCCGCCTAGTCTCATCGAGTCTGTTCATTATGCGCACGCTTCGCGTCGCTTGCTTTTGAACCTGCACAAGATCTTGTTATCGAGTATGTCAGGAAAAGGGTTCATGCAGCCGGACCCCCGCACTTCCTATAGCTCGCATCGCTCGGCGTTGATGCTCGGTGTACGCACGTACCATTTTCCTTTACGATCCGTGACGGCTTGGTTGCTGAGAGGAACTCGCTCCTCTTGTCTATGGCCCGATCATTTTCGCGAGGTCTGATGCTTGGTTGACTTGGGTTGAGCTGCTCCCCTTGGCTATGGCGGGACCGCTTTTCTACCATTCGGCCAGTGCCGTTGGTTTTGTTTGCTTTACGAGCGGAGCTCGTCTGTGTGATATTATTGTTTGCTTTCGCCTTTTCCCCATAGGTTGCTAGTTTAGCTTAGACTTGTACCCTTTGTATGATAACATTAGGTAGCAAGTTTTCCCCCTTAGCTTAGGTTTTCCTCATGCATTGTTTAAAACACAAACCACACTCTTTGATTTTCTTTTCTTAAGAACTTGTTAGGCAAAATACCCTTTTTGATCCCATATGTTATCCTCGGGGTTCATTTTGGTCCCTTAATTTTAAAAAGTTTCATATTGGTCCCTTAACTCTTTAAAAGGTGTCATTTTAGTCTTTTTTGTCATATTAGCGACCGATTTAGCGACCAATTTTTCAATTTTGTCGTCGCTAATATGACAAAAAGGACTAAAATGACACCTTTTAAAGAGTTATGGGACCAATATGGAACTTTTTGAAATTAAGGGACCAAAATGAACCTCGAGATTAACATACGGGACCAAAAAGGGTATTTTGCCAACTTGTTATTTCCGCTCCATTCCCAAGCATAAGCCTCCAAAGGTCGAGCAGCGGAGTGCGAATGTAACTCGTTCACCTAAAAAACACAAAACAAATAGAAACTAGTTAGCCGAGCTACGGTAGCTCTGATTCTGCAAAACAGATACGTAGGCAGCGGGGTAGGGCCCGTGCGAGCACAATCCTTTCTTTTCCCTATATTCTGCATTCATTTTAGTCCAGATTAGCGCACTTTGCTTACACACCCATAGTTTTAGACACAAGCGTGGATACCATCGAGTACGATGGGCGCGAGGGGTGCTAACACCTTCCCCTCGTGTAACCGACTCCCTTACCCTTTTTCTCTGGTCGTGAGACCGTTGTTTTGTTTTGTGGTTTGCTGGCATTCCCTTCCTTTTCAGGATAAATATGTTAGTGGCGACTCTGTTAATTTTCGCGGTAGCGACAGAGTGTTACTCCAAATGCTACCACATGCATATGCATAAGTTTGAGTCACATTCAAGTCGCATTGAATTGCATTTGAATTGTGTTTGGATTGTTGAGATGATGAGATGTTTGTTGTGACGTGATGATGAGATGTTTGTTGCGACGTGATGATACTATAATTGTGAATTTGAATATGTGGTCCTAATTGGTTACTGACATTGTTGCCGTTTTGAAAGTTGTATTATATTGATAAATTATGAAGTTGTAATAATTGTTGTATGAAGTGGTGACATTATGTATGATCTATATCTCCTATATTATTTATCATGCATTCCTTTATATTGTAAGATATTTCACCCCTTTGTTGATATTCCCCTACCATGGAAAATGGGCGGGTACTCAAGATTAGCCGTGGATGTTAGAGGTTATTTATATGAAGTCTTTATGTTGCTCTATGATAAGGCAAGAGGGCCTGGCAATGATACGTAGCACTCGGGGGGATAGTCGTTATTATTTAAGATGTTGTATTCAATGTTGACATTTATTTTCAGTTGAATGAAAGATGTTTCTAAGTTGATTTTAAATGTTAAGTTGAAGTTGGATTCCATTGAATAGAGTTGTGTTTCTGAATGCTATGTATGTTAAATTAAATACGAGTTGTTTATTTGTTTTAAGTTGAAATATGGCATCCCATTGTATGTTGAAGATTTTTAAATGCACTCTGATTTTCGCTTATAACTACCGGGTAGAATTGGAGTGTTGCAACCAACGGGGGAGGCTTGAAATTATTTAGGACTTGACCATCCCAGATTTCCATCGTCATAGGTTGTGGATCAATCGGACCATCCAAGTCATCGTCTTCTGGTTAAGGGTGATGTTCATTTTTCTACATGGTGTGCACACTTCCCTGCAATAGCTCATTTTGGTAGCGCATGTCTTCCACATTGGTAAGTAGGACTTCCATGGCAACCTGTGCTGCCTAATTGTTGTTGTTTGCACTCGTCATATAAGGATGACGAGTTCGATGGATTGAAATGTTGTGTGGTGCAGACGAGTTTTACCATAGTCCGATGGTGGACGCCAAATGTTCACACAAAGAATAATAATTAAATAACTCCTCTGATGACGGTTAGAAAAAAAAGTCATAGTAGATAACTTCTTCGTATGAATTCAGTCTCCTCTTTTTAGTTTAAAGTATGCTTCCTTTATACTGACCCCTTAGCCTAGAATGAGACATGGGATATAAGTGCAGTTAAATCCCAATCAAGAGTCATAATAACCAATTATTCAATTATTATTGTGTTAAGGAAATATGTTTGGACATCGTCATGAAATAAATGTACATAAATTGTCATGGATATTTCAGTTTTGGGGCAGCTTATCTCGTGCTTAGATTTAAAAATGGGTCATGGTCGACTCAGTTATGACCACGCCTGCCAACCTTAAGGTTAACTGCCAACTCCCGGATGTACACCACTCTTCTCATATCTGATTTTTCAAACTTGTTTATCCAAAAGAGCATTGTCAAAAACCTTCGAGTTTTTTATACCCAAATCTCTTTAGGTTTATAAATTCTATCTCATTTCACCCAGTTGATTTTTCTCTCATCCTCTCTCTCACCCAAAAAAAAATCCCATTTCAACTCATTTGAAATAATTAAGTTAAAGGTTATAAGGAATCGGAGGTCGAGATTCAAGCCTTATCAATAATGTAAACATATATACGGATAATTAACCACTAATAATTTCATTAAAAAAATTGGTAGGCGAAATTCTAAAAGATATTATTATTTAATATCTTAATTTAGTATAATTTTGTGTCTAGAATTTGTAAATTTCTTTAATCTAGGCTCAATCATCATAGTATAATTAAAAAAGAGAATTTCTTTATTGACCTCTCTATGGAGACAACCTCCCGCGAAAATTTCAAACTACCCCTGTTTCGGAGATGCATTTCCGGAGTAAATTTTTTTAGATTTTTTCGGATTTCGGAAATGCATCTCCGAAAAAAATCCCAAAAAAATGAGATTTTGATTAATTCGGAGATGCATCTCCGAAAAAACCCCCCAAAAAGACTTTTTCGGATATACATATCCGAAAAAATCTCAAAAATTAAAAATTTTGGGATATTAATTAATTCACATATCATAAATTTGATATAATTTATGAGTTATAAATAATAATTATTATATATTTTTATTCTGTTTCATATTTTAAAATTTAAAAATAATTTCAATTACAAAAAGATTAAAATAATTCAAATTATTAAAATGTAGTTATAAATAATTCTAATTTATGTTTCTACGGTTGATAATAATAATGAAATAGATCAAGTAAGAACAATAATAATAATAATAATAATAATAATAATAATAATAATAATAATAATAATAATAATAATAATAATAATAATAATGATAAAAAAATTATTTTTCATAATTAATTATGATAAAAAAAATCATTTTTCATAATTAATTATGATAAAAATATCATTTTTCATTTAGTTAAAAAAATTAAAAAAGAATTTTGTCTTAATTTTATTTAGTGAATAAATTTTATATTTAATTTTATATAATTCAAATTTTACTTATGACATGTTTTTAATTTATATAAGTTAGTAAAATAACTTTTAACTTTAAAATTGTTTAGGAAATTTTGTTTATAAAATGATTTTTAATAACTATAAAAAAAAATTGAAAATTAATTTATAAAATGATTTATCAAAAAAAAAAAAGAAAATAAATATCTTTATTATTATTATTATTATTAATTTTTTATATATAAATAAAATATTAATTTAAATATTTATTAGGTTAATATTATTATTACATCTTATATATTTAATAATATATTTTGATTAATACAATTAATTATTCTATTAATTGTAATGATTCACCTTGATTTTAATTTTTTAATAATTATTGAATTTTTTCGGAAATGCATATCCAAAAATTCTAAGATCAAAAATTGAAATATTTCGGATATGCACCTCCGAATACACCCTCTTAAAAAAAAGGTGATTTCGGAAATGCATCTTCGAAAACACTTTTTTTTTGTGTTTTCGGAAGTACATTTTCGAAATCACCTTTTTTTTTTTGTGTTTTCGGAAGTACACTTTTGAAATCAACTTTTTTTCAAAATAAAAGTAATTTCGGAGATGTATTTTTGAAATGTAGAGACATTCTGAAAATTTCTCCGCGGATGATCAAGAAAGTTAGGGGAATTTCTCCGGAAAAAAAAGTATTTATACTTTAATTTTACTTTATCCCGCCTAACATCTTTTTACCATTAATTTATCTAATGGTACCTTTGGAAGCAAAACTCATAAAGAAAAGTTAAATATCCTTTCGAGAATAATAAGGGGCAGGACTATATATAATACACATATAGTATAATTTAACCTGGGTCATTATATATGTTTGGCTCCAAGGTCCACCAATGAGCCATTCTGGTCTGACCTAATCTTTCTCAATTTACTTTTCATGTTGATGTTGTAAATTATCAATGGACGTCACTTTATATAGTGGAGATTAGAACAAAGAATATTTTAAAAAATATTTGGTCAGAGGTTCGGATGCTCCGTACAAAAAGAAAAGAAATTAGTTTTATAGGCAAATAAAAATTAGTTTTTTAACCTTTACAAAATTAGAAAATTCGAATGGAAGATGCATATTCGAGGGTCAACTACGTTTCGTGTTGTACAGTACATCCCCATTTTGAAGAATGCCTTCTTATCCACTAGAGTTGCTAAAATGGACACTTCTTAATCTCAACTCTGCCAAATGGATTGAACTATTATAACAAATAGTACGTCAATTAGTCATTTTTCATTAAGCTTTATCCACAAAATAAAACTATAGATTAAGCTTATGGGTACATGTTGTTGGGTGGACTAATTTTTTAAGTAGAACTTATCAATTATTAAAAGGAAAAGAAAAAGTGAAATTCTTTTTCTCTGTTCTCTTGGAAACTTTAATATAGTATTTGGGAAATATTTTAACCAACAAAAGTAATTTTTTGAAAAAAATTGAAATTATTTGACCAAAATCTATTATTTAAAAAAAAATGAAAAACTACTAAAATAATATAAATTTATAAAGTATTTTTTTAAAATTAAATTTAAGAAATTTCAAATAATACTAAAAAAATTGAAATTACTCTTTTACTATATGTAGTGCAAAGATTAAATTATTTATTATTAATTTTTCAAAATTTACAAGATATTCTTCATAGTTTATGAGAATTTTAAATTCACCTCCAAAATTTTCAAAAATTTACAAATAAGTCTTTAATAATTTTAAAATTTTACAAATTAGTCTCTTCAAATTTTCAAAAATTGTAAATTGATTCATATTTTTATTTTGGCCCAAAAGTTTTAAAGTTTATGAAAATGACTCCAAAAATTTAGCATTGAATCATTTTAATACTCCATCCGAACAAAAGATTTTAAAAATGAATGAATTTCAATTGAATCATTTGAATTATTTAAAATTTTGAATTCCTTAAAAAATTTCAATTACCTCATTCAAACACACTTTAAAAGTGTGTTTAGATAAAACATTTTAATGAGGAAAAGTACTTTTTGAGGAAATTTTATATGGCTTGACCAAAATTTATTGTTTTGATAAAAAATATGGAGAATTGTTAAAATGATGTAAGTTTATGAAGTATTTTTTCTAAATTAAATTTAGAGTGTGTTTGGATGAGGTAATTGAGAATTTTTAAGGAATTTAAAATCCTAAACAATTTAAAATGATTCAATTGAAATCCATTTATTTTTAAATTGTTTTGTTTGGATGAAGTATTAAAATGATTCATTGTTAAATTTTTAGGGTCACTTTTATAAACTTTGAGACTTTTGGGTCAAATTAAATATATGAAAAATAGGAACCGATTTGTAGTTTTTGAAAATTTGAAGGGACTAATTTGTAAAATTCAAAATTATTAGGGACTTATTTGCAATTTTTAAAATTTTTTGGAGGTGAATTTGAAATTTTCATGAAATATGAGGACCATCTTGTAAGATTTTAAAATTTAATAATAAACAATTTAACATTTGCATTATATAGAATGAAGAAGCAATTTAAAATTCTTTACTTTTTGGTGTCATTTGAAATTCCTTAAATTTAACTTGAATAAAATACTTCATAAATTTACATCATTTAACAATTCTTCATATTTTGCATCCAAACAATTAATTTTAATCAAGTCATTTTAAATTCTCTCAAAAAATTATTTCTCATTAAAATGCTTCATCTAAACACACTCTTAGGCTTTGTTTGGATTGATGGAATGAGATGGAGCGGAGCGGAATGAGATGGAATAAAATGATATTTCATTGTTTGGATAATTTAAAAACGGATTGAGTGGAGCGAAATGAAGTGGTATGGATTTCATTCTATTCCATCAGTTACCACCATATTCCTTCCCCTCCGATTTGGGAGGAATGAACAATCTACCTTGTTTTGTCCTAAAATTCTCAAACAATAGAATGATATCTTCGTTCAGCTCCGCTTCATTCCGCTTCATCCCACTCCGCTCCACTCCATTCCACTTCGTTCATTTCATGATATCTAAAAAGTAAAGAATTTGAAATTGCTTTCTCTTTTTATATAATACGAATGTTTGTTATTAATTTTTTAAATTTTGCAAGATAGTCCTCATATTAATTTATGAAAATATCAAATTCATCTCCAAAATTTTCAAAAAATTGCAAATAAATCTCTAATAATTTTTAAATTTTATAAATTGGTCCCTTCAAATTTTCAAAAATTGTAAATTAGTCGCTATGTTTCTTATTTTAGATTTGGTCCAAAAGTTTTAAAATTTATAAAAATAACCCCAAATATTTAACAATGAATCATTTTAATACTCTATCTAAAAAAATTATAATTGAATAAATTTTAATTAAACTAGTTTGTAAACCCGTGCGATGCACGGGTATTTGAGAATTAAAAATTATAATCTTTATTAAATATTTATATTTAGTTTATTATTGACCTATTAAACTATATTATTAGTGCTAATATATAACAATTACATAATAGTCTGATATTTTTATTAATATTATTCTTTTACATAATTTTATCTTTTATTTACTATGACTTCTATTTATTTTAATTTATTATAATTAATGTATATATTTATATTAGACGATGTGAAATAATTCCATTATTTAAGTTCTTTGTAACCACTAATATATTAGTCAATGAATTGAAATAAGAATGTCTGTTATTTTTCAATAGAGTGTTGGAGAATTTCTCAAATAAATGACTTTAAAATTTCAAGTCTTTTTTTCTTCATAAAATAGAATTAAGTTACAATTTCTAATAATAACATGATAGTGGCTTTTTTTTCATTTTTTAGAAAATAAATATATAAATAAAGTTTATGAAATTGTTATTATTTATTAGTACAATTTGCAAATATTTAAGATGATCACTTGCAATTTTTTCAATTATAATTTTTTTTCAAGGTTTCAATTATGTTTGCATATATATATATATATATATATATATATATATATATATATATATATATATATATATATATATATATATATATATATATATATATATATATATATATATATATATATATATATATATATATATATATATATATATATATATATATATATATATATATATATATATAAGAAAAGTTAGAAAATATATATTAAAAAAAAGCTTACATATTACATTGTCTACTAATAAAATTAAAAGTTAAAATTGCACATAAAATCTCTGCAGTCATGAATAATATCATCAACAGTTGGTATGCAAAATTTTCCTTTCAAGCATCCATGACTACCGGTACATATGTTTGGAGCTTTATGCTTTGAATGTTATTTTTCATTGAGACACGACACCATCTCTCAGAGTTCCAATCAAGCTATTACCTCTCTAACACTATTCCAAATTATGAAATTATCTCGTTCCTGCAACATTAACTATAAACTTAATATCAAATAAAATAATAAGAGAAATAGTAGGTCATTCTTTAAGATGAAATTTTTGTAATAGTAATACAAATCCAACATAATTGTATGTGAAAAATGGAGTGCAATGGAAAATGGAGTGTTAGTAGGAGAGGTTCAAAAACATAGATGACTTTATATGGTATTTATACATGAGTTCTTGAAATTAAAGATGCATAATAGATTAAATGAGGTTTTTAAGTGACATGAGTAACTGAACAAACAACACTAAATTAATTTTAATGGTGGAATGATGGAATATAATGAGTTTTTAAGTTGAATTTTATGTTTTGTACGTAACTGAAAATATTCTTTTGACAAAAAATTAAATAAGGAATAGAAAGGCAAGTATATAAAAAGTTCATATTGGGCTATCCTACCTATATTCCCATTATCTTTATTATTAATAGTATTAAATTATAAAAGGAAAAGGATAAGCTTTTTGTAACTTGTAGTAATAAATAATTAACCTAAAAATAATAATAAAGAAATTTTAAAACATACTTAAATAATATTTTTCTAGCCAAAAGAATTATGAAAAAATGTATTAGTTACAATTTTAATAATATATTATTTATTATTTATTATTGTTGTTGTTATTATTATTATTATTATTATTATTATTATTATTATTATTGAGATTATTATTATTATATTTATAATTATTATTTATTTTTTATGGATGATCAATTTAGTAAAATTAGAATTATTAGTTATAATCTAGTAATTATTAAAATAAATTTATTTTTTATTTTTTATTTTTATTTATTATTATCATTTTAGTGTATTATTTATTTATTTTACATGAATGCAATCAATTTGTAGAAAAATGTAGTAGTTACAATTTTAATAATATATTATTTATTATTGTTGTTATTAATATTATTATTATTATTAAGATTATTATTATATTTATAATTATTAAAATTAGAATTAGGGTTTAAGATTTTTATTTAGAATAACTATGAAGGTGACATGTGGCCAAATTTTGTTTAGAGATACTATCAAGGTGACATGTGGCTAGGGTTGCCATCATGACAACCTTGGATTTATATATACTAGATTATTTTTGATTGAATCATTTGAATGGATTTCCAATAACCTCATCCAAACACACTCTTAAATTTTTAAATCTCATTGATACGTTATAATATATTTTTAAAGTGTTTGAAGTTTAAGATTTGAACGTACTCTAAACTTGGTAATCAAATATTTAATATAAATATTCTATTTAATCAATTAAAGCTAACATAAATTAAAAACACTACTTAAATACAAACAAAATTATAGTAGACACGAACTAGTTTCTTTACCAGATCCAACCATGCATGTCATGATTTTATTAAATGTTTCGAAGTAAATCAAACTTGAACAAATAGTATCAACGAATCTAATCAGAATAACATCAAACTTGATCGAACCCTCGTAGCGACGTTGGCTAAATATTGACAGTTTTTCTTTCTAAAAAAGCATGTTAAAGTCATAACTCTCTATTAGTTTCTTCATAACTGTGAAAGTGCAAGGATAGTGAATTATGATTGCTCATCACTAATGTTCGAAAGATTGAAAATAAAAATCAAAGTGCAAGGATAATCAAATATTGAGAGTATGGTTCTCACATCGTTGTCTCTTTCAATTGGTCAAAAAAGAACTTTAATCAAAAAAAGAATAAAACGATAAAGTGTGAGACCGTGTGAGCTTTCACGTCTTTAATTTCTTTGATGTTGATCTTTGAATTTGACTTAACTGATTTACTCTCATCATTAGAACTTTAATCAACTTTTATTTTTGATAGCTTCTATCTGATGATGCTTATGATTAACTTTGTTATGTTCTTTTGTCACCAATAAAACCACATATAGCTTTATCACCTGCCACTACTTGAAAAAACATGTTTAACCTTTATTAGATATGAGTGTTACCTCAATTTCAAAGGCGAGGTAACAGAGGGCATCATAAACATGTTTAAACTTGTAGTGGGTTTGATCCCCTGCAACTGCTTATTCATTTTTTAGGCAATACCTTACCTCTCGGTTATTAATATACAAAGTTTCTTATTTTACATTGTTTTTGTTTCAATCTACAAGTACAAATGTTTGACAAACTCTAAATCCGATTCATCGCAATCACTGTCAATATGGGGTGAAGATCAGATGCTAGAACTTCGTTTCTTTGAATTTTGGAGAAGATCAAATGTTGGATATTGCATGCATTTATTTTTTATATAAAATAAAAAAGGATTAGATAAATAAAATAAATTTACAGTTACATGTTAACAAATTATGTAAGAAAACCAACCTTAAAGCAAATATTTTTCTGCTCTTGCAATCCATCACATAGATCTTTTCCAATCTTCTTTAAGTTTCACTTTTGTTATGACAAATTCTTTCATTATCAATGTTTGGGTTTCACAACGTAGCGTCCTAAATATATAGTGGTGGTGTTCGCATTCTGATTGGATGTAAAGGGTTTCTTGTAGATTGAAGTGTTGACAATATCTTGAGCATTATTACTTTATAAATGGACAACAAGATATATTGAGACAAAACTGAATTACTTTTTTCCCTTTGTTTTTACCTAAAACCGAGGGCAAATATTATTTCTTTTTAAATAAAAAATAAACAAAAATAGGGACTTTTCCACTCGGTTCCAAAATCAACCGAGGTAGTAGATTACATCTATTTCAAAAAAATGGTGAATGGAAAAAACTTGAAAGAAACATGTATTGTTTTGTCTTTTAATTTTTTACCATTTATCAATTTTTTTTGTGTTGCAATAATCATACAACCGACTATATTCAAAACAAATTGCACTATGATTAGGAATAAGTTTCTCAGTATTATCAACCGAATAAAGCGATATATTACATAATGTTTTCTTTGATTGATAATATTGGGTAGTTATTCCAAAATATAACATTGTTTTCTTTTAGCATTCAACATTGTCAAGATATAGAAACACCACCTCCACCACCAACAACAAAAACAACATCATTATGTGAGATAGAATGCAAGAGCAGAAAAATAATTTGTTAAAGGTGGGTGTTAGAAGAACAACAACACATAACCAAAGAATTTTTCTGTCTTGCAATCCATCTCAAATAATGATGTTTACGAGTATGGAGAAGTTGTATATATGAGTTAGGTTTACGGTAAAACTTAATTATTAGAGAAATTGATGGAATAGATTATTTAATATTTAAATAAAAACTAAAATAAAAATAAATTTGTAACTTATAAAGAAATAAAAATAAAAGTTGTGGTTGTTGTGATTCACGGGAAGAAAATCATAGTGGCTCACCCTTCAGGCCTAACGACACTATCCATAAAAAACAGACAAAAGCAACACATTTTCAAGACCAACAACAAGATCCAAACAATCTGCTAGAATTTCAAATCAAATAAATTAGCTTATCACAATGAAATTAAGTTAAAGTGTGACGCAATTCTAAGATTTGAGAATTTTACATATAAATTGAAGAATGTATTTAGTCTTTAGGGTTTCAATTTTAGAGAGTCTATGACATATTTTTGTGCCAAGGAGGGGGAAATGAAATCTATGTTGAAGTATGCCGTAAAACCTTTGTTGATGAAGAGAAAGAAAACATGTTTTGAGATTGCCAAAAATCAGAAAGTCAAAAAATATTATGGTCCGAACGGTTCACGAGTATCGAACTCGGTCGGTTCGGTTCATTGATCCATTCATTAATGTTAGAATATTTTATATTAATTTGAAGATCATATCAATTAATATAAAATAATACTATAAGATATTTATAATATTTTAAAAGATATTATAAGATATATATTTATAATATTCTAAAAGATATTATAAGAGATATATATATATATATATATATATATATATATATATATATATATATATATATATATATATATATATATATATATATATTTATAATAGTCTAAGAGATACTATAAGATATTTATAATATTTGAGAGATATTATAAGATTATAATAATATCTTTTATTCTAACAATTAAGGTTGTTAAGGAGATGTGTTTTGAGATTTGTTATTGATTTGTTGGATTTTGACTATTATAAATATGAATCTTTTCTATTATTATAGTATGACAATTTTAGAGCTTTAGAGAAAAAGAGAGAAATAAGGGTTTAGGGAATTCCAAGGAAAAAATTAGAAAGGAAAAAGTTTTTGGGAAACCTTTGGAGTTATATAAAGGGATTGGGAAATACTTCAAAACACCTTGGGTTTTGAGAGTAGGAGAGGTTGGGAAACACTTAGGTAGAAAATAAGGTTTGTTCTTTGGGAACTGCGAAGATTATTTTTTTTGTAAATCATCTATAATCTCTTGTAACAACTTTCTGAGTATAGTGAATTGGAGAGCTGCTCTCTTCCCCAGAGTAATCGTTTGATCGAACTGGGTAAACAAACCTTCTTCTTTTTTCTCGTCTTATTCTGTTATATTATCTGTGTACAGATTATTATTGCAGTAGACCATTTATTTTGGTTGCTACTATTCTTTGTCTCACAAATTGATATTGAATTTTTTCGTAATTCACAACAAGATTCACAACAAGTGGTGTGGTGAGCATGGAGCAAAGAGGTATTGTTTACAAGTGAGCACCATGGTTAGATGGGAGATCGAGAAATTTTTCGGAAACAACGACTTTGAGTTGTGGAAAATTAAGATGCAAGAAATTTTAAATAGTGAAGCGTTGATGCCTGTAGGGCTTACACATGTACATAAGAATGAGATGTTGGATAAGGCCAGAAGTGTCATTATCTTGTGCCTCGAGGATAAAGTTCTAAGAGAAGTCTCCAGGGAGAAACTACGGTTGCTATGTGGTTAAAATTTGAATCATTGTATATGACAAAGTCTTTGGCTCACAGGTTGTATCTGAAACAACAACTATATTCATTCCGAATGGTGGAGAACAAATTCATGGTTGAGCAGCTTACAGAATTTCAAAAGATTATTGATGATCTTGGGAATATTGAAGTGAAGATTAATGATGAGGACAAGGTTTTGCTCCTGTTGAGTTCATTATCCAGATCCTTTAAGCACTTTAAGGATGTCCTTCTTTATAGTAAGGAAGGTACTGTTACTTTTAATGAAGTCCAGACAATGGTGAAATCCAAATAATTTTCAAAGTCGAAAGAGTGTGATATGGTTTCGTTGAAGGAATTCCCTTGCAAAAGAAGGTAGATGGAGAGGAGGGGATGAAAGAAAATATTTTTAATTAAATGTGTTTGGTTCAAATTTTATGAGGGGAGGGGAGGGAGGGGGGAAAACTCTCCAAAACACACTTTTTTCGTCCCCCAAATTGGGGGATTTAAAGGGGAGAGGAGAGAATCTGAACTTTGATATTTAAAAAATTATTATAATTACTATAATATCCTCAATTTTATTTTAATATTTCAAAATTATTCATTTTCTTTTGTACTATTGATTTTTTTTTGGTGATTTTCTATGTTATTTCCATCAATTTATTATAATTGTTCTCCATCTTCAAATATTTTTTTGTTTTTTATTATTCAATATAAATTATATATAATATTTAATAATATAAATATTTTTTATTTTATAAAAATTATATAAATTATATATAAATTATATATAATATATTTTTTTATGTTTCTGTTATTTAATAATAAGTTGTTTTATGTATTTCTTTTATTAGATGGTTCATCATAATTTAAAAATTATTATGAACACATAGTTTAATTTGTGTTGGAGAATTATATTGTTAATGAAGTTGTTGTGAAAAACGATGTCAAGAACAAAATATAATAGGAATTAGGGAAGATAAAAAGAACACAAGAATTGGTTATAACTGCTATTCTTTTACTTTCTCTTAAAACAAGATTACAAGTTTACAAGAATAACAAATAACCTCTCTCACCCTAAATTAGGATTTGCAGCTTAGCAATGATGAGAGACTAGTATGCTATTTATAATAAAACCTAACATACTAACTAATGGGCTTTTTCCACAAGGCTCATTACACAAGCCAACTTAATAAACAAGCTAACTTAACAAATTAGGGTTTAAACACTAAAACCTAATTTAACATGCTAACAACCCTAGCATCTTCGACACAAGTATGTGAACAACCTTCGACTTCATGCTTAATCATGTCGAACCAAGAAGCTACCCTTCGACCAGGGCCGGTCCCGACTTTTTGGAGGCCCTGGGCAAATAATTGAAATGGCCCCTAATATATAATATAATTTTCTTTAAAAAGTTCATATTTTAATCAATATTATCAAAGAAGAAGAGAGAAAGAGGTGAATTTTTATTAGATTAATATTCATCTATATATTAATATTAAGATTTATTAGTTTTTAAAAAAGAAAACAAAATAAACAAAAAGAAAAAGTGTATCCTGTAACAAATTTAATGGCAATAAAGATGGTAATATTTATCTATATATTAATATTAAGATTTATTAGTTTTTGAAAAAGAAAACAAAATAAACAAAAAGAAAAAGTGTATCCTGTTTCCTGTAACAAATTTAATGGCAATAAAGATGGTAATATTTATCAATATGTTAATATTAAGATTTATTAGTTTTTGAAAAAGAAAACAAAATAAACAAAAAGAAAAAGTGTATCCTGTAACAAATTTAATGGCAATAAAGATGGAAAATTGTTGCAAATTTGGCACTCATCCAACAGCGCTTGAGTACATTCAAAAAAGAGAGAAAAAAATACAAACAAAACAAATGCACTCACCGAGATTTGATCTCAAGTCCCTTCTAACACAGACACACGCACTCTTCCGCTAGGCTAGAATCACAATATTGTTTATAGCTCAATCCAACTTCTTTATATAAAATATAATGTTTTATTTATAAAACCCATAACCAAAAATTTGAGGCCCTATTTTTTTTTTGAGGCCCTGGGCTGTGGGCCTGGTTGCCCTGGCCCAGGGCCGGCCCTGCCTTCGACCATACTAGAGTTCGATCCAATATCCCACAGAAGTATATTCAAAATTTTTATATAATAAGTTATAATTTTTTAATCACTCAACAATATAAATTTTTTTATTTAATTATTTATTCATATGTTATTACCAAAAAATATTTGTGAATTTTTTAATTTTTAAATATCATATAATTTATATAAGATCATAAGGATAAAAATGTAAATAAAATTTCTCCTCTTCCCTTGTGAACCAAATATATTTTTCATTAAAATTTCTCATTTCCCCTCCCCTCTTTTGAACCAAACATATATATAATTAAAAAAATCTCTCACCTCCCCCTCCCCCTAAGGGTCTATTTGGTTAGAGATAAATAGAGGGGAGGGGAGGGGAGGGGAGGAGATATTTAATAGTTTACGTGTTCAAATTTTAAGAGGGGTGGGAGGTAGATGGAGGGGATCAAATTTCCTTTTGAGCCACTTTTTGCTTCCCTCCGATTTGGGAGGATTCGGAGGGAAGGGGAGGTGCTCTATATTAGTTATAATTATATTAACATATTTACCCGTATTATAATTATAATTAAATTTGTTTATTTCATATTTTTGTTATTTTTTAATTATTATAATTTTTAATCATTATAATATTTTTGTTTCTAATAATTTTGTTAGATTTTATTGTATTCAATACTTTTTTAAAACTATATATTATAACCGTTATGTTTTTATAATTTTTTTTTAAGTTATAGAGTTGAATACTTATATTTCGTCAATGAATTTGTATTTAAATTATAAATGGTAAATATCGTGAATCTTATGGTAAAATCACAAGGTTAAAAATAAAAATTAGTTTCAAAATACCTCCCCTCCTCTTCTGAACCAAATATATTTGTAAATAAAATTTCTCCCCTCCCCTCCCCCTTCATATTTTGAACCAAACATATATGTAATTAAAATCTATCCCCTCCCCTCCCTTCCCCTTGATAAAAATCTCTCCCCTCGATTGAATCAAACAGACCCTAAGTGTATACATTCACCAATAGATATTGGAATATCTCATGATAAATGATTGTAAGAAACATTTATTGTATGGATCAATTCGTGATGCTATACAAAATATTTCGAGTTTAAATTACTTGAATATTTATTTTAACATGTTTCGTCAAGGATAGGAAACAAACAACATTATAATTTCATGTTGGTAGCTAGTGGCGTGTTTTCTTTTCTTCTTATACTTCCAATTTTTCTGACTTTCTATTGGATGAGGAAAAGAAACCAAAAAAAATATTTTGATTCACCAACAATTAATCAATTAGATAAGGTTTCATATCGATACTTAAATAAGGTTTCATATCGATATTTACATACAAATCTTTTTATATATACGTCCATGTTTTGTTGCGTTTGGAGAAAGTGAAGTAAAAGAGATATATAGAAGAGAGAAAGGGTAACTAATTCGGTAACAAAATTCTGTTACGCTTTTCAGAATGGCAAGTTCAGATCAACAACCAGAGAAATCACAACCAGTGATGATAGTTGCAATCGACGAGAGCGAACACAGTGCTTACGCTCTCAAATGGACTCTCGATCATTTCTTCAATAACAACAATCCTGTTTTCAAGCTTGTTCTTCTTCATGCAAGACCTATTGAAAGCAAATGTAAGGAAGAAATCCCACATTGGTTAGAAAAGGAAATAATGAACGCTTTATAAGTGAGAGAACTCACACACCTATCACCTTAAGGTTTTAGGTGGACAAGTGGTGTGTCTCTCACAAAAGTGTGTCCCAAGTGTAATATGCTCCCTCGTTAACCCCCTCAAAGTGCCTCTAACAAGACCTTCCGCTACTTTGTCTATTAGTCTCGCTGGTCCTGGTATATGTAACCCTAATTCCTTCTCAATTTCATTCATCGTTGTCATTGTTATTGATGTTTTTGTAATAAACGGCTTTGCATTAAGAAATCGGTATTTCTATTTTTGTTTTCAATTCCATGCTTGAATAGTTGAATGCATCAGGATAATTTATGTGAATTTCTGGTTTTCTGGTCTGCTTTTGATGTGAAGTTATTGAGTTTACATATTCAACCAGATCTCTAATAGTTAGGGCTAATTAAATTGTGTATTATGATATTTTAAGTATTTTATATATAGGAAATGTCACATGTGGTATAATTAATTGATGATTGAATTTTTTTAGGTAAATAATGTATTAGTGGAGGTGGTGCTACAGATGTTCTCTGTGATACAGTGGAAAATTACACGGTTATGGGGCTATAAAAAGGTACGGGTTCATTCTGGTCACAGTTATCATCCTTGGTTGATATTGATATGTGGCTCCAGGTAAATTAATCTCTTCAATTCCATTCTTAAAAGGTAATTTTTTTCTTACATTTTCTTATAGTAGAAATTTGATATGTGGCTCTAGTTAATACATGCTGTCAGTACCATGAATATCCAACATTTTCAATTAAGCCAATATCATCACAAGCACAAAATTAAGTTGTTAAAAACTTGAGTAAGTTGTACTAATTTGAAACACTTCAATCTATTGAGATAACTCTTTAATGATCATATATTGTTGTTTGAAGCAAATACTTCACTTCGTATCTGGGTCGGTACTTTAATTTGAATTTGGGTGTTTTGAACGAATCAAAAGAATGATGCTCCAAAAAAAAATTAACAATAAATACATAAGGATAAAAGAAATAATTGGATAAAAATACATTTTCATTTGACATTATGTTAAAAGAATACAAATATGAATCTTTAAATCAATGTTTATACTACATCAAAACATAAACCACCATAAAGAGACTTATCAAAATTTGAATTACTACGTAGGATATACTACTTATCTCACTTAGTTGCCCTAAAAAATATTTAATAAAAGCTTTTCAAAATTTATTAATACAGATTATCAATAATATAAAATATTCCCTATATCATTATTTTAATTTTAGAGTCTTAATTAAACTTTTTAGTTGCTAAAATTATAGATATATTAATTGATTTTATTTTATTCTATATTTTATTTATGGAAAATTACATTCTTTAATTAATTTTGACTTTCTAATGGCCCTATAATTTTGTTAGCCATTATTTTTCGAAAAAAAATTTAACAAGTATTTTTATATTAGAAAATTTTATATATATATATATATATATATATATATATATATATATATATATATATATATATATATATATATATATATATATATATATATATATATACGTAAAAAAAAATTTGGTGCCCCTAAAATTATAGGGTCCTAGGCTGACGGCCGCGAGCCCGTGCTGAGGGCTGCTTCATAATCTCCTAATCCAGTTTTACTTTTTATATGCAGAGCTACTTCACTTCATAATCTCGTAATCCAGTTATACTTTTTATATGCAGAGCGGTTTTAGGTAGTGTGAGTGGCTATTGTGCTCATTGCACCGTCATGATTGTATGCAGAGCGGTTTTAGGTAGTGTGAGTGGCTATTGTGCTCATTGCACCGTCATGATTGTAAAGAAGCCAAAAACCAAGCACTGATCTATACTGGCATATCCTTCAAAAATAAACATATAATCCTTTCAGCAAAAGAAAAATAGCAATGTTCTCAGAAAGTTTATGACTTGGTTTGTCCTATGGCATGTCTGCTTTGTAGTTTATGATAGAAAGTATGTAACTGTTGGATTGTTGGATTGTTGTTGGCTTGTTGCCCCTACCTGGGGTTTACTTTGTTTTGTATATGAAAAACTAATATTAATGTGTCTATAAAAAGTGTTTTTCTCTTTCTGAAATTTAAATTATAGTAACAGAAACATATTCAAATCATTCATATTTTCTCAATTTTGTGGATCAAATCTTTATTCTAGATGGAATTATTCTTCTACTTATTCAAATATGTCCTGTTTTGAGAATTCTTTCCATACATCGGAAGACAGGTCCTTAACGATGACTCTCAATAGAAACTACTACTGAAATGTATGTCCAAGAGAAGCAAGTGATGAATTGTCCTTGAGTTCGATAGCACCAACTAGAGAGGAACTTGAGCCATTCAAAAATTGCTTATACCATTTTGCGGAGAGCTTTGGGTATCTTCTCAACTCTGGATCATTCCTATCCACAGAGTATAGTCCAAAGCCTGATTTATATCCATCCAATAACTCAAATGCATCCATGAAAGACCACACAAAATACCCCTTTACATTTGATCCATTTCTGAAGGGAAAAAAGACATAAATGATCAGACAATGTATAGTGTTTATTTTTGTTGTCTATTTTCATAACTGTATTTTGGACATGGTATTATTTACCGCTTCTGTAACTTGTTTCAAAGATATTTTTGAGATCCTATTTTTCAAAAGGCAATCACATACCTCAAGGAATCGAGCGTGCTACCAATGTATGCTCGCAAGTATTCCACCCTTGATACATCGTGGAGTGATGCATTGCTTGCTGTCCGTTGGCCTAAAAAGACAAGCATTATGAATGGTTCACCAAATCGTTGTTAGATCCCTTGAAGCTTAATTTTACAACTCCATACAATTAAAGATGGAAAACACTTGAAAATATATGCAACAACATAGGGATTAAGTTATTTGGTTCTCTACGACAAAGAAAACCCTCTGCGCTGCAATTTATTATTCAATATTAACCAACATCCAAAGACGATTTCCTAAAAGAGACTCATTGCAATCAATGTAATCGTGAATGAAGGGTAAACATACCATTTTCATGAATGAACATAGGTGGATTGCCATAAAGGGTCTTGAATGTTTCCAGCACTTCTTGTAAAGCCCATGGTGCCATAGGGTACTGAGTCAAGTCAAGCCAGATAGTTGTATAGCAAATTAATCCAGTGATTGAATCGATTATTAATTAAGATGATAATTGTAATAAGTTTTTCAACCGTTACCTCTTTATCTGCAAGTATATCCTGTACAGCTGCAAAACCATGGAAAACAAGGGGATGATTCATTTTGCTCCACCATTTATTCGACAAGTTATAGACATGGTTTTGTGCACTTATGAAAAGGGGACTCAGATGCCAAATGATGTTAGAGTTCAACAAGTTGAAAACATCAGAACCATAATGAAAAAGATGGAGTTAATGCAATTAGTACAGCAAGCTTATACATTTTTAATCATTAAAATCCAACACATACCGAGTAGATTTGCACCCGTGTCCGCAATGAAATCTCTTAGTGCTGTCTTCAGGGCACTAGAATTGTCTGATACATTAAATTCGCTGTAGTGAATTATGCCAATAAAGTCATAGGAACCCTTAACTTGTTCAGATTCCCGAGTTGTGAATGCCGGTATTCTTGCGCCTGCATTTTCCTTCATCAAATTGGGATAGTCCCCGTGCAACAAGGGTTCCATAAACCTGTGATAATATAGGTTTATAAAATGTTTAAGGTAAGAAGAGAAAATATTACAACCAGTCTTAGTGTCAGTAACTCACCAACCAAAATAAAAAGTACGGATTCGTTCACATGCTGCTTTGTCTTTCTCTGTATTTGTCTGAGGAACTATCCCAAATGTATAGAAAGAGATACCAACAAATCCATGTTGTTGCTCCTGCAATGTAATTAATTAGTCTCTATGGAATCATGAGCATTACTTGCCTACAAAGCTTTTGTAGGTCGATAAATATTAAAAGAGATTAGGTGATATACCCTGTACTTTCTTCTATACAATCTCACCGCTGAAGAATGAGCTAACAAAATATGATGTGCAGCCAGGTACGGTTCAAATGTCGAGTTTCCCTTAGAGCTCGGTATAATACAAAATGGAGGAGAGCATCGTTGAGGTGGGGCTAGTCCCTGATCATAACTACCTACGGCAAAAATATTTGGCTCGTTCACAGTTGTCCAATATTTGACTCTATCTCCGAACTCTCTAAAACACACGTCTGCATAATTTGCGAAGTCTTTTCTGCATCGACATTCAAAACATAATTCTCAGTTGTGTCAAAAAAGTTTAATTATATTATACATTAGAATTCATACAGTATAGAAGCATACATGACATCACGACTAAGCCATCCTTCATAGTCATCTTCGAGTGCTTGTGGAAGATCATAGTTGTGTAGTGTCACATGTGGTTGGATACCTGCATAAGGGAGAGACTTGCATAATGAAATCTTAATTAAGAGATATTTTATGTTGCAACAAATTAAGAAAATCGTATCAAACCATTGCTAATGAGTTCATTGATGAGATTGTTGTAGTATTGTAGTCCCTTGGGATTGACGGGTCCTCTACCATCTGAGGAGAAATAAAAGCATATGTAGAAAAAAAAAACAAAAAATTTGAGTGTTTGTATGGATATGTAGTAAAGGTGAAGTTGAGTAGAAGGTACTTGGTATTAATCTGGACCAAGAAATGGAAAATCTATAAGCATCAAGGCCTGTTTCAACCATGAGCTGCACGTCTTCCTGCATTATTATTTGTATTGTCTTAACCAACTAATGTTTTTCATGTATTTAAACTTCCATAAACTAAGAAATGAATCACAGAATGCATTACTAAGAAAAATCAAAATTAGAACGATAGAAGTTTTGTGTATTGTTTGTTTACCTTGTATTTGTGGTATGTGTCGCAGGCTACATCTCCATTTCCACCATCACCATGTGCAGACCCTTAAATATCAAAACCAAATCATATTCTAAAATTGATGAGAAGAATGATAAGATGAAACATGAACAAAAAGAAGGATTGAATAAATAACCGAACTAGCATGTGCTAAGGTATCCCAAATGCTAGGAGTTCTTCCATCTTCATTAGCAGCTCCTTCCACTTGATAAGCAGATGTGCCTGAACCAAAAACAAAATCAACTGGAAAATCACTTCTGCTATAATCATCAACACAACTCACGAGAACTCCCTCGCCCAAACTGAGGATAAAAAGTAACAAACACGATACAAAACATGCTTCTGGTTTCATTATTTGCGTTTTAAATTTTGTAAGAGCCTCAACCATATATTGCATTAATTACAGCACATTTTTAAAGGTATACTCAATTATTGATTTTTTTTTGTCTTAGCTATTACTAATGATTTGTGAAGATTAGTCACTGTGTTGAAGACTCTTAGATTAAATTTTGATGATTCAAATTCAAAGATCATCAAATAAATAAATGAATATTATAAATTAATGATCACAATGAATGGTTGAGATGTGCCTCTAATCACTATTTAACGGTAGAGAATTCAATTCTGTATATAAAAGGATAAGTAGCATGGTAATCTTAGGGAGCAATCAATCTATCAATCAGCAATGAGAAGGATAAGCACAATACTTGTACTACTAATATTTTATGAAAAATGATAATGACTCATTATCATTAGCAACGGTTCGATACGAGTTTCTTAATTTGTTCTAAGATAAAACATGCCATAATTAAGATTTCATTATTCAAGTAGTTTCTATGGGACAATATTCGTTAACGATTTGAAAAGTAAGTTCTTTTAGAAACGCGTATATTTAATGTATTAAAAATTAAAATAATTAATTTTAGAAAAAAAATATTTCATTTATTTTAAATCTTTAAAAGTGCATCGAGATACACGTTAACATGACTCATATTTTATTATATTTTAATTTTCATGTCATAAAATTTTATTATTTTATTATATGTTTTAGGCCGATTAGTGACTCAATAACAGAAAAGTTCAGTCATCAATCAAAAGTCATAAGATGTATGAGGCGCAAGGCACATGCCACTTCTAGACTCGTATTCGATTCACACAACAGATTGTCTTTTGCCATTGGATGTCATCCAACACTCCAACAGTTACTCGCATACCACTCCAGAAAGCAATGGGACCAGCTTAGTATCGAAATATTCAAGAAGAGGTGTCTTGTTGTCCAAGAAGAGGTAACGACGGTACAAGTGTGTGGGGGGGCATTGTCACTCACACTTGAGGGAGAGTGTTAGAATAATAATGCAAGTGCGAGTAAGTGGGGAAATAGCGACTTAAGAATATATATATATATATATATATATATATATATATATATATATATATATATATATATATATATATATATATATAAGTGAGAGAACTCACTCACCTATCACCTTAAGGTTTTAGGTGGATAAGTGGTGTGTGTCTCACAAAGGTGTCTAGTCATACACTATGTATCAATACTCCCTAGTGAAAAGCAACCCCAACACTCCTCATATATAAGGGATGACACACAGATATGAAGTATGTTCTAAATATGATTGGTGAAGATTAGTCATTGTGTTGAAGACTCTTAGATTAAATTTTGATGATTCAAATTTATTGATTATGAAATAAATAAATGAATATTATAAATTAATGATCACAATGAATGGTTGAGATGTGCCTCTAATCACTATTTAATGATAGAGAATTCAATTCTGTATATAAAAAGATAAGTAGCATGGTAATCTTAGGAGCAATCAATCAATCAGCAATGAGAAGGACAACCACAATACTTGTACTACTAATATTCGATGAAAAATGCATATCTAAGGCAACATTCGTTAAGAGTTTAAAAAAAATAAGTTCTTTTAAAAACATGCATGCTCAATGTAATGAAAATTAAAATAATTGATTTTTTTAAAAAGAATTTATTTATTTGGAATCATTAAAGTGTGTCTTAGGATATTATTATTTTATTATATGTTTTAGACCAATTAGTGACTCAATATTGGAAAAGTTCGGTCATCAATCTAATGTTCAGTCGACAATCTAAAGTCTTAAGGTGTAGGAGGTGAAAGGCACACGCCACCTTTAGACTCGTATTCGATCCACACCACGGATTGTCCTTTACCATTGGATGTCATCCAACAGTTCCTCGCATCCACTCCAGAAAGCAATAAGATTTTTAGCTACTCCTCCTATATAAGGGATCACACGCATATATGAAGTATGTTCTAAATATGATTTACTTTCGCTTTACTTTTCACTCAGAAAAAGACTTGAGCGTTGGAGTTCTAACATTGTAGGTTAGCCTCATCTCTATCGCGTCGGAAGCTTGCTCCACCGCATCAAGATATCATCACATATTTCTGGTTCCATAACATAATAGTGGCATTGTATATGGGAATTGACTATTGATTCCTACGAAATCCATGATCAGATATTTGATTTAAAAATCATGAACTACTACAACGGGCTTGCCTGAAGAAGAAGATGAAAATCAATTTGATCGCCAAAAACACAATAAATTTCTCGTCCTCAATATATTTCCCTTTCTTCTTTATTGATTCAATAGGTGGTGGTTATCCATTGAAGAAAAATCTTCGTCGTGAAACTCCTTGGTGGCTAATGAAAGGCAGAAAGATGACAGACACAACCTAGGGTTTCGAGATAACAAGAAAGTAGATGGAACTCCTAATGCGACACTTCTGTCGGTAGTAACCACCACTATAGCTAATCATTCAGTATCAGGAATCCTCAGATGATGGGAGCTCATGTGATCTGTTGTACATTGAGATCTTCAAGAGATTAGGGTTACGTGATCAAGATATGAAGTCATATGGAGGCGAGATTCAGTCATCGTTCAATGAGTCGTCCACCCTTCCATGCGGAATAATTGAGCTCTCGGTCTCTTTTGGGGAAGTAAAAGAGGAAAGGGCAATCAATGTGTGTTTTCTCGTGATCCCATGTAATAGCATATACAACAACATCCTTGAGAGGTTATTCTTTGCAACAACGAATGAGGTGGCCTCCCTGATCCATTTAAACATAAAATATAATAACATTTCATACAAATCGGTTGTTATTTTGGTCGACATGCAAGCGGTACGCCTCATTCATGAGGTTTTACTGAAGAACTAAGGATGGGAATAGGTCAGGCTGACCTACAGGGGTCTATAGCCTAGCCTATTTAAGGTCAGGCTAGACCAGGCCTATTTAATAAAAGGCCAAACTTAACCTTAAGGCCAACTCCAAATGAAGACTTTGAGATTGTCCAGCTTATCGATAACTCATTACGGTTACTTGCATAAGACTTAAGCTTCGAGTCGTGGTAAAGAAATGGCTCATTGAATGCCCCAAAGCTAAGGTCGACCTCTTGGCAGTAACCCCCAACGAGATTTTATATACTTTTGTGAGAGACACACCACTTATCCACCTAAAACCTTTTGTGAGGGAACATTTTTTTTTAAATTTGGGCTTGAAATTCGATTAGGCCCAATGACAGACTGAACTGAAAAAACCCGATGTACTTAGTCGAACCGAAAAAAACGAACCCGACTGAATCGAAGGATCAAATGGTCGGAAGTGGGTTCATGTAGCCCATCCGTGGGTTGGTCCGGTTTAAGGTTTTGGTTCACTCCTACTCTCTGATGAAGGGAACTGATACGAAGCGGCTGGTTATTATTATGTTTAGGAAGCGGGGCAATGCCAATTCTATCAAGGTGCTTAACAAAGAATTCAAAAAATGTATTTGCTAACAAATGTTATTTGCCAACAGATCCATTGTAGGAACAGATGTAAATCGATCAATACACACAACTCATAAAGAAGCTGAAAACCAAACTCATGAAGTAATGCATTTACATCTGGCTTCAAAAGATTCTCCAGAATATCAAGAATAACCTTCACTCACTTACTACTTAAATTTGATCTAGATACACATGTAAAGCCGCCAGTTTTACAGATTCATTATTCATTTTGTGTACCTTTAAATGTAAAATATTAAAAGAGGGGAGAGGTGAGTGATGAATATTTTTCTTCCTGATTATTTGTTTGATCTCAAGATATAGACAACATATAATTATAAATGTATTGTGATGCATTTATTTCATATTATTTATAGAAGTATGGTAGATCTACTGCTATAGAAGTATGGTAGATCTGCTGCTATTGCACATGTCTCTCTTTATATATGTCCCAATGGTTGCAGCAAGAGAATTAGGATCTAAATTTAAATTATGATAGTATTATTATATGAGGAAGTAGTTAAGATAGTATTATTATATAACAAGAGAATTATGATAACTTCTTTAACTTCTCCCTCCAACTTCTCTTTTCACTTTAATTTTTTTAATTATAAATTAATTCTTTTCATTTTAATTTTTTAATTATAAATTAATTTATTCATCTAACCATAAGTTAGGAGAATATGTTCAATTTCTCGACTTCTCTCCCCATTTTATTTTTATTTAATTATAAATTAATTAAATAAAATAATTAAAATTTTCATTAATCAAATTCTATATCAACTAGCTTATTAGTTAAAATCTCCTTTATATGTATCATATTAATTATATTTGTAACAAATCTTTAGGTACTACACTTGCGGTAAAGTTTACAGTGAATTTTAATTAGTGATATTTGTATATGTTTATAATTATTAGTGATATTTATAAATATTTATAATTATTAAACCTATTAGATTTATTATGTTGGTTATTTGCTACATATTTATTTTTAAATATTTGCAGTTATTAGTGATTTTATAATAACTTACCTGTGTTGACCTATCTTAAATTTTTTTGTGGATTATCATTTTAACTTAGAACATAATTTTCATACTACTAATACCTTATTAGTAAAACTTTTTTTTCCTCAAAAAATGATTAATTTCCATTTTATATATGTAATTTGGTCAAACTTCTTTACTTCACATTTTTCATATCAGTTCAAAAAATATTACACCACAAAAGATAAAAGCTAGGGGATATATGGAATACATAATAACAAGTCGTGTGGATTTGAGCAATATTGAAAAGGCAAAATGATTGCCTTTTTGAAAAATGATTGCATAATTGGCTCTGTTACTGTTATGTTCTTTGGATTGGTGTTTATTGAGACCGTGTATATTTGGGCATTACTTATGCCTTGTTTCTTTAAATTTCAAGGATATGTTTGAATATTAATGATAAGTATTTGTTTCTAAACTATGATCTCCTTCCTTAATTTCTTTGGAGTCTACACACCATTGAAGAGTGCATTATTGTGGTTGGTTCAAAGCATATTTAACAGATTATGTAATCGTTAAAAAGTAAAATGAGAAGGCAAGTACAAATTACAAGCGTGCAATATAAATCAACCAGTTAAGAGCTTAGTGCCCTAGAAAACAACAATCTTTTCATTAAAATATTTCAAATATACTGATCTAATTCACGCATTGTCATCTCAAGGTGGAGTCCTAGATCATCATAGTTAAACTTATGATCAATAGAATCGGATGGAAAACTTAATTCTTTAATCTGCTTACATCTTTCTTTCAAACTTCCATCCAAATCGAGATGAACACATCCTCGAATATCAAGAGATTCAAGAAGGGGACATCCATCTAAAATAGCTAGCAATCCATTGTTAGTGAGTCCATTATTCAAAATTGTAAGATGCCGTATCATAGGCATTGTTTTTGCAATAGCAAATGCATCATCGTCGTACTTATCTTCCAACACATAAGTGGTAGGGCTAAATTTGTAGTGTAAGGGCCGTGTATCTTGTCTTGGCCCTTTATGCCTACTCTTCCCCATCTATTATAAACAAGGAACTTACCACCAGCATCCAACTCTGCAAGAAATTTTGACCTAGAAAGTAAGAAAAAGTAGTTGAATCCGAATAATAAAAAAAAAACTACTAGAATAACAAGAGGTCGATCAAACTTTCTTTACGGATGACTAATAAACTACTTGTCAACCATCATTTGATATTTCAAAAGAGAAAAAGAAGGGGTAATAGCATAAGAAATGCAAAAAGGAGCATTAAACCGAAGTTCCACAACTAGTTAACTGAAACAACAAATCATAGTCTTCTCAAATTCTATCATAGCATCAAATACAGAGAATGAATTGATAGAGCTAACCAAGAACTTGAATAACATAGAACTTGTTATTGTTATCCCTGAAGGATAGAAAAACACTTAGAAAGGGGGGGGGGGGTTTGAATAAGTGTAGCTTTAAAAACTTGACAGATAAAAATAAATTGCACAGTTATTTTTATCCTGGTTCGTTGTTAACTAAACTACTCCAGTCCACCCCCGCAGAGATGATTTACCTCAACTGAGGATTTAATCCACTAATCGCACGGATTACAATGGTTCTCCACTTAGTCAGCAACTAAGTCTTCCAGAGTCTTCTGATCACACACTGATCACTCCAGGAACAACTGCTTAGATACCCTCTAAGACTTTCTAGAGTATTCTGATCCACACGATCACTCTAGTTACAACCTGCTTAGATAACCTCTAAGACTTCCTGGAGTATTCTGATCCACACGATCACTCTAGTTCCTTACAACTTAATGTAATCAATTCTAAGAGTATTACAATTGCTTCTTAAAAGCTATAATCACAAACTGTGATATTTCTCTTAACGTTTAAGCTTAATCTCACTAATATATTACAACAGCAATGTAGTGAGCTTTGATGAAGATGAAGATTCTGAGCTTTGAGTAGAACCGAGTTTCAGCAAGTTAATATGAGTTGTTTTGTGCAGAATCGTTAGAATCATTAACCTTGCTTCTCATCAGAACTTCATATTTATAGGCGTTGGAGAAGATGACCGTTGAGTGCATTTAATGCTTTGCGTGTTCCGTACAGCATCGCATTTAATGTTATACGCTTTTGTCAACTACCTCGAGCCTTGTTCACGCTGTGTCTACTGACGTAGCCTATAATAGCTTTTAACGTTCCTTTTGTCAGTCAGCGTAGCTTGCCACTTGTACTTCCTTCTGATCTGATGTTTGTGAATACAACGTTTGAATATCATCAGAGTCAAACAGCTTGGTGCAAAGCATCTTCTGATCTTCTGACCTTGAAGTGCTTCTGAGCGTGATACCATCAGAACTTCAGTGCTTCTGATCTCATGTTCTTTTGATGCTTCCATAGACCCATGTTCTGATTCTGCTTCGACCATCTTCTGATGTCTTGCCAGACCATGTTCTGATGTTGCATGTTGAACCCTTTGAGACAAAGCTTCTGAGCGCTGAATTATGCATACTCTTTATATATTTCCTGAAAAGGAAATTGCATTGGATTAGAGTACCATATTATCTTAAGCAAAATTCATATTATTGTTATCATCAAAACTAAGATAATTGATCAGAACAAATCTTGTTCTAACAATCTCCCCCTTTTTGATGATGACAAAAACATATATAAATGATATGAATTTGCGATCAGAAAGAGCAGACGGCAAAAGACAAATTACACAGCTATAGCGTAAGCATATGAATATGTCTCCCCCTGAGATTAACAATCTCCCCCTGAGATAAATAATCTCCCCCTGAAATAAATACTCGAAGAACTTTAATAAAAGACTTCCCTGATTATTTCGGTAGAGACGATCATATAAGCTTCTGTCTTCAGAGAATTCATAGCTTCTGACTTCTGCTTCCATTGGACAGCTTCAGAACTAGAATTTCTTTAGATCCTTAGAACACTCACAGCTTCTGATTCCTGCTTCCATCTAGGACAGCTTCAGAACTTGAATTTCTTTGATCTTCTGAACATTCACAGCTTCTGATTTCTGCTTCCATTTAGGACAGCTTCAGAACTTGAATTTCTTTGATCTTCAGAACATTCACAGCTTCTGATTTCTGCTTCCATTTAGGACAGCTTCAGAACTTGAGTTTTCTGGATCTTTAGAACATTCACAGCTTCTGATTTCTGCTTCCCTCGGATAGCTTCAGAGCTTTGAATTTCTACCAATCATCACTTCATGCTAGATTTGTATCAGAACATTGTTGAATGTACCAGAGCATCATCAGAGCATCTCTACATCCTGAAATGTTACAGAACAAAAAACTAAACGACAAAAGTCAGCATGAACGAGTCAGAACATAAAATGTATATTAGAACACATGATATGTATCAGAGCCATATAGGCTAAAAGAATGTGTCAGAGCAAATAGAATTTTGTCAGAGCAAATAGACAAATATGGATCAAATTCTATTATCAGTGCTTCTGATTTATTCTTCTTTCTTGCTTCTGATTCCTGAAGCTTGATAGCACTCAGCTTGCTTCAGTTTCCATGAGTTTATTCTTTTTACAGAATAACACTTCTTATGGTTTTGCTTCTGTGTTTGCTTTGAAGATTCTCTTCACTTCTTTATACCTGCAAAGCACTTAAACCATATAGAACTTGCAGTTCTTGTTAGTAAATGTGTGGGAGCTTTACCCAGCAACTGATAGATTAATCAAATCATTTATCATTTATCTTCTCCCCCTTTTTGTCATAACATCAAAAAGAATATTTCAAAAGATTCAGATGAATAAAACGACCAATAAAATCACTGGAATGTAAAAACAAAGAAACTTTTCATTGATAATCAAAAGAAATTACAAAAGGTTCCTATGTTTAACAAGATGAGAAACATTCCTAGCAAATACATAAAAAGTCATCCCAAGAGGAAATGACTACAAAAATTAAAAACAAAACCCTAGCAAGACACATTCTGTGTCAACCCATCAAGAATCCCGGTGGTCTTCTTGTCTTCCAGACTAGAACCTCCACTGTAGGAGAGATCCCAGAGACCAAAGAGGAAGAGAGGGACAGTTCACAGACAGAGAGCTACTGTTGCAAACGGGGCTTTCTCTTAACATAGAAGTTAAGAATATCATTCTTAACCTCTTCCCATAACTCAAGAAAGTCTTCTGTCTTTGGGTGAAAGTTGATAACAACATCAAAGAAGAGGTCTGACTTGAGAGGTATTAGGAGAGCCATCCCGAGATATGCAGAGATCTGCCGCCTTTGAGTCATAGGTTTGAACTAGGATTTTATAAAAAAAAAACTTTGTTTGAGCAAGAGAAAACAAACAGGAGAGAGAGAGAAAAAAAACTTGATGAGGAATGCAAAGAGATAGAGAAGAAAAACAAAGACAGAGTGTAATAGAGAAAATATAAGAGGGAAAGAGAAGCGTTTGAAGAGTATTTAAAAGAAAATAAAATGAAACAAATGATGGATAGCATTTAATGTTACGTGACATGAGGAGAGATAATAAAGACAAATGAGGTGACTAGCACAGTTACCTATGGTCGGCGTCCCTTCAACTGCACGCGCGCTTATCCATGAACAGTAACGACAGGCTTACCATCCCGAGATAAAACGTTACAGCTGTTTTGCTTTAAAAGAGGTTCTGAATCAACTTAGACAATGAAACGTTAGTAATAACCGAATCATAATTTCTAAAATATTTCAATCAGAACTTCTGATTTTAAAAAGAAATCCACATTCATTTCAGAAGATACTCATACGTAAGAACTTCTCATCTTCTTATTCTGGGCATAAATCCATACTGATGTTCTTCAGAATGAACTTAAACCTATCTTCAGCCAGGGGTTTTGTAAAGATATCAGCCCATTGATGGTCTGTATCAACAAAGTTTAAAGATATAACACCCTTCTGAACATAGTCCCTTATGAAATGATGTTTAATCTCAATATGTTTAGCCTTTGAATGAAGAATAGGATTCTTAGATAAACATATAGCAGAAGTATTATCACAGAATATAGGAATGTTACTCTCATATATCTGATAATCTTCTAACTGACTCTTCATCCAGAGCATCTGTGTACTGCAACCAGCAGCAGCGACATATTCTGCTTCTGTTGTTGATAGAGCAATAGTTGCTTGCTTCTTGCTATACCAGGAGATCAAATGACTTCCAAGAAATTGGCAACTTCCTGAAGTACTCTTTCTTTCAATTCTGTCTCCAGCATAGTCAGCATCGCAGAATCCTACTAAGTTGTATTCTTTAGATTTTCTGTAAACTAAGCCAACATTAGTAGTGCCTTTCAGATACCTTAGAATTCTCTTAACAGCAGTTAAATGAGATTCTCTAGGATCTGATTGGAATCTAGCACACAAACAAACACTGAACAGAATGTCAGGTCTAGAAGCAGTCAAATATAGAAGAGATCCAATCATACCTCTGTATAACTTCTGATCTACCTTCTTACTTACCTCATCCTTACCTAGGATGCATGTTGGATGCATAGGAGTTTTGGCTTCTTTGCAGTCTAGAAGATTAAACTTCTTCAGAAGTTCCTTCACATACTTGGTTTGGTGAACATACGTTCCTTCTGATGTTTGATTTATTTGTATTCCAAGGAAATACTTGAGTTCTCCCATCATGCTCATTTCAAACTCAGCCTGCATAGACTCAGCAAACTCCTTTCCAAGTGTAGCATTAGATGTTCCAAAAATAATATCATCTACATATATTTGACAAATTAAAATATCCCTTTTAAAGGTTTTACAGAAGAGAGTAGTGTCCACTTTTCCTCTAGTGAAACCATTATCCAGAAGGAAAGAACTTAAGCGTTCATACCAAGCTCTGGGAGCTTGTTTCAATCCATACAACGATTTCTTTAATTTAAAAACATGATTAGGAGACATAGAGTCTTCAAAACCAGGAGGTTGATGGACATAAACTTCTTCATCTATATAACCATTTAAGAAGGCACTCTTAACATCCATCTGATAAAGAGTGATGTTATGTTGAGTGGCAAATGAAATTAATAGACGAATAGATTCTAACCTGGCCACTGGTGCAAAGGTTTCTGTATAGTCAATCCCTTCTTGCTGACTATAACCCTGAGCCACCAGTCTGGCTTTGTTCCTTACCACTTCACCTTTCTCACTGAGCTTGTTTCTGAAGACCCATTTTGTACCGATTATATTGAATCCATCTGGTCTAGGAACAAGATCCCAAACATCATTCCTTGTAAACTGATTCAGTTCTTCTTGCATAGCAATTATCCAGTCTGGATCTTCTAGAGCATGATCAACAGAAGTTGGCTCGATCAAAGATACAAGACCTAATTGACAGTCTGCATTGTTCTTAAGGAATGCTCTTGTTCTGATTGGATCATCCTTCTTTCCAAGAATGACATCTTCTGAATGACCAGAGATGAGTCTGGATGATCTTCTGACAGATGGTTCTTCAGAAATGCTTAGATTCTCCAGAGAAGCTGATACTTGATCTTCCGATTCTTTGCTTCTGAGAAGCTCTGCTTCTGATGCGTTGCTTCTTGGCTCAACAACTTCTGATATATCAATATCACAATCTGCAAAATTATCAAACTGCTTTGGTTTTTCAGAACCAAGCTTATCATCAAACCTGATATTGATTGATTCTTCTACAATCAATGTTTCAGTATTGTATACTCTGTAGCCTTTTGAGCGTTCAGAATATCCAAGAAGGAAACATTTTTGTGCTTTGGAATCAAACTTACCAAGATGATCTTTAGTGTTCAGAATAAAGCATACACATCCAAAAGGATGGAAATATGAAATGTTGGGCTTTTTATTCTTCCACAATTCATAAGGAGTCTTATTTAGAATAGGTCTGATAGAGATTCTATTCTGAATATAGCATGCAGTGTTTATTGCTTCTGCCCAGAAATGCTTAGCCATATTGGTTTCATTGATCATGGTTCTGGTCATTTCTTGCAGAGTCCTATTCTTTCGTTCTACAACCCCATTTTGCTGTGGAGTTCTAGGACAAGAGAAATCATGGGCAATACCATTTTCTTTGAAGAATTCTTCAAAGGATCTGTTCTCAAATTCACCACCATGATCACTTCTGACCTTTATGATTTTACACTCTTTTTCAGATTGAATCTGAATGCAGAAATCAAAGAACACTGAATGAGACTCATCCTTGTGTTTCAAGAATTTTACCCACGTCCAGCGGCTATAATCATCTACGATGACTAAACCATATTTCTTCCCTCTGACAGATGCTGTTTTGACTGGGCCAAACAGATCAATGTGCAAGAGTTCTAATGGCCTTGAGGTAGAAACAACATTCTTGGACTTGAATGCAGGTTTGGAGAACTTGCCCTTCTGACATGCTTCACAAAGAGCATCTGATTTGAATTTCAGATTAGGGAGTCCTCTGACAAGATCCAGTTTGTTAATCTGAGAAATCTTTCTCAAACTAGCATGACCTAATCTTCTGTGCCAGACCCACTGCTCTTCAGAAACAGACATAAGACAAGTCACCTTCTGACTCATAAGATCTTGCAGATCTGTCTTATAAATGTTGTTCTTCCTCTTGCCTGTAAATAGGATTGAGCCATCCTTCTGATTTACAGCCTTGCAAGACTTTTGATTAAAGATTATATCATAACCATTGTCACTCAATTGACTGATAGATAAGAGGTTATGTGTTAATCCTTCTACAAGAAGTACATTAGAAATGGAAGGAGAGTTACCAGACTTTATAGTTCCAGAGCCAATTATCTTGCCCTTCTGATCTCCTCCAAACTTGACTTCTCCTCCAGACTTAAGCACCAGGTCTTGGAACATAGACCTTCTTCCTGTCATGTGTCGTGAGCATCCAGAGTCCAGGTACCACGACATGTTGTGCTTTGTCCTTTTTGCAGCCAAGGATATCTGCAATAGGAATAATCTTATCCTTAGGTACCCACATCTTCTTGGGTCCTTTCTTGTTAGATTTTCTCAAGTTCTGATTGAACTTGGGTTTAACATTGTAAGCAATAGGAGGAACAGCATGATAATTTTTAATATGAGTTTCATGATATTTCCTAGGTTGTGTCACATGCTTTTTGGTGTGTGTTATGTGAAAACTTTGAGCATGTGAAGTGTGCCTAATATCATGGGAGTGGCCATACTTGAACTGATCATACAATGGCTTGTATGTGAATTTCATTTCATCAACAGGTTCAAGTTTGTATGGGGTTTCACCCTCAAAACCAATGCCGACTCTTTTGTTTCCAGACACAGCATATATCATAGAAGCTAGCTGACTTCTGCCAATACTTCTAGATAAGAACTTCCTGAAACTTAAATCATATTCTTTCAGAATATGGTTTAGACTAGGAGTGGATTTTTCTGAATCAGAAGGAGATCCAACATTATTGGATAATTTTAAAAGTTTTTCTTTTAATTCAGAATTCTCCAACTCAAGCTTCTTTGTTTCAAATTCAAATAGCTTTTTCAGCTTTTTGTATTTGAGACTAATCTGAGACTTGAATTCCAGAAGTTCAGTTAGACCGGAAACTAACTCATCTCTAGTAAGTTCAGAAAATACCTCTTCAGAATCTGATTCTGATGTAGATTCTGATCCGTCATCTTCTGTCTCCATCAGCGCACAGTTAGCCTGCTCATCTTCAGAGTCTGAATCATCTTCTGACTCATCGCAGGTTGCCATAAGACCTTTCTTCTTATGAAACTTCTTTTTGGGATTTTCCTTCTGAAGTTTTGGACATTCATTCTTGAAGTGTCCAGGCTCATTGCATTCATAGCACATGACCTTCTTCTTGTCAAATCTTCTGTCATCAGAAGATTCTCCACGTTCAAATTTCTTTGAACTTCTGACGCCTCTGAACTTCCTTTGCTTGTTCTTCCAGAGTTGATTTAGCCTTCTGGAGATCAAGGACAGTTCATCTTCTTCTTCAGATTCTGATTCTTCAGGATCTTCTTCTCTAGCCTGAAAAGCGTTAGTGCATTTCTTGATATTGGATTTTAATGCAATAGACTTACCTTTCTTTTGAGGCTCATTTGCGTCCAGCTCTATTTCATGACTCCTCAAGGCACTGATAAGCTCTTCCAGAGAAACTTCATTCAGATTCTTTGCAATCTTGAATGCAGTCACCATAGGACCCCATCTTCTGGGTAAGCTTCTGATGATCTTCTTTACGTGATCAGCCTTGGTGTATCCCTTGTCAAGAACTCTCAATCCAGCAGTAAGAGTTTGAAATCTTGAAAACATCTTTTCAATGTCTTCATCATCCTCCATCTTGAAGGCTTCATACTTCTGGATTAAAGCGAGAGCTTTAGTCTCCTTGACTTGAGCATTTCCTTCATGAGTCATTTTCAAGGACTCATATATGTCATAGGCCGTTTCCCTGTTAGATATCTTCTCATACTCAGCATGAGAGATAGCATTCAGCAAAACAGTTCTGCATTTATGATGATTCCTGAAAAGCTTCTTCTGATCATCGTTCATTTCTTGCCTTGTCAGCTTTACGCCACTGGCATTTACTGGATGTTTGTAACCATCCATCAGAAGATGCCATAGATCACCATCTAGACCAAGAAAGTAACTTTCCAGTTTATCTTTCCAGTATTCAAAGTTTTCACCATCAAATACCGGCGGTCTAGTATAACCATTGTTACCGTTGTGTTGCTCAGCAGAGCCAGATGTAGATGCAGGTGTAGACTTTGCAGTTTCATCAGCCATCTTTTACTGAAGCGTTTTTCTCTTCCTGAATCTTTTCTAAACACGGTTAAGTGCTTGCACCTTAGAACCGGCGCTCTGATGCCAATTGAAGGATAGAAAAACACTTAGAAAGGGGGGGTTTGAATAAGTGTAGCTTTAAAAACTTGACAGATAAAAATAAATTGCACAGTTATTTTTATCCTGGTTCGTTGTTAACTAAACTACTCCAGTCCACCCCCGCAGAGATGATTTACCTCAATTGAGGATTTAATCCACTAATCGCACGGATTACAATGGTTCTCCACTTAGTCAGCAACTAAGTCTTCCAGAGTCTTCTGATCACACACTGATCACTCCAGGAACAACTGCTTAGATACCCTCTAAGACTTTCTAGAGTATTCTGATCCACACGATCACTCTAGTTACAACCTGCTTAGATAACCTCTAAGACTTCCTAGAGTATTCTGATCCACACGATCACTCTAGTTCCTTACAACTTAATGTAATCAATTCTAAGAGTATTACAATTGCTTCTTAAAAGCTATAATCACAAACTGTGATATTTCTCTTAACGTTTAAGCTTAATCTCACTAATATATTACAACAGCAATGTAGTGAGCTTTGATGAAGATGAAGATTCTGAGCTTTGAGTAGAACCGAGTTTCAGCAAGTTAATATGAGTTGTTTTGTGCAGAATCGTTAGAATCATTAACCTTGCTTCTCATCAGAACTTCATATTTATAGGCGTTGGAGAAGATGACCGTTGAGTGCATTTAATGCTTTGCGTGTTCCGTACAGCATCGCATTTAATGTTATACGCTTTTGTCAACTACCTCGAGCCTTGTTCACGCTGTGTCTACTGACGTAGCCTATAATAGCTTTTAACGTTCCTTTTGTCAGTCAGCGTAGCTTGCCACTTGTACTTCCTTCTGATCTGATGTTTGTGAATACAACGTTTGAATATCATCAGAGTCAAACAGCTTGGTGCAAAGCATCTTCTGATCTTCTGACCTTGAAGTGCTTCTGAGCGTGATACCATCAGAACTTCAGTGCTTCTGATCTCATGTTCTTCTGATGCTTCCATAGACCCATGTTCTGATTCTGCTTCGACCATCTTCTGATGTCTTGCCAGACCATGTTCTGATGTTGCATGCTGAACCCTTTGAGACAAAGCTTCTGAGCGCTGAATTATGCATACTCTTTATATATTTCCTGAAAAGGAAATTGCATTGGATTAGAGTACCATATTATCTTAAGCAAAATTCATATTATTGTTATCATCAAAACTAAGATAATTGATCAGAACAAATCTTGTTCTAACAATCCCCAACATTTGTCTGGTTCAACACAGCATCATAGATTTCACCACCCTGCATAGTAAACAAAAAGTTAACACACAAGTCCAATACCCATTGAGTAACCACCATCCAAACAAAACTTATCAATTTAGCAATATATCACTAACAAAAGTAACAACATAAACAACTACTTGACGAGGATAATATTGTAATTATTAGTAAACTTACCAATTCAAGAACATGATACTGCATTTTTATGTGATCCGGAAGCCATTGATCAAGAACAGTCGCACCCTTTTTGGTTGCGGTCACTATCCTTTCCACCTCTTTTACCTCTTCCTCTGCATCCATAAGAGACACTTCAAATGAGAAAAATGGGAAGACACAATATAAAATGCCTATGCTCCATAACAAAACCAAAAGCACAACAATTCACGGCTTCTATTATGCAATGTCAATACAGAATACTATAACTTTCCCTCAATATTTATCCTTGTCCCTTTTTATATTACCTCTATCAAATTTTCATTTGTGAGTTAATTAATTCTTTACTAACATACACCTGATTAAATGTGATTATGTTACATTTTTTATGTTGCCTATAATAAATATAGTGATGAAACCATAGACTAGTTTTCTTTCTTGAAGGATAAACTGATAAAACCCGAGTCTTGCTAACATATGTAAAAATATAAACTTTGTGCTGAGAATAACACTTTTTTCAACTTGTAAGAAATTGAATGCATGAATCTTAAGACAAAGTTTCTATATTTAGTAGATTAACATGTGTCCTAGCATTTGTCATAAAACAGTAGCAAACGTCAACATATTCAAAACTGCTGTCAATTTACTTCTCTCGTCAGCTAGTCCATGGATTGTTTAGGGAAGGATTCCCAACTCGGTTGATGAGCTAAGGAAAACCGAATGAGTTTTAACCAAGAGGTTGACGATTCGAACTCTAAAACTAACATAATCTATAACTTACTAACATTTTTATATGAAAAATAATATAATGATAAGAAAGCTCTACAGTCCTTTTATTATCTTTTCTTTTTTTCCGATAAAGAGGCCAAAGCAAATTCTACAAGAGTAAAATTGATTTTGAATTGATTGACATGTTTGCCTTCTCAACAGTAGAATTGATTTTGCTTTTAGAATTGATTCTAGTTGAAGCTAGGATTTGTAGCTTTTGAGTTTAAATATGATTTGTAGATTGAAACTGAAATTTGTTGTTCAATTCACTTATATATAAGTTCATCCAAACATAAATCACTTTATATTCATCTCATTTTAACCAGAATCAGTTTTACAAAATCAATTCTCATTCTTGTCACCGCAGAACCAAACACACGCTAAGAGTAGAGGTGGCAATTGGATCCATTAAGCTAAAATTCATCCAATTCATCCACCAAAAAATTCATCCAATCCATCCACCAAATAAAAAATAAGTTAATTGATGGATTAAATCCATCCATTTATATACATGGATGGATCCAATCCATCCAACACATTTTGATAATCCAATGGGTTTTTTTTTATTTTATACTCTAAATGGTTTAAATTATTTTTTTTTAAAATAATAAAATATGAAAATACAATAAATCGAGTTTCTTGAGAAAATTGAAAAATCGAGTTTTTTCCGAAAAATCGAAAAAATCGTGTTTTTACGAAAAACGAAAAAATTCAATTTTTTTGGGAAAACAAAAAAATCGAGTTTTTTCGAATAAACGAAAATTTGTGTTTTTTCGGAAAAACGAAAAATCGAGTTTTTTCATAAAAACGAAAAAATTGAGTTTTTTCCGAAAAACGGAAAATCGTGTTTTTCCGAAAAACGAAAAAAATCCGGTTTTTCGGGAAAAACAATAAAGTCGGTTTTTTTTTTGGGAAAACGAAAAAATTGAGTTATTTTTCCGAAAAACAAAAAAAGTCGAGTTTTTTTTGGGGAAAAGAAAAATCAAGTTTTTTCCGGAAAAAAGTCGAGTTTTTTTTGGGAAAACGGAAAAATCAAGTTTTTATCGAAAAAACGAAAAAAGTCGAGTTTTTTCGGGAACACGAAAAAAATCTAGTTTTTTTTTTTTCCGAAAAACGAAAAAAATTGAGTTTTTTTTTGGAAAAATGAAAAAATTCGAGTTTTTTTGGGAAAATGAAAAAATCGAGTTTTTTTCGGAAAAACGAAAAAAAATCAAGTTTTTTTTGGGGAAAACGAAAAATTCAAGTTTTTTTCGGAAAAACGAAAAAAATCGAGTTTTTTTTTTTAAAACGAGAAAATTCGAGATTTTTTGGGGTAAACGAAAAAACTCGAGTTTTTTTTCGAAAAACGAAAAAAATTGAGTTTTTTTGGAAAAACGAAAAAATTCGAGTTTTTTTGGAAAAATAAAAAAATCGAGTTTTTTCGGAAAAACGAAAAAAGTGGAGTTTTTTTTTCGAAAAACGAAAAAAATTGAGTTTTTTTTTTTCGGAAAAACGAAAAAAGTTGAGTTTTTTTGGAAAACAAATAATCAAGTTTTTTTTTAGAAAAACGAAAAAATCGATTTTTTTCGAAAAAACGAAAATTCGAATTTTTTCGGAAGAACGGAAAATCAATTATTTTTCAGAAAAACGAAAAACTATTTTAAAATACGTAAATTATTATTTTTATGAAATTTTAAAAAAATAATAATTATCTTTTGGATGGATATGGATGGATATCCATCCATTACAAAATTATTAATGGATGGATTGGATGGATTTTATTCCTTAATGGATGGATTAGATTTTTATTTAGAGAGTTTAATGGATTGTAATGGATTAATGGATTGGTTTGATCCATCCATTAAGGATCCAATTCATATCCATCCAATCCATCCATTTTGTCACTGAGAGAGAGAGAATAAGCAAGTGGAAGTATAATTGTTAATAATACTAATTATTTAGTGATATTCATGTAAAAACCAATGCAAATAGTGTAATTGAATATCAATTTAATTTGGTGTTTGTCTCTGAACATTATACATATTAAACCTGAAAATAGAACCTTATGCTCATGTAGGCTCTACTTGCACAATGTGTCATTTTCTCCGGCAACAACGTAACTCCAGCCATGGCCTTTGCCTAAAGAATCCATAGTGTAGAGAGTTAAGTTTTTGAGAAACTAAACTAAACTTTTAAACATGTGCATACCTCATAAAATGGTAACAATCACAAGTGAGAGTCATTACTTGCATCAAAGGCCCAATAAGATACAAAATGTTTTTGGGTGTTTACATGTATATTCACTTTTATAATTGACCCTTTAACTTCTATCGATAGCATAGCGTTAAGCAAACAATTACTTCATGTGAAACACACAAAAACATTTTTTTCCAGAAGCAAACAATTACTTCACGTGAAATGTAAATCAACAACTATCTCACTGTTCAGAAAAACATACTAGAAGGAATTCACTAAGGGCAGCAGAAAATGCATGATTAACTAGCCCATTCTGGAACTCCACAAATTGGTTGATCAACAGAAAGCTCCTACAAAGAGGGAAAATCCGTTTTGCCAACTCCTGCAACAACAAAAAGTGACTCGGACACAACTCGAAAAAACACAATTTGGGGGCAGATTTATGGTTGCAAATCACAATTTAAAATAATGACCGAATATCTAAACATTATTGCATAAAATAATTTCCTTAATTTGGATTGCTGCTAAAAGAAGAGAGAAACTTAGAGTAAAATGTGCTGCATTATTTGAATAGTAAGCTAGACTATTCACATTCCTTTACAAAAATGAAATAAGAATATAGAAACATCGAAAGAAAAACCTAAACGGGTTTAATGAACCAATTTAGCATTAGGTTATGATACTAAACATATTGAACTCCTTATAACTTTTTTCCTTAAAAAACTGTATAGAAAGCATTTCCATTGCAACTATAGCTTGGTTTTCTATCTAAACTAGTAATAAACCCGTGCGTACGCACGGGTTTTGGTCTCGTACGCGCATTTCTTTACATAATATATTTATTTTAAATAGAAGATTAAAAAAAATAAACATTTAGATCAATAATAGATTTTTTTGGTATAGAAAAGTATTTAGATCAATAATAGATTTTTTCGCGTATACCATTTTTGGATCATAAATATCATTTTTCGTATATAAAAAATATCTATATCAATAAAATATTTTTTACCGTGTACAAATATTATTTTTTTTAGATACCGTTTGCAAAAATATCTGGATCAATAACACATTTTCATATTTAAAAATATTTAGATCAATAATAGTTTTTCTCCTATATATCATTTTTTAATAAATACCATTTTTCCTATATAAAAATATTTTTATCAATAATAGATTTTCCCCGTATACAAATATATATTTTTTAGGTATTATTTACCAAAATATCTGAATCAATAGTAAATTTTCGTATATTAAATATTTAAATCAATGATAAAATATTTTCGTATATAAATTTTCCGTAAATTCTCGTATATAAAATATTTAGATCAATGATAAATCTTAAAGTCACTTTGATTTTTTTTTCTGTCTTAGTAGTTTTATAAATTAAAAAAAATTAGAATCAATTATAAACTTGTCTTCATATATAAATTTTAATTTAAAATTATTTATTAAAGATCTAATCAAACCTATTTTAAAAAATAATCAAACACACTAAAATCAATTATATATTTTTTCTATTTATAAAAGTATTTGTATCAATAGTATATTTTTTCATTTATAAAAATATTTGTATCAGCAATATAATTTTTCCATTTATAAAAATATTTGTATTAGTAATATATTTTTCTCATTTAAAAAAAATATTTGGTTCAACAATACATCTTTAATAGTTATATAATATATGTCGAAATATTGAAAAAATATATATTATTTTATATACAATTTGTAACTTATTATATTATACCTTTTTTCATTTATTTTTTATTTTTTTTAAATTAAAATTTCTTAATAGAGTTTAATCTAACAATAATTATTTTATAAATAATACTATTAATTATTTATTGGATAGAAAGAAATGAGTGTAGTTAAATAATAAATAATAAATAATATTAAAAAAATTATTAATGTCATAAAGAATAATAAATTTTATTAATATGATATAAATGGAGTACTAAAGAGTTTTGTTTCTCTTAATGTCATAATGATGTTACATTATAATAGAGTATAAATTGCAGAAAAAACAAAATTATTAAAAAGGTTAATAACCAGTGTGTTTCTTCCCGCATACAAAAATTTATATTTCAAAAATGTCATAATGAGTATGACAAGAGAGTGTGCAGAGTAATAGTATATTATTATATATGTATTAACACTGTTCCGAAAACACTCTTACATACTATTATAATAGATAATGAAATTAATAGACTTTCAAATCTTCTCTGCAATCACACCTTCCCAATTTTCCCAAGGCTCGAGAATATTTTGTCTCTGCAATCACATATCACAATACTCAATATAGAAATCTATCATATTGTTAGCTGAAGATTTCGTTTTGTAATATTTGTCCTTCGAAGAAGTGGAAAATCGAAGGAAAGATGGTTACTGATGGCCATCCCTTAAAAATAGAAGAATGGCTACTGATGGTCATGCTTCGAGAATAAAGATTTCTAAGTTCGCTATGAAGATAATGAATACTGAAAGCTAGTGAAAGTATGTGTCTTCGGGGACTTAGACAAAATTTATAAAATATATTCAAGTATTACTACTTAGCGTGTTTTCGTAGTGTTTTAATACACTGCCACGCGTCGAAGACGGACTCAGGCGGGAAGATTTGAAATTCGAAGACGGTTTCGTAACTGTCCAAGTAACAGATGGCGTCGCTAGAAGTTCTTATGAGAAACGTGGCAGCAGATTAGTGTAGGACCGTTAAGGTCGAAACTAGTATAAATAGGAGTCTTAATGTTAGGATTCTGTGTGTTCATTTTGTACAAATCACTCACATATTTACTCAAGTATCAAGCGTTAAGAGAAAGAGTTCGCTGAGAAAATGTACGTATGACACCACCACTTTAATACATGTGTATTATCTTTTGTTTTCAAATATCTTCCAGAATTACTGCATTTCGTTTACTTCTTGCCATTTACATTTCTGTATCTTTACTTTAATGTCATTTACTTTCGAATTACTTTCATGTTATTTACTTTCAAAGTCTTTAACGTTTCTGCAGTTTAAGATTCTTTACATTTTAATAGTCCTTTTAATTTCATATGTTATGTTACTTATCTTTTCGTTGAAGTCACATTTATATATAACAAAGTGATTATCAAGACTATTTGTTCTTTAATCGAACAACGCTTATTGAAGAAGACAAATCATGAATATGGTTCGAATGAACGTTGATAACAGTCTTCTTGACTATGTGTCCTAGGATCAATCTAGTCGATCCTGCGAGTAACCAAATCATATTTATTATAGTTTGGAAGACTAGCGGTTGTTTACCGGAAATCACCGTAAACACATATAAGTTTTTTTCAATACTGAAAATTTAATGTTCTTGAAATTCCTAAAATAAATTTTATGCTAATTTACTTTAAATAATTTTTTTTCCATATATAAAAATATAAAAAATATAACAGTACAATTTCCTTTATATAGAAATAACATCATTTCTAAAAATATACGAATCAAATGTTTTTTCCCGTAATTAAATATTGACTTTGTTTTGTAGCTACTAAAACTAAATTAGACTATAATTTTAAAATGAGAAAGAGAAACTAAATAATTAATAGTGATTACAAAGCATCATTTTATTGATATAAATTTAGTAATCATAATGGTTTGAATTTTAATAAGCATCATTTCTAATGCTTAGCTTTCTATAGCAATATAAAGTTCAAACTTCATCACATCTCTAGCTGTAAGTTGCCTATGGTGTGGCAGTTGGGTTGGTGGCAGTGGATAGTCTAGACCTCTTCTAGCTGTAAGACTCCTATGTTTGACTATGAGAATCGTAAATCCTGCAACTAATGAAATGCTACCAGGATCCAAAATATCATTGAAAGAACCTAATGCACAAAACTAAAGAGAAAATTACTTAATAATTAAAGAACCTAAAATGTAGGGTAATAAAATTTTAGAGAGAAGAGGAATAAAACAAAACTGAATTAGAAATAGAGAGAAGAATAGAGAGAAGAGTAGAACAACTACTTGTGAGCAAAATCATAAAACAACTCTTCAAATAATTTGGTTATAAATGCAAATCCTTAAAAAAATAAAACAGTTTTAAAATTGAAGGAGGAATTTATCCATAAAATTCTAACAATGTGTCATACCCCAAATTTGTCCTACCCTTTAATTCCTAACTGGCTTAGACTTTACATTCATGTACATACCTCCATTAGGTCATCTAACACATCATGCATCGCTATTCAATAGATTTGGCTTGAGATCGAGGTCACTGATAGAGCTGAGACTTCATATGGTTTGGAGTTCGTATTTCATGCAAATTTGTTTCTATTGAGGCTTCGACTGATCATGGATCGGGGTTTTATTTCACTGTGTTTGCATCAACCAATTAATCGTTAAGGTTATGCTATGATTACTATGTGTATCATCCCATCATTATGATTTCATCTAATTTATTCATCAATTCAAGGTTTGGTCCATTCGGTTATTAGGGGTACAAGTCACTGAGTTTGAATTCATAGTGAAGATTGAAATGGTGCATGAGACTTTATGGATATCTCAAAGATTTAAAAGAATTTGATGAAAACCTTGACTTTTGGTCAAAGTCAACTACATGGAGGTTAATTTTATAACTATGAATCTTTCTTAAGCTATGGTCCAGTTCGTTATACCATGTTACTATTGGTTCGTCAAAGGCAAGTTGAGAAATGTTAGATTTAAATTGAAGCATTGGAGGGAAAGTTTGGAAAGTCATTTAAAAAGGGAAAAAGAATAGTTTTGTTCATCACACTTTCAAGCCAAGATCTGCTGTTATACCAAGTACATGAAAAATATTACATTAGAAAACGTGATGCCTAAGGCCACTCACAATACAAAGCCATTTATCTCAAGGCATCACACGTAGTGCAATGACCTGTGTGTCAGTAACTTGATTCAAATCGGTCGGCAATACCCAAATTGGCATACACACTTCAGTCATGTACTAACATCCAGCCACCTAAACTGATTTCAGCAAACTGATGCTCCTGGGACTTTCTCTTCAACTGCTGATAGGAGTGAGTCCAGTTTGAAGGAAAAGAATGCGTATCGGACACGAGACTGAAACCAAACCTACTGTGCTCCAAAGAAATTGCTCCTACATCAATGTACGCCGAAACCACGCAACATTAATATCAATCCAACCTGCCATACACATGACATGCACCCAAGTTCAAACCAATTCAAAAATCCCAAAGAAACAATATTCTGCAGTAGTCTAGTCAAATCAAAAGAATACAAGTTTAAACCAAAACAACACATACTTGACATTCAGCATACATTATACTCAATATGACCATCCACCTGCAAGATCAAACCAAATCCAGTTCAACTCAAAATCTCATTCATAACATACAAGCCATTCATCATGTTCTGATACAAAGTAATGCAACACTCAAAAAGACGCCAGTTCAGAATTGAGGTGACGGGATAGTTGTAACCGAAAATTCGGAAAAGAAAAAAGAGTCCCATTCACCTCGTAACAGTTTCGATCACGGCCTTTAATCTGCAGTTTCACTTCCAACTTCGAGCAACCGTCATCACCAAGAAAGCTACAGCCCTGCACATTTGTTAATGGATCAGATTCGGTTCACATTGAAACCATCAGTCATACATTCAGTTCAAACCGACGTCTACAAACAATGTCAAGAGATTGTGGTACTTGCAGCAATACAGTGGCCAAACTCAGGCTTCAGTCATAAAATATAAACAACAAAGATACACATCCAAAATAAGTCACATACCATATCATACATAACGAAGCCATACATCTTATCACAAAAATCCAGAACTAACAACCTCCCAGCTAACTTTCAGGTTCCTAAAACCTAACACTAATCAAAATCAACTAACTTTCTCAAATAATCCTAACCTCCATAACAGAAACATGTAACTAACTTACAACAGACTTCAGATTTTGTAACTAACCACCTAACTGTCCTAACAGCTCTAACAGCATTATCACCAACACTAACAGTTTTCATAACCTCCTAACAGAATTCAGTTATTATTCCTTAACAGTTTCTAGCCCATAACAGAATCAGTTAACAGAAAATCAGAAGAATTTACCTGAGAAAGCCATATATAATCAAGCATCGACCCATTCTCCAGTTCCTCTCTTCACTTCCATTCATCACCACCACTACACGCCATTCTCACACTTCACTCATCATCATCTTCATCTCTCAGTCATCTTCTTCATCACTCTCCACGCCATTTCACCCTCACTCATCCACACACCATAACTATTTCTCAACCTTCACGCATAATCATCTTCAACCTCCTTCAATCACCACCACTCCTGCAACTTCTCTTCTCTCAATTCCCTCACTCTCTCACTAAAGCTCTCTCACCATTGTTGTACGAGACTTCACCTCGAAATCTCGTTTCAACTGAGCTTAGCCTCAATCCGATACACTCTCTCAACATCTCTCAATCTCGCAACACAACACACGCAATCGAGAACACAAAAAAAAACAAGCAGAAGAAGATAGAAGAAGAAACAGAATCGAGAAGAAGATAAAAGCAAGAGGACGCATAATATTATCTCACCTCTGGTTTTTGATCTTCCATTGCAGGTCTCCAATCAGGTGTTTAGGAGACATTGAATTGAAATTTTGTTGAGGATAGAAGTGGAGAAGAATTAGACGGTGAGAACGGCGGCGGAGCTCGAAAGAAAGGGAGGATCGTGCCGCCGCGAGTCATTGAGGGAGAGAGAGGAAGCTCGCGGAAGGAGGCGGAGGACGCTCATCGGAGAGAATGAATTGAAGACGAGACTGACGCGCAATGGCGGAGGAGGAGTCTTTTTTCGCCGGTGAGAAGAAGATCTTCATCGCGCCGTCGTGAGAGCAAGGAGGAAGAGGTGAAAGAAGCACGTGAAGCCCAAGAGCCACAAGTTTGTAACCCTAAATTCCTCTTTCCATCTTTAAGTATATTTGTTAATACTTGTTAATTTAATTTGAGTCTTAATTAGCCTAAAGTCTGAATTAATGTAGGTTTGATTTGGTTAATGGATAGTGATTAGGATTAACTTTGAATCATAATAAAAATCTGAATAAATCTGGATGCAAGTGGATCAGTTCAATAATTCCTTGGGCTATGCACACGAAACTGCTAATTACACCACCCCTTGGCCCATGACATCTTTTTGCTGGACAAAACTGATACAAAAAAACTCTGTTGGGCCAACACCCTGGGCCCAACGCCTCTGCTATATGCATCACTGAATTCAACTTGCACCCCCTGACTCCATTTAATTGATAGTTTTTTTAGGTTTTTTTACTTAGTTTTTTGCTACTTCTTTTAGGTAATGAAATGACATAAAAATCTCACAATAAAAATACTAGTTTAGGCGTATTAAAATTTAGGTTTTAGGCTAGTACTAATTTTGACATTTAATTTCCTTCATAAAAAGCCCATAAAAAATAAGTAGTTTTTAGTTTTAATTCAAAGTGGTGTAAACATGATAAAAATCTCTTGACTTTTGTTAGACTTTTAGGTGATTGTTGACATAAAAAGCTTATAAAAAAATAGTAGTATTTTTTAGTTTCATTTTCGTACTAATGCTTGAATCGTTTTTGTAGTATTTCCATGATCGTTTTGTGTAATTGTTGTGTGACTTTGTTGCTTAGTTTTTGGCCTTATTTTGGGCCTATGTTGTTAATACCACTTGTATGCTTCTTTTAGAATCTATCTCATGTTAACAATAGGAATTAGAATAACTTAGATTAGAGAATAGGTTAGTTCCCTCTTGCATTCTTTTTCTTTTTCAACTCTTTAAAACATTAATAAAAGGAAGATGCGAATCACATTAAGCAAGTGATAGAGAAATGAGTGGGATTCATTCCCTAATCTATTTCTCAATCGCTTAGTGGCATAGAAACGAGTGGGATTCATTCCCTAATCTGTTTCTCAGTCACTACTTAATGGGAGAGAAACGAGTGGGATTCATTCCCTAATCTGTTTCTCAAACATTAGTTAATGGGAGAGAAATGAGTGAGATTCATTCTCTAATCTGTTTCTCAAACATTACATAATGGGATGGAAGTGAGTGGGATTCATTCCCTAATCTGCTTCTCGATCATTATACATTTTATGTGATTCGAATCGTGAAGTAAATTCCCTTAAAAAATACACAACCAAAAACACTTTAAAACATCTAACAATGGTTCAGACTAAAGCAAAGTAGAGAAAGTGGTGAGTGGCCCGGTATTGGGAACTGTTCACCACTCATCTATCCTAAAAGACACAAACCCATCATTTCTTTTTCTTTTGCCTCGTTGGCACTTAAGGGCAATGTCATTTCCGTTCGTACGCATCGTAGGTCTTCCCTTATGCAAGAACGTGAACGTTGACTCCGCCCAACTAAAAAACACAAAAACAAACAGAAAATCTTTAGCCGAGCTACGGTAACTCTGATTCCTGAAAAGGATACGTAGGCAGCGGGGTAGGGCCCGTGCGAGTACAATTCTTTATTTTCCCTACATTTTGCATTCATTTCGCATTTAGATATAGACATAGTTATACACCCTTTAGATAGAAACAAACATAGGTGGATACCATCGAGTACGATGGGCGCGAGGGGTGCTAATACCTTCCCCTTGCGTAACCGACTCCCGTACCTTGATTCTCTGGTCGCAAGACCTCGTTCTTATCCTTTGCCAGGTTGTCTGATATTCCTTTCCCTTATGGGATAAATATATTGGTGGCGACTCTGTTCATTTTTCGCGAGCGTGCGACAGCTGGCGACTCTGCTGGGGATTACCTAAGCAAGTCGATCCTAGCCTTTGTTTGTTTCGTTTATTGGGTGTTTATTTATGTGTTTATGTGTTTACATCTTGTGTACATGTTTACATCTTGTATATATGTCTGCATATCATGTTTACTTTCCGCATGCATCTGGACTATATTATGGGTCCCCGTGGGGGCCACATATTTTTCTGTTTTGTTTTGCAGGTTGGGTGGGATGATTCTATGAGGTAAAAGGCCCAATACCCAGGCCAGAGTTGACACATAGGATACCTAGGATAGAGTGGATAGTCATGACGCCAACAGAATGTCAGGTTCTGTTGATTGCGATCATGAGACCCACGACCAGCCGAGGTTCAAATGAGATACCGTTGTTGGCATGTATTTGCGACAATGATGGTGTTTCAGGAGAACTGATAACGCTGGAAGCCATTGACCTACCTTGACCTAGATTCACCTGTGAGTGGGGTGGGATATATATGACAGGTACCGTTGGTGACTATTCTATTCTGTTGGTGACTATTGGTTTTCCTGGTATTCAAAAAGGTGTCGGACCTTTGATCCTGTGACATTTGACCTGTATCAGTTATTCAGAGGATTGTACAGTGGTTACTAAGATTATATGGACCGTTGATCCCATGCTTTTGCATTGCATAACATCATTGCTTTATCCACTCCATTTATGAAAGATCCTAAAGTCTATTTCCAAAAAAAGAGAAAAGAAAAGAAAAGAAAAGAAAAGAAAAGATATGTAAAAGAAAAGGAAATAGAACAGCAAAAAAGAAAAGAAAAATATCCTATACAAAAAATGCTTTGATCTCAAAAAAAAAAGGAACAAAACAAAAGTGCGAAAAGACTTTAGGATCTCTCATAAACAAAACATGCATTCATACTATCATGCATTTCATGGTTCTCTCAGATACTTATGGGACCCTTTCTCTTCAGATTTCCAGATCAACAACAAATTTGACTTCCCACCGCCACGACTCCGAAGTCAACTATGGAACAACTCCGTGAGGAAATGGACGAGATGAGGGAACAAATGGGTCATCTTATGTTGGAGATGCAAGATTTGGTCCATAATCAGGATGCACTGAAAGAAGAGAATAGTCAGTTGAAGACTCAATTGAGCTTGGTCATGGAAGTTCTGAAGACGGTATTAAGGAAGGAAGGGGATGTTGTTCCTACTGCTGCAACGGAAGTTGTTGATCCCTTCTCTTCAGTAGGATCCCTTCCCACTCATGGAATACCTCAGGAAGTTCCTTCTCAACTCCATGTGCCATTACCTCCATGCCAATTTGTTCTTCAAGGGGGCCAAATGTGTGGGAAAAAGCCTAAGATACCTCAGAGAATTCTCAATCCTATCCCGATGCCTTACGCTCAGTTACTTCCCCGTTTGCTGGAGCTTCAGTTGGTTGAGCTACGAGAATTGGCTACGCCTGAAAAGCTTCCCCCAACTTTGATGCCAATGCTCGATGTGAGTTCCATTCTGGGGCGCCTGGTCATGATGTTGAGCATTGTAGGGCACTGAAACATCAAGTTCAAGATCTCATTGATTCAAAAGTGATTTTGTTCACCCCTGAGGGTATGTTTGTTCAAGGAAATGGGGTTCCAATTGCGGTGGAAGAAAAGGTTGATTCATACTTCTATGTCAGATCTACTTCAAATCAGAAGCATAATGCACCATCTTGGGTTCCAGGTTTCCCACCTCATCAGTCTCCATTTGTTTCACAGCCAGGTCAAAAGAGGAAGACACCTGAACAGAATGGGTACTGGAATCATTGCCATCAGCAGGGTCCACAAATGCCAAGGAGACCACCAAGAAGAATTGACCCAATTCTTATGACCTATAGTCAGCTGCTTTCTCATTTGCTCAAGGATTCTTTGGTCCAACTAAGGGAGTTTAAGCCCCCTCCAACACCAATTCCTCAAGGATATGACTTAAATGCAAGGTGTGAGTACCATTCTGGGACATCTGGACATTCAACTGAGGATTGTAGTATTTTGAAACACAAAGTCCAAGATCTCATTGACTCCAAAGTAATATCATTCACTCCAAATGGCCTGCGCATAAAACGAAGAGTTCACGCATAAGTGAATGCCCGTATTCCAGAAAGTATCACAAAAAAAAAAAAAAAAAGAAGAATAAGCCCAAATGGAGTCAAGGCTCCTCAACATTGGCAATCATCACTTCATTTCCGTATTCTCACTTCAGTATTCCTTATTTTGGTTGAAAACTACTTCCTTGTCTGAGTTGGTTGGTATGATAATAATAAAAGCACCACAAATTCTCGAGCAACTTTGTCATAATCTTTTCCAAAAAAGGAAATCAATAATGTGTTGTAGAAGCGTCTCAAGGTTCTTATGCTCAGTTGTATCCGTGGAGGTTGGTGTTTCAGTTGGTGTTTGATCTCTTTGCAACAAATAGCTTCTCTAAGTTTGGTGACTACACAAGGTTCCTCCATGTTTAATGGTAAATACTTCTTCAATGAATATGCTTGGGGCTCCCGCACGAGGGATAAGCAAGACGCACTCTTATCTTGAGCATTGCATCACTCGCATTGCTCGAATCCCTAAAGCATTACAAATTCTTGGGTGACTTCGTCAGAATCTTCTTCCATGTGGTAATCAAGAGTATTCTACACAATGCTCCTGATTCTCAAGGTCTTCTTCACCACAAGTTCTCAGTTTGATGACCATGCAAGGTTCCTCCACTTTCGATAATGAATACTTCTACAACATCTATGCTTGGGGCTCCCGCACGAGGGATAAGCAAGACATACTCTTATCTTGAGCATTGTCTCACTCGCATTGCTCGAATCCCTAAAGTAAAAGAAAAAAAGAAAAAGCTTACGACTCATGGGTGACTTCGTTGGAGTTCTCTCTTGAAGTAATCCGAAGTGGTTGGAAGGAAATGATGAAAGTATTCGAGATCAGCAAGTCCAGACGGAGACGAGTCTCCTCAACAACGACACTCATTTAGTTTCTTACTGCATTCTCATTGTAATTTTTCATTTGTGTGTTTAAGCATCAATAGCATGTAAAAACTTGTTAATTTCTGAATGAAAATCATAATACATTGTTTATGTTTGTCTTGAAGTAATCCATTCGTTATCACTCATAAAATGTTTTGGCATTACGATACCAACTTTATTAATTGCTCGCTTATGCAAAAAGCTGAGGGAGAATGATGAAAAATAAAAATGCAAAATCTCTAATCGTGTGTTTTCGAATAAAACCCTACTGAGGATGTACAGGCATTGTTTCAAATCCCCAAACACTGGAGATATAAGGGAGATAGACCCTCGTCAACCCCTTTGAGCCTTGAAGTAGGAGTTTCTTTTTCTAATCATAAAAAAAAAACCCTTATTTTAACCCTGGGGCAGGGTAGTGCTCATTTAACTCGATCGAGTGTTCAAAACTCACCAAAAGGTGCATCTAAGGATACAACAATGGTTATCCTTCAAAAGGTTGAGGAATTTCAAAACCGCAATGATTATCCTTATTCTATCAAGAGGTCAGGAGATGACGACACAACGATGGTTATCCCTCATCAATCAAAGAACGAGGCAGTCACAATCACCTCCCACAAATCGAGAGCAACGCAAGATCACACGACTTGTTCAAAAGTGAATAAAAAAAAGAAAGCCCGCTAAGTCAAAAACTTGAAATAAGTGACTTAGGCAAAAGTTAGGGCATCCCGCTGGACTCCAAAATAAAATTCAAGAGAATTTGTCCAGGCAAAAGTTAGGGAAAGCAGAAGCGAAAAATAAGGATTACAAAATAAAAATCCTTATCAAAAGAACAAAGTCGTGTGATCAGACACCAAAAATGCAAGATGAAGTGACTGCCATGTCCAAAAAACCTCATTGATTCCTCAACCATTCCAAATTCCTTATGAGGAATGAACACTCATGTCGAATTAATTGAACCTAGGAATGGAGAACATCATGAAGGGGGTGGGTACCAAATAATTTCGAGCCTAAAAATCCTTTGTTTTTTAAAAAACCGTGAACCTGGCCAAGTTACAACCCTCAAAAGTCCTAATTGAAGTAGGGTTATTTTGAAAGCACACTCCCAAGAGATAGCGTTTAACTGACTCCCAATGAAGCGAGACTCATATCCATGTTGGTATCGTATGCCTACTTTATCTTCCATGTGCAAAAATCGAGGTTGTGTCAACTAGTGATCCATTCACAAGAGGTCGCAACCTCATTTCAATAAAAAGTTTCTTTAAACTTCAAGACTAACATAGGCTTTGCATTAGAATTATCATTCTTAGAATTAACATTCTTTTGCATACAAAATATGTGCTTAAACATCAAGGAAATTACCGTGATGAGAATCAGTAAGTAACTCGACCATGTCAAAGTACAAGAGACTTGAGAACTCCGAGGAGGGAAAGCTAATCATCTCAAATATTGACCATCAAGGGGCAAGTTATCCAAAGAACTCCGTTGGGCATGAACAGTTAATGCATTCTTTGATTACCTTGAGGGGAAGAGTTTGAAGACTCCGTTGAGCGTGGTAAAGTTGTTTCCATATTTGTTTGACTTCAAAACAATGAAAGCTTGAGGATTCTAGTAAGATGTACCTAATCAGGGGCAATTAAGTCGAGGTTTGACCTCTCAAATTCTGCATATCTGGGGGAAATCATGTCGATAAATCTCTTCAAGCTTTGATCAATCTGGGGCAATCAAGTCGAGGAATCTCTCTTGAGTTCAACCAATCTGGAGCAGTTACGTCGAGATTTGGCAAATCTCTCCAAGGATCCACAGGGGCAATTTCCTTCATGGGTCATGAAACTTGGGGCACGATCTTCTGATCTTTATTGTCCTCTCCCTAATCATAGGAGTTTATTTCTCCTAGAATCTTGGTCTCTCCCCAAGCATGGAGTCTATTTCTCCCAAGAGTTTGTTCCATTCCTCGAGCATAGGAGTTTATTTCTCCTAGGAGTCGTCCTACTTCCTTAACCAAGGCTCCTTATCTAGATTTCTCATCCCCAACATGGTGAATCAAGGGAATCTCCTTAAGCTGAAAATCCTCCAAGCAGTGGCACATGGTGAAAAGTCAGAATTTTTCTTCAAGTCAAAGAAGGTGCATCCTACAAATCAAATTCCAATATCTATTGGCACCTCCACGTGGTCCTTAACACTAAGGGGATTCTCCCTGGTGTTTACATCACTAATGCCTTTATTTGGCATTCTGCATATAGTATTCATTGCATATAACATTGCATCCTCAAAAGCGCAGCATATCCATCAAAAATGGAGCATTACGCCATAAAAAATCCAAACATGCATACAAGGCATAGGCCAGATAACATAAATCATCCCTCAATCACGACAATGATACATCCCCATATAAAATGTCCTTACAAACTCCAATTGATATCTGCTACTCCATTACAAACCTCCACCCACGGTGCCGATACTTGGTTTTACCAACCTCCAATCCCCAGTCTAAGTGCTTTTCAATAATATCCTTGTGGATCGTAGGTCTGGCAACCTTATCCTCGTCTTTTTCAATCCTTGTGGATCGTAGGTCTGTCAACCTTATCCTCGTCTTTTTCAATTCTTGTGGATCGTAGGTCTGTCAACCTTATCCTCATCTTTTTCAATTCTCGTGGATCGTAGGTCTGTCAACCTTATCCTCGTCTTTTTCAATTCTTGTGGATCGTAGGTCTGTCAACCTTATCCTCATCTTTTTCAATTCTCGTGGATCGTAGGTCTGTCAACCTTATCCTCGTCTTTTTCAATTCTTGTGGATCGTAGGTCTGTCAACCTTATCCTCATCTTTTTCAATTCTTGTGGATCGTAGGTCTGTCAACCTTATCCTCATCTTTTTCAATTCTCGTGGATCGTAGGTCTGTCAACCTTATCCTCGTCTTTTTCATTTCTTGTGGATCCTAGGTTTGTCAACCTTATCCTCGTCTTTTTCATTTCTTGTGGATCGTAGGTCTGTCTACCTTATCCTCGTCTTTTTTATTTCTCGTGGATCGTAGGTCTGTCAACCTTATCCTCGTCTTTTTCAATTCTTGTGGGTCGTAGGTCCGTTGACCTTACCCTAGTTTCGAGTCACAGATCGTAGGTCCTACCTTTCCATCAAACCCGTATTTCCCAACCACAGTTTCATACAACAGACTCATTTCCATCGAGAACCTTGTATTGGCACCATTACCACGTTACAAGCTATCACCGTTCATCCATTACTCACTGTAAATATTGCCATCATAAAAACAAATTTCTCCTTCCCCAGCAGATATCAAAACAAAAATAAGATAACACTCGCACCATATTCTCCTTAGGACAAATTTCTGGTACTTTGATATTTAATCTTCTTCTACCTCGAATGTTCGAAAGGCTAACGCCAATCTCACCTTCAAGTTTAAGACGATTAAATAGGGGCAGCTGTCATACCCCAAATTTGTCCTACCCTTTAATTCCTAACTGGCTTAGACTTTACATTCATGTACATACCTCCATTAGGTCATCTAACACATCATGCATCGCTATTCAATAGATTTGGCTTGAGATCGAGGTCACTGATAGAGCTGAGACTTCATATGGTTTGGAGTTCGTATTTCATGCAAATTTGTTTCTATTGAGGCTTCGACTGATCATGGATCGGGGTTTTATTTCACTGTGTTTGCATCAACCAATTAATCGTTAAGGTTATGCTATGATTACTATGTGTATCATCCCATCATTATGATTTCATCTAATTTATTCATCAATTCAAGGTTTGGTCCATTCGGTTATTAGGGGTACAAGTCACTGAGTTTGAATTCATAGTGAAGATTGAAATGGTGCATGAGACTTTATGGATATCTCAAAGATTTAAAAGAATTTGATGAAAACCTTGACTTTTGGTCAAAGTCAACTACATGGAGGTTAATTTTATAACTATGAATCTTTCTTAAGCTATGGTCCAGTTCGTTATACCATGTTACTATTGGTTCGTCAAAGGCAAGTTGAGAAATGTTAGATTTAAATTGAAGCATTGGAGGGAAAGTTTGGAAAGTCATTTAAAAAGGGAAAAAGAATAGTTTTGTTCATCACACTTTCAAGCCAAGATCTGCTGTTATACCAAGTACATGAAAAATATTACATTAGAAAACGTGATGCCTAAGGCCACTCACAATACAAAGCCATTTATCTCAAGGCATCACACGTAGTGCAATGACCTGTGTGTCAGTAACTTGATTCAAATCGGTCGGCAATACCCAAATTGGCATACACACTTCAGTCATGTACTAACATCCAGCCACCTAAACTGATTTCAGCAAACTGATGCTCCTGGGACTTTCTCTTCAACTGCTGATAGGAGTGAGTCCAGTTTGAAGGAAAAGAATGCGTATCGGACACGAGACTGAAACCAAACCTACTGTGCTCCAAAGAAATTGCTCCTACATCAATGTACGCCGAAACCACGCAACATTAATATCAATCCAACCTGCCATACACATGACATGCACCCAAGTTCAAACCAATTCAAAAATCCCAAAGAAACAATATTCTGCAGTAGTCTAGTCAAATCAAAAGAATACAAGTTTAAACCAAAACAACACATACTTGACATTCAGCATACATTATACTCAATATGACCATCCACCTGCAAGATCAAACCAAAGCCAGTTCAACTCAAAATCTCATTCATAACATACAAGCCATTCATCATGTTCTGATACAAAGTAATGCAACACTCAAAAAGACGCCAGTTCAGAATTGAGGTGACGGGATAGTTGTAACCGAAAATTCGGAAAAGAAAAAAGAGTCCCATTCACCTCGTAACAGTTTCGATCACGGCCTTTAATCTGCAGTTTCACTTCCAACTTCGAGCAACCGTCATCACCAAGAAAGCTACAGCCCTGCACATTTGTTAATGGATCAGATTCGGTTCACATTGAAACCATCAGTCATACATTCAGTTCAAACCGACGTCTACAAACAATGTCAAGAGATTGTGGTACTTGCAGCAATACAGTGGCCAAACTCAGGCTTCAGTCATAAAATATAAACAACAAAGATACACATCCAAAATAAGTCACATACCATATCATACATAACGAAGCCATACATCTTATCACAAAAATCCAGAACTAACAACCTCCCAGCTAACTTTCAGGTTCCTAAAACCTAACACTAATCAAAATCAACTAACTTTCTCAAATAATCCTAACCTCCATAACAGAAACATGTAACTAACTTACAACAGACTTCAGATTTTGTAACTAACCACCTAACTGTCCTAACAGCTCTAACAGCATTATCACCAACACTAACAGTTTTCATAACCTCCTAACAGAATTCAGTTATTATTCCCTAACAGTTTCTAGCCCATAACAGAATCAGTTAACAGAAAATCAGAAGAATTTACCTGAGAAAGCCATATATAATCAAGCATCGACCCATTCTCCAGTTCCTCTCTTCACTTCCATTCATCACCACCACTACACGCCATTCTCACACTTCACTCATCATCATCTTCATCTCTCAGTCATCTTCTTCATCACTCTCCACGCCATTTCACCCTCACTCATCCACACACCATAACTATTTCTCAACCTTCACGCATAATCATCTTCAACCTCCTTCAATCACCACCACTCCTGCAACTTCTCTTCTCTCAATTCCCTCACTCTCTCACTAAAGCTCTCTCACCATTGTTGTACGAGACTTCACCTCGAAATCTCGTTTCAACTGAGCTTAGCCTCAATCCGATACACTCTCTCAACATCTCTCAATCTCGCAACACAACACACGCAATCGAGAACACAAAAAAAAACAAGCAGAAGAAGATAGAAGAAGAAACAGAATCGAGAAGAAGATAAAAGCAAGAGGACGCATAATATTATCTCACCTCTGGTTTTTGATCTTCCATTGCAGGTCTCCAATCAGGTGTTTAGGAGACATTGAATTGAAATTTTGTTGAGGATAGAAGTGGAGAAGAATTAGACGGTGAGAACGGCGGCGGAGCTCGAAAGAAAGGGAGGATCGTGCCGCCGCGAGTCATTGAGGGAGAGAGAGGAAGCTCGCGGAAGGAGGCGGAGGACGCTCATCGGAGAGAATGAATTGAAGACGAGACTGACGCGCAATGGCGGAGGAGGAGTCTTTTTTCGCCGGTGAGAAGAAGATCTTCATCGCGCCGTCGTGAGAGCAAGGAGGAAGAGGTGAAAGAAGCACGTGAAGCCCAAGAGCCACAAGTTTGTAACCCTAAATTCCTCTTTCCATCTTTAAGTATATTTGTTAATACTTGTTAATTTAATTTGAGTCTTAATTAGCCTAAAGTCTGAATTAATGTAGGTTTGATTTGGTTAATGGATAGTGATTAGGATTAACTTTGAATCATAATAAAAATCGGAATAAATCTGGATGCAAGTGGATCAGTTCAATAATTCCTTGGGCTATGCACACGAAACTGCTAATTACACCACCCCTTGGCCCATGACATCTTTTTGCTGGACAAAACTGATACAAAAAAACTCTGTTGGGCCAACACCCTGGGCCCAACGCCTCTGCTATATGCATCACTGAATTCAACTTGCACCCCCTGACTCCATTTAATTGATAGTTTTTTTAGGTTTTTTTACTTAGTTTTTTGCTACTTCTTTTAGGTAATGAAATGACATAAAAATCTCACAATAAAAATACTAGTTTAGGCGTATTAAAATTTAGGTTTTAGGCTAGTACTAATTTTGACATTTAATTTCCTTCATAAAAAGCCCATAAAAAATAAGTAGTTTTTAGTTTTAATTCAAAGTGGTGTAAACATGATAAAAATCTCTTGACTTTTGTTAGACTTTTAGGTGATTGTTGACATAAAAAGCTTATAAAAAAATAGTAGTATTTTTTAGTTTCATTTTCGTACTAATGCTTGAATCGTTTTTGTAGTATTTCCATGATCGTTTTGTGTAATTGTTGTGTGACTTTGTTGCTTAGTTTTTGGCCTTATTTTGGGCCTATGTTGTTAATACCACTTGTATGCTTCTTTTAGAATCTATCTCATGTTAACAATAGGAATTAGAATAACTTAGATTAGAGAATAGGTTAGTTCCCTCTTGCATTCTTTTTCTTTTTCAACTCTTTAAAACATTAATAAAAGGAAGATGCGAATCACATTAAGCAAGTGATAGAGAAATGAGTGGGATTCATTCCCTAATCTATTTCTCAATCGCTTAGTGGCATAGAAACGAGTGGGATTCATTCCCTAATCTGTTTCTCAGTCACTACTTAATGGGAGAGAAACGAGTGGGATTCATTCCCTAATCTGTTTCTCAAACATTAGTTAATGGGAGAGAAATGAGTGAGATTCATTCTCTAATCTGTTTCTCAAACATTACATAATGGGATGGAAGTGAGTGGGATTCATTCCCTAATCTGCTTCTCGATCATTATACATTTTATGTGATTCGAATCGTGAAGTAAATTCCCTTAAAAAATACACAACCAAAAACACTTTAAAACATCTAACAATGGTTCAGACTAAAGCAAAGTAGAGAAAGTGGTGAGTGGCCCGGTATTGGGAACTGTTCACCACTCATCTATCCTAAAAGACACAAACCCATCATTTCTTTTTCTTTTGCCTCGTTGGCACTTAAGGGCAATGTCATTTCCGTTCGTACGCATCGTAGGTCTTCCCTTATGCAAGAACGTGAACGTTGACTCCGCCCAACTAAAAAACACAAAAACAAACAGAAAATCTTTAGCCGAGCTACGGTAACTCTGATTCCTGAAAAGGATACGTAGGCAGCGGGGTAGGGCCCGTGCGAGTACAATTCTTTATTTTCCCTACATTTTGCATTCATTTCGCATTTAGATATAGACATAGTTATACACCCTTTAGATAGAAACAAACATAGGTGGATACCATCGAGTACGATGGGCGCGAGGGGTGCTAATACCTTCCCCTTGCGTAACCGACTCCCGTACCTTGATTCTCTGGTCGCAAGACCTCGTTCTTATCCTTTGCCAGGTTGTCTGATATTCCTTTCCCTTATGGGATAAATATATTGGTGGCGACTCTGTTCATTTTTCGCGAGCGTGCGACACAATGGACACAATAGCAAGCTGCAATAGCCATTTGGGGCCAAAAATAGCAGCCATCTACAACTCCAAATAGCATCCGACATTACCTCTATTGTACTCTATTGAACCATTAAAACAAAAATTCCATTAAACCGAAAAAGATTAAAACGATTAGACCATAAAATAAATGAAACCTTGAACTGTATAAACCATTAAAATAATCTCTCCCATTAGCAAAACAATTAAAACTTCTTTTTAGACATTGAGCAGCATCATATAAAGGATAACTATAACTATCATCCGGTCCTGATTCCAACTTCCATCGTTCCATCAAACACATTGCATGCATCTCTTGAAACATTAAAATTTAAACTCTCAACATACCTCTGAAATAAGATAAAAAAATATATTAATAATTTCAAAATTAAATATTAATTATTAACTCTTTGTGGGGCCATTCTTGGTTCCCTAAGCCAAAGAAATTACTTTCATTATTCTCTTGAAAACTTGCAAGTTGCTGCCATTGACAGTTACAAAACAAATGAAGCATAAAATCAAAAGGCAGGATTCAAAAACCACGATTCAAAACTCATAAAATCGAAAGGCAAAAATTTAACCCATAAAATCAAAAGGCATAATTTAAAACCATAAAATCAAAGTTACCTTGTATAAGCATAGATAATAGAGATAAGAAAGATGAAGAAAGAAAATAGAGAGAGAGGTTTAGAGAAAATGAGAAGCTTTGGGAGAGAGAAAAAGAAAAACAAGTTTGTGATGATTGATAGAAGAGAGAGAGAGAGAGAGAGAGAGAGAGAGAGAGAGAGAGAGAGAGAGAATGGTACAAAAAGAATAGGAAGATTTGAAAAAAATTTACAATAGAACCCGATGACATCATCAAATGAATCACACCTACCAAACAAAAGTCTAATTGAATAAAAATGTAGTTGAAATAGAACTAAGTGACATCACTGGTTGGAAAAAGTAATTTTTAGACACAAATTGCCCCTAAAATGATGTGGTGGCAGCCAAAGAAAGAAGGGCAAAAATGCTTTTTCCAGAACATCTTCCTTTCTTATATTATAGACTTCCTAACATAAATATCACCATAAAGCAAAAGGTGGAGGTTTAACAACTCTAATGCAATGCCAAATCCATAGACGGGTCCACCAGGAAATTAATAATTTCATCCTTCTTTCCTCAAAGTGTTTTGATTGAAATATAACGTCCTTTAACTCCAACCATAGCAGAGAGAACTTCATCACTATCAGTAAGCTCCTACATTTCAGAAAAACAAGATATTAGCTTAAATCTTTAAAGCTTGTTGAGACCCTAAATTGCCTATGAACGCAGATATAATTGAAAACACAAAAGCCAATCCTTAAAATCCAAACCAACCCCACTCATCAATTACAATAGCGAAACAAATATGGTGGCAGCATATAGAGGATATATTACAAAGTGAAATCAAATAACTGAAAAAAAACCTAATCACTATGCAGTTTTAGGAACAGACCATAGACATTACCTTAACTTCTTACCAATAATAATCACGGAGTCCACTTTGCCTAATTTGTACAAATAAAATATCTATCCAGCCAAATGTTTAGTCAGCATCATTATAATCATAAGCTTTTATGACACCATCGTTGTAAAGCTTTTATTTACAATGCCAATCAATCATAACTATCTTATCATTAAAAAAAACTAACAGTTAATCTTATCAGTTTCTACAGTCACACAACAAATAGTACATTCTCTTAGTGATTTTTTACATTAAAATCTCTTGTTTAACTCACTTTTAGATAAATGTATCCATAAATAAATCACTTTACACTTTTAATTGGAATCAATTCTACAAAATCTATTCTCCTCCCCGCACAACCGAACATGCACTTAATTACGATTCCTAAAATAAAAGCTTATGTATACACAAATAGAATCCATTTGGAGTTGAAATTAGTTTTTCTATCTACTATAAATCTTAGGTCAAAATTGAATAGAATAAACAACATATAAAGCAATTAAACTATTGAAGAAAAGTGCAGCAATCAGATTAATGGAGAGAAAACGGAAATGCGGAACAAGCTCCAAAGATTAAAGAGTGAAAAAATGTAACAGATCTGAGAATGCTTCAACGAGAGAGAAAGAGGAGAACATACTTGAATTGGAGGTTCGTAATAGCCGGTGAGGTTTTCAAAGTCCTCGGTGTTTTGAGTCATGTTGAAATAAAGCAAATGCAGATCGGGAGAAAAAGCACTTTTGAGAATAATCGATGGTTCGAAAATGAAGAGTGACGAGGATTTTTGCGATTCGGTTATCAATTGATAATGCAAAATGCAAGGAGTGGGTGAGTGTCTGAAGTTGTTATGGATGGTGTTAATTTTTTCTTCTTTCTTCCTTCCTGTATTTTGAATTTTGTGTGCTAGGGCTTCTATAATTTTGGAATCACTCCATCCATTCTTGATTTTTTTTTCTTTTTCGGTTTATCTTAAATTTTGTAAGAGCCACAACCATATCTTGCAATAATTACAACACATTTTTAAAGATATACTCAATTATTGATTTTTTTTTGTCTTAGCTATTACTAATGATTGGTGAGGATTAGTAACTGTTTTGAAGACTCTTAGATTAAATTTTGATGATTCAAATTCAAAGATCATCAAATAAATAAATTAATATTATAAATTAATGATCACAATTGTAACACGGTGAACTGGCTTTTATCGAAATGTGCGGATAGCAAGAGTCGCCACCGACTTTTATTTTATCCAAATAAATAGAAAGGCTAAAAGAACAGAAAAAAACCTTTTAAATAAAAACTGAGTTCGGGGGGTAATTTATGCAAAGGGAATGTGTAAGGCACCCTTTGCATCCATGGTTTTCCATGGGCTCTTAATTGCTTTGCTCGTTTGAAGGAAATGTAGAAGAAAAGAGACTCAGGGACTTTAGCTCGTAAATGAGCGTAGCCTTGAGAGTGTTTGTTTAAGAAAAAGATGAAAAAGAGTTTAATCCAGAGCAAGGCAATTAGGAGTAATTACCTTAATAATGTAGAAAAGTTCTTTTAGCCTTTCAGGGTGAAAGGGTCTATCCATGCCATAAGAGGGCAGGAAGCCTTTCATTTGGAGGTTGAAGGGTCGTCGCAATATCGTTCGCCATAAGACTGTCCCATGCCATAGAGAGGCAGGTAGTCTAAGGGAAGGATCAGAATAGCCTTTCGTAGGCAACCAGAGGATACCTCAGCCTTTCGTAGGCAATTTCCGAGGGACGAGATCATATTAGTGTATCGAAGCCAGCATTATTAGGGACCTATGATCTTTGCATAATCGAGACAACATGGCCGAGGTATCCTCGTATTCGAGCGACATGGCTATTCTGCAAAAAACACAAGGCAACAGGCAACAGGCAACAAGAGGGGTTACCAAAAAGTGTGCGTGGGTGCAACAATCATGTGATTAATTTAATATATTATCTTATAATTAATGCGGCTAATTCAATTCAAGGCTTGCACTCCCTAAGATTACTAACCACACAAAAATATAAACAATATAATTAAAGCAATATGGGGAAGTGGAAAAAGAAACCAGCGGGGGAAAGGGAGAATGAAGCCAGCGTGTTTGACATAAGTAATAATTAAAAGCAGAAAAAATAAAAGAGATTAGAGTTTAGGGTTACCGACTATTCGAGCTTTGGCGGTTGGCAAATCCTGAAAAGGTGGGAAAAATAGAAACCAACAGGATTGAGTGCATTACTAACTCAGTAACAGGTATGGTTAACCCTAATCAAAATATAAGGATAAAAGAAAAAGGAAAAAGTATAAAAACTTAGCTTCGATTAATGAAGGTTGACATTCGGAGGTTGCCTCGAGCATTGACTCTGATCATCTGAGAATTGACAGAAAAAATAAAATACAGTGAGTGTATGAAAGTTCTTTCATTAACAAGGCAGAATAAATATTTAAAAACATAAAAGCTAAAAATAATATGGTATTAAATACAGAAAGAAAGGAAAAATAAATAATAAAGGGAATTTAATCGGGACTTAGCTTTATGAAAGGCGTGGCGCGTAGTCGAAAGGCATCTGAAAAGTTAACCCTGAAAAGGACACGGAAAAATAACACTTTTTAGTGTAGGGCTAATTCTAGTAAACCCTGATTCGGGCATAAATTGAATAAAGCAACAAAAATCGATTGATTTTGCAACCTAATTAATTAAATCGAATGAAAGAAAATATAATCAGGCAAAAAAACATTTTTTATGATTTTATGAATGAAAAAGAAATAAATAGGAATTATTAAAGATATACAAATAAATAATCTATTTAAAATAAATAAATATATTAAGAAAATAAAATAAATAAAAGTTTTTTAGAAAATAATTAGTTTTTATGAGTGAAAACAAATAAACAAATAAAAAACAAATACATATATATATATATATATATATATATATATATATATATATATATATATATATATATATATATATATATATATATATATATATATATATATATATATATATATATATATATATATATATATATATATATATATATATAAAAGAAAAGGATTAACGCACCTGATCCATTCATCTAACAACCAAGCGCGCGCCAAAAAAAAGGTTTGAACTGGCCAATCGCGTCGTGCCAGCTCATCATCTTCTTCCTTGGATTTATGCAATTACATCTTTTACAGCGTTTGTTTGCAAACGCGCTATAAAAGCTATGCCTTTTACACCTGCCATTTACGAACACCACAAGAACGACCAAAAAATATTTCGCGACCCTTCCAACAAGATCGTCCGGACTCCCTGATTTCAAATATGCCATTTATTTCTACTAATTTTGCTTCAATCAAGAAACCCTAATTTCAAAGCTAAGAACCCTAAACGGCAATCTATGGCAATCGCACATGAAAACGCAATTAATCGTCCAGAAACAATCTATGCATCATCGTAAACAAAAATATGCATTCAAATAACATCAATGAATCATGAATGATGCAAATCGAACCAAATTTTAAATCGACAAACCGTGGCTTGGTTGAGGATATTCCGAGAGTATTGAACGCGTGCGACTATTCAATTAGCTTCAGTGAACACCAGGGAAGATGTTAGGATACACAAGAACTCTTGGATTGGCCTGCAACAGATAATTCGATCTTGAATTTTTCCTTCACTTTATGAACTCGATTTAGGGTTCTTCTGCAACAGGATTCGTAACCCTTGCCCTCTGAATTAGTTGTGTACTCATAGAGGATTAAATTAGGGTGAATAATCTGACTTGAATCTTGCTAAATCTTTGATTTCAATTTTTTGGAAATTTGATTTGGAAATCTTACTAAATTTGTCCAATATGTGATTCAATCACCTTTAACTCTACTTACACAAATTTGATTGAGTATTTTGACATGAATGGTGATTGGATTTGATTCCCAAATATTTTCTAAATCAAATATTTGATTTTCTATAATTTATATGAATTATTTATCACTTTTATTTGATTAATAATTCATAAAAATCTAATAATTCGTGGACATCATGTGTGGGGCCTTGGATGACTTGTGAATCAAGTTTGGATCATAAGATATTGGGCCTATTTGCAAAAATGTTCATTTTGAATCCTTTTTTCTTCACATTTTCCCTCCAAAATAGTCCAGCTTTGACAAGGCCTATCTCTCTCAATTTTTGAGGTATGGAGGAGTTCTAGGACTTTTTAGAAACCTTGAAGAGTCCTCTAACCAGTTGTTTTGGTCCCATGTAAAAATAATTTTCCATGCTCCTTGTGTTTCCTTTTGGAAAAAGTGACTTTTTGTTGACCTTTGAAAAGGACCTATAATGTTTTGGTCCATATCTCCCAAATGAAGCATTTTTAGACTTGGCATGTGAGAGACAAATTTGTAGAGCATTCAATTTCCTTCAAAATGAGCTTTGGATGGAAAATTTATAATGTTCCATGTGACAGTTATGGCTGGTCAAAGTTCAGTTGACTTTCTCCTATTCAAACCCTAATTTAGAAACTTTTTGAATTGTTGATTTTTGATCTTTCCTTGATGAACCATGATCAATTCTTGATCAAATGGTGAATGATACTTCAATATGAGGATCTTGACAAAAAATCAGGAGCTCTGACTGTACTTTGACCACAGTTGACTTTTAGGTCAACCCAGTCGACTGTTGACCTTCTGAACAATTGAGTGACCAATCCTTTGAGCTGAGACCTAAAACTTGTCATGGAGGTAATGTGAGACATTATAGGACATATGGAGTGCCTTGGAGCTATTGATTCATTGATTTTCCTTCAGAACAACAAAACCCTAATTCTCTGATCTTTGTTTAGGAGAGTGTGTCTTAGAGCTTTGTATCTTGATTTGAATTTGAATAAGAGAAAATGTATGGGCAAATTTTGGGGTATGGCAGCTGCCCCTGTTCAATTTTCTTAAACCTGAAGATGTAGAGTGGTTTGTATACCAGTCGGTATCTGAAGGTGGAAGAGGATTGAACACTAGAATACCCTGAAATTTGTACCATCGGGGGATGGGCTTAGAGATGCCATCCAGATGAGCATTAAGATAAGTTATGTATCTGAACTTGAAGCAGTAGTTATTTGAATGTTGATCGTGTCATTACTGTTCGTGGTAGATGAATTAGATCTTTGAGAATTGGTCGTGTCAGCACCGTTCGTAGTAACTGAATTAGACTTAGGGAATAGTTAATCCTGTCCACACCGTTCGTGATGATGGAATTAAATCCTTGGAAGTTGATCGTGTCAGTACCGTTCGTAATACCTGAATTAGATCTTGGAAAGATGATCGTATCTACACTGTTCGTGATGATAGAATTAGATTCTTAAAGGTCGATCGTGTCAGCACCGTTCGTAGTAACTGAATTAGATCTTGGAGAGATGATCGTGTCTACACCGTTCATGATGATAGAATTAGATCTCTTGTCGTGTCAGTACCGTTCATAGTAACTGAATTAGACTGAGGAGGTAATTGATCGTGTCCACACCGTTCGTGATGATGGAATTAGATCCTTTTGTCGTGTTAGCACCATTCGTAGTAACTGAATTATACTTTAGAAACAGTTGATCGTGTCCACACCGTTCGTGATGATGGAATTAGATCTCTGAGAGTTGATCGTGTCAGTACCGTTCGTAATATCTGAATTAGATCTTGGAAAGATGATCGTGTCTACACCGTTCGTGATGATAGAATTAGATCTCTTGTCGTGTCAGCACCGTTCGTAGTAATTGAATTAGACTTTCGAGTGTTGATCGTGTCAGTACCGTTCGTAGTAGCTGAATTAGATCTTGGAAATTTGGAGATTTCGTTCATTTGTCTGTACCTGTATTCTGCAATAGGTATAGCAATTTTTTATGCAATGTCATGATGCATGTGTTATGTAATGAGTCCCTCAAAATAAATGAGAAACTTTGTATGTTATGCATGAGTTCATTATGAGGTAATGTATGCGATGTATGAATATGTTTATGACTTATGACGTATGACTATGATTTATGCTATTTGACACATCTTGATTGAGAAGATGGATCTCCATGTCATTGTAATTTTGATGTTTGATCTTATCTTGAAGATGCTCAGCTGGGGATTTATGATTTCTGCTTGGGGATGATCAGTAACTTGATGTACCCTGATTGGGGATTAGAGATATTATTAACCATGTTGGAGAAGAGCAAAGTGTTGGAGAACCGGTAGTGTTGAAGATGTAAACTCTGTTGGGGAGCCATGTCTTTCGTTGAGAGTTTTGAAGATATCTTCTTAATGATTACTCTGTGGGTATATGATCTTGTGAACCCGGCTCTGTGGGGAGACACGGGTGTCTTGAAAGTTACCCTCAGTATTATAGTAACTACCATTCCTGGATTTGATTACGACACACCACTGAGTATTGATAAAGATGTTAAACTGGACTTGCATAGATTTGCCCCTGCTAATAGGAACTTTGGAAAGATTCGCCTCGCGAGGACTTTATGAGATGTGCACTATGGGCGACATGCCCCTAGTACTTAGTATGATGCCCCTGACTGGTCGGGAATTAGTTTGAAATTCACTTGTGATGTATGCCTTTGACTTTTTGGCAATTGAGAGATTCTTCGAATCTTGACTTGATTGCCCCAGATTGTTTGGACAAAACACGTCGTGCCCCTTGTATACGCAGGAGACATTGCTTCTGGAATTATCTTGTCTGTCGGGATAACTGTTAGTCATTAGTTGTACCCTGTGCAAATTCTTTCTATTGCTACCATTTGAAATTATGTAGCAGAATATGTTTAATAATGAATTCATGAGATGCAATGCATACGTTTGTCTTGAGTTTTTGAAAACATTTAAAACAGGAGATGTAAAAGCGCGAACTAACCATACTTCAATTATGACTTTCAAGGGTTGTAACGTGGCTTGGTTCACGGTTTTAAGAAACAAAGGATGATGGCTCAAAATTTGATTGTACCCACCCCTCTTCGTGATGATCTTCAGTCCTAAGCTCAGTTAATTCAACTTATGCATTCAGGTTCCAAGAGACTTTTGGATTTGCACCTTTGATAATGATGATGGTTCACAAGCAAAGAGAACTTTTAAGATGGCAGTCACTTCTTCCTTTTGGTAGTCACAACATTGTATTGCTCAGGAGTTTATTGACTTCTCTTTTTTCATCTTTTTGATATCCCTAACTTTTGCCTGAACTGTCTATTTTGAGTTTACAGTCAGTGGGATGCCTTGATTTTTGCCTAAGTCATCTTTTTGATTTTTGACTTAGCAGGCTTTTCTTTCATTTTTTTTCTTTTTGAAAGATATTGACTGCCTTGCTTAATGATTGATGAACCATCATTGGCTTTTGACTGACATCTCCAACACTTCTTTGATGTGTGCGGATGAACGCTTGTGATTGAAACCTTTGTTGAAAGGTGTACTGAATGATTCTCTTAGAATGCACAGCCAAATTAACTGAGAACTACCCTGCCCCAGGTTATGATCAAGCGTTTTAATTTGTACGTGAAAGAAAAACTTCTACTTCTTAGGCACAAAGGGGTTGAAGAGGGATTAACATCCTTATATCTCCACTGTTTAGGAATTGAAACAATGCATGTACATCGTCAGCATAGTCCGCTCAAAAGCATACTGTATGAGGTTGCGGTATCGTTTTCGTCATCCTCCCTCAAAAGGTATACAACTTTAGCAGGAGTTGAATATCACAAAACACATGCAAAGTAAAGACATAATTTAAAATGAGTGATAGCGAAATAAATAATTCAAGACAAGCATATGCAATGCACTGATGATGATTATTAAAACAGATAATGTCTATCATAAGTCGAATGTTTAAACAAACAGGAAAGAAATTGCAAATGAAAGTACATCTAATGATTTGAAAGTTCATCTTTCTAGCCATCCACATCATTAGAAATCTTCTTGTGATTAGGCATGGGAGCAGTGATCACATTAGGAGTTGCTGGAGGGTCGAACTCGATTTCACCAGCGTCGATCATATCTTGGATCTTGTTCTTCAACGGCCAACAATTCTCTGTGTCATGTCCAGGACTATTAGAATGATATGCGCACCTCGCATCGGGCTTGTAACTAGGAGCAGAGGTGTTAGGATTCTTAGGAGGATCCCTCAGGGTGATCAAATTTGCTTTTAGCAGATGTTGTAAGGCTTGAGCTAGCGACATATTGATCTTTGTGAATTGACGTCTGGGTGTATCTTGACGACCTTGTTGAGGCGCCGGTGTGGAGCTCAGAACTGCCCTAATAGATTGATCATGGTTTATCCTTTTCTGCCCATACACAGCATTGGAATCTGACCTCCCATTGAAATGCTTCTTTGTAGTACCTGAGGATGTAGCCACTTGAATCTTACCACTTCGAATGTCACTCTCGACACGTTCCCCAATCAGTATGAGTTCAGTGAATCCGGATGATGAACTTCCTAGCAAATGATTATAGAAAGGACCAGTCAGTGTACCCATAAACATATCGACCAATTCTCTGTCAGCTAAAGAGGGTTTGACTCTTCCAGCTAGATCTCTCCATTTTTGAGCATACTCCTTGAAACTTTCCTCAGGTCCCATAGACATGCTTTGTAGTTGCATGCGAGTTGGTGCGAGGTCAGCATTGTATTGGTATTGCTGGTAGAAAGCAACAACCAAATCTTCCCAGGTATGGATGTAGGTGCTTTCCAGTTGGTAGTATCGTTCGAGTTGAGTTCTAGATAAGCTCTCTTGGAAAAAGTGGATCCATAGCTTCTTATCGGTAGTATGAGGTTGAATCTTCCTTACATAAGACCTCAAGTGCAGCTTAGGACAAGAGACCCCATCGTATTTTGCAAAAATTGGAATTTTGAATTTCGGAGGTATAAAAACTCCAGAGATGAGTCCTAGATCTTCAAAATCCAGTCCAGGTACCTTCTAAATTTCCATGGCTTTCATACGTTCTTCCAGCAACTTATATTTGTCATCAGGATGTTCATCCTCATGGTGATAGTCCTCTTCTTCTTCAGAGGGCTTGGCAGAATCATGGTTACTTTTTGCCTTCGTTTTGATACTAGCATCATCATCTTGCTGATCCTCGTCACCGTCTTCAGAGGTTTCGGCATCCTTGAGTTGCAAGATCGGTCCAAGATTTTTCACTTGAGTCTTCTTACCCTTCTTCTTCTTCTTTTTAGTCAGCATAGCTTTCAGCTCTTCTTGCCCCTTGGACAAATTCAGAATCAAGGCTTGGAACTCAGTGTTTTGAGCTTGGAGATCCTTAACTGATTGTTCGAGATTCATGATGCTGAAATAAACAGCGAGGAAGGATGAGAGACCTATTGTAAGAAACCTGTTATGCGATGTTATCAATGCAAATGCAATATTTTTAAGGATCTTTAGGTATTAAGTTAGCAACATTAGAAATGATTTGGTCGCGTCTTTGTCTGCCGAAATCTGAATTTTGCCCTTGAACGTCTTTCTTTGAGAATCAAGCTAACCATATCGAGTGGGTCATCGCCTCTGATTCGGGATCCTTCTGAATTTGAAAGTATATGGCTGGAGGAAAGTAAATCCTCTTGCCCCTTGATAGGTACTGTGCCTTTGAATTGGAAGGTATGTGGCTAGAGGAAAATAAATCCTCTTGCCCCTTGATTAGGGCATCAACCTTTAATAGAGGTACCTGAAATTGTGCGCCCTAAATCCCTAAGATCCTTGAAAGGGTTAGTTAAATCATGTTATGCTTATGATGTCATGATGTCATGTGAATGCAGTGCATTAGGCGTAGTGTGAGATAGTAAGGACAAACAAGTCATTTTAACAAAACCTGCAAGGAAACGAAGGTTAGTAGCGAACACAAACAAGTCACACAATTTTGCCTTATGGTTAGGCTTGCACGTGGTCCAGAGGTATGTACCCTCCCCCTGAAGTTTAGTTGGTTCAAACCTGTCCTATATAAAGATCGGGTTCTAAGGAGCTCATATCATTGACCTTTCTCGAAGGTGCTTATCTCAGTTCGGCAATCGAACCGCCAACCGAAAAGGTCCTGAAAGTCCAGTCCATATGAGTGTAGCTTCGAGTATCAACCAACTTCTGTCGGAACCAAAGCCAGCCATCTCGCTACTTTCTAATAGGCCAAAGTCAATTTGGACTAAGGTTCTAAGGGCAAATTAGTGCTTAATGACACCACGCGGAAGCTGTTAGGAGTAAATTAATGGTAAATTCATGTGTTAATATAAGTGATTTCTTCTCTAAACCAATGCAAAAATGTGATGAATCCATAGGTTTTTATTAAGAATTGAACTGAATAAGTTTAGTTCATGTGTAAAGCAAATCGAATCACTTGTGGGTGTTATTGTTGCAGGTTTGGAGCTGAATAAGAACTTAAGAAGAATATGAGGAGGAAAGAAAGCTGGAAGTCTCAAAGGCTGAAGAAAAAGATGGAAAGTGCAAAGGGCGCGCCGCGAGAGTTCCTAGGCGCGCCGCGAAAATACTTCTGTTTGAGAGGCGCGCCGCGCCAGCCCGTTGCCGCGCCGCGGCCTCGGCGTTAAAAGCCCAAAACTTCTATTTAAAAGCCCTAGCTTCCAAGAGAAAGAGAACTTTTGTGAAGAGCGAAATTAGGAGAGCAATCTGAAGGTGCAGCCACAATCATCAATTGAAGACCAATTCTCTATCAAGCGAAGACATTCCTTTGATGAAGATGAATTCTTCCATTAATCTTTGTATGTTCTTCATGTCTATGGAGAGCTAAATCCCTCTTGTTGAGTCTAAGGTAGTAGTTAACCTATGAATATACATTACCATTGATTAATTCCTGTGAACAATTGTTTGGATTTATTATCAATAAGAAACCTTGCTTTTAATTTACATCATTGTTGAATCTTTGATCGAAAGAAAGGATTTAACTTTTGCCCTAGGTTACTATATTGATTCAATTGCAATTTGCAGAGATGGAATTGTAATTGGGTTTTCATAATTATCGTTCTTAATTACTATTATCGTTATTGTGATTTGGAGAGATCGAATCTCATATCGGTAAAAGTCATCTAATTTGATTTGCAGACATGGAATCTTATTTGAGGATAAGTGAAGATAATGATTCCAAGGATTGTTCTATTGAGAATTAATTGATAATTGTATAGGATTAGGTTGATGAACCCTAAAGACTCAACATCTTTCTTTAATTGTTAACACAAAGTCCTTTACTTGCTTTTATTTTATTATTTGCTTTTGATATTATTATTAGTATAAAACAAACCAAACCAAATTTCTTCACTCAAAATAAACAACTATAGAACGGCAGTGATATTAACCAATCCCTGTGGATACGATATATTACAGAAAATATTTACCCACAAATACTTTCAACAAATTGGCGCCGTTGCCGGGGATTGGTGTCAATATTGCATGCATTGCAATAGTTCTTATTTTGAGTTAATTTTTATTTTCTCTATTTGGTTGTTTCACATGTTTGCTAGTTTTACAGAAGATTGTGTATGCGCAGCAAAGTTTCTAGCGATCAACTTCTTTTTGATCCCGAGATCGAAAGGACCGCTAGGAGGTTAAATAGCAAAGCACGAAAAAGAGCGAACATAGCAAAAGCAAGAGACAACGCAACCGCGACATCGTCACAACAACAACAACTCGAAACCATTGACGAGTCGCAAGAAGGATTCTTCTTTCACGAACTATTCACGGAGGAAGAACCGGAAGTTTTTATACAACCTACTGTTGGCAACATGGCTGCTAATGGTCCATGTGCTAATAGTCCAAGACTCAATCCTCAGTTCGCGAGAACTGCCGCCAACGGGCGACCGACAGAACTGAAGACCGGCATCATACAATTGATTTGTGCAAGTCCTTTCGCCGGATTGGACCATGAAGACCCGTACACGCATCTTACTCGATTCTATGAGTTAGCGGGTACTACGGGTGTCGCTCAAGCTGATGAGGAAGCATTATTTAAGAGGTTGTTCCCACACTCTTTGCTATCTAAGGCAAAGGATTGGTATCTGGATCAACCCGAGGTAGTGATGACAAATTGGAACACATTGGAAGAAAAATTTCTGGAAAGGTTTTACTCTCAAAACCGATTCTTCGAAGCAAAAACAGCAATAGCAGTATTTTCTCAAGGTAGTAATGAATCTTTGAATGAAGCATGGGAAAGGTATAAAGCTATGTTGAGAAAGTGCAAAGGACACGGTTTTTCAGACGTTGACCAAATCCATATGTTCCGTAACGGTCTCACAGCTACAAACAAGACACTTTTGGACGCCACAGCTGGTGGTTCTCTCATGTCCAAAACACCTGAAGAAGCTACTCTGATAATAGAGCGAATGGCTCTAAATGATCGTCAAGGCAATCATGATCGAACGGTAAGAGATAAGAAACCCGGAATGTTAGAGTTGAACAACAGTGATGCTCTACTTGCTCAGAACAAATTGCTAACTTCACAAGTGGAACTTTTGACACAACAAATGTCTAAATTACCACAACAGATCAAGGAGCTGAACTGGGTATCTAATTCATATCAAGTTGCTAAATGCGAATTGTGCAAGGGAGATCATCAAACAGGATTCTGTCCACCAGTGCAAGAAGAAGAAGTGAACTACATGAACAATAACCAAGGACAAAGGCAGAATCAATATCAGAATCAGCCATACCAACAAGGTTATCCACCAAGATATAACAATCAAGGGTACCAACAAAGGCCACCGAATCAAGGGTATCAACAACAAGCATTCCAACCATACACTCAACCACCACAACAACAGCAAGGAGGACAATCCAAGTTAGAGGAGACAGTGAATCAATTCATTCAAACATCAGTGATAAATCAGAAGAACCAGGAAGCTGCAATTAAAAATCTGCAAACTCAAGTGGGGCAAATAACACATCAGCTTACTCTACAAACACAAGGAGCCTTGCCAAACTCAACCGTGAAAAAACCGCAAGACCAAGAGAAAATTAATGCTGTTACAACAAGGAGTCAAAAGGGTTTAGAATCGGAAAAAGAGAAAGAGGAGCTAGGTGACCCTATAGCGATGGAGGTCGATCTGGAAATAAGAGAGAACCTAAAAGAGCCAGAGGTTGTAACACTACCAATGAAACCAGTTGAAGAAAAAAATAAGAAAGATGTTGAACAAGTGATTGAACCACCCCTCCTTTTACGACTGACAAAGAAGGATTCAAAAGAGAAAGACATTCGGAAGTTTACGTCCTTGTTCAAAAAGTTAGAAGTGAATTTATCTTTCTTTGAAGCACTGGAACACGTGCCTGTATATAAGAAATTTATGAAAGAGGTGTCGGCGAAAAAAAGACCACTAGAAGGAGAACCAAAAATTGCAATCGAGAAGTGTAGTATAGTCGCTGCAGCAAGAAAGATCCCAATTAAGAGAAAAGACCCTGGGGCGGTGGCAATACCATGCACTATCAAGAATATATCATTTAAAAAGGTACTTCTCGACTCTGGCTCTAGTGTGAGTTTAATGCCTTTATCCATTTTCAAAAAGCTTGAATTAGACAAGATTAGTGAAAGTAAGTCGCAATTACGGTTCGCCGATCACACTACTAAGAAATCCTATGGAATAGCGGAAGATGTACTAGTAGAAGTTGATAAGTTTGTTTTTCCTGTTGACTTCCACATCATGGACATTCCGGAAGATGAAGAAACTCCGATCCTTCTTGGGAGACCCTTTTTGTCGACAGGACGCTGTAATTTTGACATTGAAAAGGGGACGCTAACGCTAAAATCATTTGATGAAGAAGTAACCTTGAAGATGTTAGGAGTCAAGAAACATAGGTCAGGGGTAAATGAGAAAAATTCAACTGGTACACCGGAAGGTGCACAAGAAGGCAAAAAGCAAAAAAAACTCCAAGAAAAAGTCTCTAACATATCTTCTCCAATGAGACCAAAATATGATGATGTCAAAAGTCCTAAGAGGGCTAAGGAGAGTGATAAGAATGGGGAAGATAAAGTGAAGAGAAAAGCTATCCAGGCTTTTTATCTTCATGAGTTTGTGGGTATGGAAGTACAAAGTAGCGAGTGTTGGAAAAGGAAACACCCTCCATAAAACAAGGGGTAATGGACCGTCGAGCCATGCGACGTTAAACGAAGCACTTTGTGGGAGGTAACCCACACTTCTAATGTTTTATTTTTGTCTATTTTATTTCAGGAAATAATAAGGGAACCTTTCTGGTGAGAGCTAGGAAGAGGCAATTGATATTGCAATACCCTCTGTGAGTCAACCCTCCTGGGCTTGTCCTGAAACATTGAGGTCAATGTTTAGTTCAAGTTTGGGGGTGGATTTACTCTTTTGCATTTTTTTTTTCAATTTTATGCTTTTATGTCGGTTATGTACGCCCAGTTAGAGTAAGTAGTCCCATAACAAAGCGAGAATCTCAAGCGAAGTATCAACAAGGAAGCAACATGTATGAAAAGTGGTAGGAAGTGAATGTTCAAAAAAATTTTTCACTTTCACTTTCTTTTTCAATAAGTAACAAAGCAGGTATGAATTTTTGAACTCAAACTCTTAATGTGTGCAATGAAACTTAAGGTGTTAGTAAATACTGTCAGAAGTTCTTTATGGTACATTGTTTGTTGGATCGGCTTAGCCTTAACCATTGTGAGGAAAGCTTTCCATTGTTTACTATATGCAGGAGACCATCAATTGCTTTGACTTGTTTGTATCATGCTAAACCGGTTGTTGCATCGTCTGTGGAAATCTGTGGAAGTGATTTAGGCAATTGTTTGAATTTGAGAGTTCTTTGAGCCGACTCCACCGTAAAAATTATTTGCTTCTGTGAGAGTGTGATCCTTTGCTAACCATTCTTTGGGCCTGAGGTCAAGGTAAGTATCATAATATGCACCAAGGAAATAGCTGGTGAGTTTGATCTCAATAAAAAGTTTTGTTTTGGACCATCAACCATAAAATTTGGTGATGTGTTTTCTCTTTGACCTTTTTAGAAAGTAGGGGAGCATTCATATAATCTGAATACAGGTTGATCTCCAAGTTGGGGAGAGTCACATTCAAAATAAGAGTAAGTACTTATGGTAATCGGTGAAAGATAAAAGAAGTCGTAGCTTGAAAAAAAAAAAAGAGAGAAGTAACAACGTTAGAATATAACGGTTGCTGAAAAAAAACAAAGTGAAAAAGAAAAAAACAAGCTACGAATGAAAAAAGATGGACAGGTAAAGGAAGTAGAGTTTTAGAGAAAAAGAAATAAGTTATGAATTGGATGCTTCCCTATATTAGGAACAACCCTTGATTATCTTCTTTTCTTTGAATCTAAACCACATTACAACCATAGAAAGACCTTCTGATTCTCAGATTCCACAAGACTTGATGCGAGCAATTTGGTGAACGTATGATATGGATCTTTGTTGATTTAATTGTTTGGATGAGTGTTTAACCCCTCTTTTATTCATCATACTTTTTGATGAGAGTGATTAGTGCTGATTCAATTACAATTGTGTAGTGTTTTGAACTTCTGGAGGTAATTTGCTTTCAACGTTTGTTTCATGTGTATATTCTGAGTTTGCAGGTAGAAGAGGAGTATTTGACTTAGTTACTGGATTGAACCACTTGAGAAAACCCTTTTTGAAAAACTTGTTGCTTGATTGTCAGTAAACTTTGCTGGAGGTGAGTAATTTTGTTTAGGGACAAACAAAACTCTAAGTTGGGGAGAGTTTGTTAGGAGTAAATTAATGGTAAATTCATGTGTTAATATAAGTGATTTCTTCTCTAAACCAATGCAAAAATGTGATGAATCCATAGGTTTTTATTAAGAATTGAACTGAATAAGTTTAGTTCATGTGTAAAGCAAATCGAATCACTTGTGGGTGTTATTGTTGCAGGTTTGGAGCTGAATAAGAACTTAAGAAGAATATGAGGAGGAAAGAAAGCTGGAAGTCTCAAAGGCTGAAGAAAAAGATGGAAAGTGCAAAGGGCGCGCCGCGAGAGTTCCTAGGCGCGCCGCGAAAATACTTCTGTTTGAGAGGCGCGCCGCGCCAGCCCGTTGCCGCGCCGCGGCCTCGGCGTTAAAAGCCCAAAACTTCTATTTAAAAGCCCTAGCTTCCAAGAGAAAGAGAACTTTTGTGAAGAGCGAAATTAGGAGAGCAATCTGAAGGTGCAGCCACAATCATCAATTGAAGACCAATTCTCTATCAAGCGAAGACATTCCTTTGATGAAGATGAATTCTTCCATTAATCTTTGTATGTTCTTCATGTCTATGGAGAGCTAAATCCCTCTTGTTGAGTCTAAGGTAGTAGTTAACCTATGAATATACATTACCATTGATTAATTCCTGTGAACAATTGTTTGGATTTATTATCAATAAGAAACCTTGCTTTTAATTTACATCATTGTTGAATCTTTGATCGAAAGAAAGGATTTAACTTTTGCCCTAGGTTACTATATTGATTCAATTGCAATTTGCAGAGATGGAATTGTAATTGGGTTTTCATAATTATCGTTCTTAATTACTATTATCGTTATTGTGATTTGGAGAGATCGAATCTCATATCGGTAAAAGTCATCTAATTTGATTTGCAGACATGGAATCTTATTTGAGGATAAGTGAAGATAATGATTCCAAGGATTGTTCTATTGAGAATTAATTGATAATTGTATAGGATTAGGTTGATGAACCCTAAAGACTCAACATCTTTCTTTAATTGTTAACACAAAGTCCTTTACTTGCTTTTATTTTATTATTTGCTTTTGATATTATTATTAGTATAAAACAAACCAAACCAAATTTCTTCACTCAAAATAAACAACTATAGAACGGCAGTGATATTAACCAATCCCTGTGGATACGATATATTACAGAAAATATTTACCCACAAATACTTTCAACAGAAGCCAAGCATTTCCTCAGGTCGGATCCCAAGGAACACCAGGACAAACCAATGTGTCACACTAACGATGGCCATCAGATCAACCACATCAGTATACGCTGTGCAGTCTCCTTGATCTCATGCCATTTACCTAAGGTACTCAGATCCGGGTTAGGATCTTTCACACAGCAAAATAACCAAAACAGCCCTGCAACAATAAAGCAAACAAAGCAAACAATAGAAAACATTTAAAGTGAATCCTAAATTTTTAAGGAACCCCTCTTTTATTGAAATTTAAATCCCCAGCAGAGTCGCCAGTTCTGTAACACGGTGAACTGACTTTTATCGAAATGTGTGGATAGCAAGAGTCGCCACCGACTTTTATTTTATCCAAATAAATAGAAAGGCTAAAAGAACAGAAAAAAACCTTTTAAATAAAAACTGAGTTCGGGGGGTAATTTATGCAAAGGGAAGGTGTAAGGCACCCTTTGCATCCATGGTTTTCCATGGGCTCTTAATTGCTTTGCTCGTTTGAAGGAAATGTAGAAGAAAAGAGACTCAGGGACTTTAGCTCGTAAATGAGCGTAGCCTTGAGAGTGTTTGTTTAAGAAAAAGATGAAAAGGAGTTTAATCCAGAGCAAGGCAATTAGGAGCAATTACCTTAATAATGTAGAAAAGTTCTTTTAGCCTTTCAGGGTGAAAGGGTCTATCCATGCCATAAGAGGGCAGGAAGCCTTTCATTTGGAGGTTGAAGGGTCGTCGCAATATCGTTCGCCATAAGACTGTCCCATGCCATAGAGAGGCAGGTAGTCTAAGGGAAGGATCAGAATAGCCTTTCGTAGGCAACCAGAGGATACCTCAGCCTTTCGTAGGCAACTTTCGAGGGACGAGATCATATTAGTGTATCGAAGGTAGTATCATTAGGGACCTATGATCTTTGCATAATCGAGGCAACATGGCTGAGGTATCCTCGTATTCGAGGGACATGGCTATTATGCAAAAAACACAAGGAAACAGGCAACAGGCAACAGGCAACAAGCAACAAGAGGGGTTACCAAAAAGTGTGCGTGGGTGCAACAATCATGTGATTAATTTAATATATCATCTTATAATTAATGCGGCTAATTCAATTCAAGGCTTGCACTCCCTAAGATTACTAACCACATAAAAATATAAACAATATAATTAAAGCAATATGGAGAAGGGGAAAAAGAAACCAGCGGGGGAAAGGGAGAATGAAGCCAGCGGGTTTGACATAAGTAATAATTAAAAGCAGAAAAAATAAAAGAGATTAGAGTTTAGGGTTACCGACTATTTGAGCTTTGGCGGTTGGCAAACCCTGAAAAGGTGGGAAAAATAGGAACCAACATGAGTGAGTGCATTACTAACTCAGTAACAGGTATGGTTAACCCTAATCAAAATATAAGGATAAAAGAAAAAGGAAAAAGTATAAAAACTTAGCTTCGATTGATGAAGGTTGACATTCGGAGGTTGCCTCGAGCATTGACTCTGATCATCTGAGAATTGACAGAAAAAATAAAATACAGTGAGTGTATGAAAGTTCTTTCATTAACAAGGCAGAATAAATATTTAAAAACATAAAAGCTAAAAATAATATGGTATTAAATACAGAAAGAAAGGAAAAAGAAATAATAAAGGGAATTTAATCGGGACTTAGCTTTATGAAAAGCGTGGCGCGTAGTCGAAAGGCATCTGAAAAGTTAACCCTGAAAAGGACACGGAAAAATAACACTTTTTAGTGTAGGGCTAATTCTCGTAAACCCTGATTCGGGCATAAATTGAATAAAGCGACAAAAATCGATTAGTTTTGCAACCTAATTAATTAAATCGAATGAAAGAAAATATAATCAGGCAAAAATAACATTTTTTATGATTTTATGAATGAAAAAGAAATAAATAGGAATTATTAAAGATATATAAATAAATAATCTATTTAAAATAAAATAAAATAAATAAATATATTAAGAAAATAAAATAAATAAAAGTTTTTTAGAAAATAATTAGTTTTTATGAGTGAAAAACAAATAAACAAATTAAAAAACAAATATATATATATATATATATATATATATATATATATATATATATATATATATATATATATATATATATATAAGGATTTATGTAATTAAATATAAATATAAAAAAAATTGAAAAAACTTAGCTGTTGATTCTGTGTGGCAAGGCGCTGAGGGAGTATCATGGTCACGCAGCTTCAGGGTGTTAGATTTGCTGGGCGGATAATCTTGTGGCCAAGGAAACGAAGGACCATCGTACCACGTGTTTCATAACGCACCTGATCCATTCGTCTAACAACCAAGCGCGCGCCAAAAAAAAGGTTTGAACTGGCCAATCGCGTCGTGCCAGCTCATCATCTTCTTCCTTGGATTTATGCAGTTACATCTTTTACAGTGTTTGTTTGCAAACGCGCTATAAAAGCTATGCCTTTTACACCTTCCATTTACAAACACCACAAGAACGACAAAAAAATATTTCACGACCCTTCCAACAAGATCGTCCGGACTCCCTGATTTCAAATATGCCATTTATTTCTACTAATTTTGCTTCAATCAAGAAGCCCTAATTTCAAAGCTAAGAACCCTAAATGGCAATCTATGGCAATCGCACATGAAAACGCAATTAATCGTCCAGAAACAATCTATGCATCATAGTAAACAAAAATATGCATTCAAATAACATCAATGAATCATGAATGATGCAAATCGAACCAAATTTTAAATCGACAAACCGTGGCTTGGTTGAGGATATTCCGAGAGTATTGAACGCGTGCGACTATTCAATTAGCTTCAGTGAACACCAGGGAAGATGTTAGGATGCACAAGAACTCTTGGATTGGCCTGCAACAGATAATTCGATCTTGAATTTTTCCTTCACTTTATGAACTCGATTTAGGGTTCTTCTGCAACAGGATTCGTAACCCTTTCCCTTTGAATTAGTTGTGTACTCATAGAGGATTAAATTAGGGTGAATAATCTGACTTGAATCTTGCTAAATCTTTGATTTCAATTTTTTGAAAATTTGATTTGGAAATCTTACTAAATTTGTCCAATATGTGATTCAATCACCTTTAACTCTATTTGCACAAATTTGATTGAGTATTTTGACATGAATGGTGATTGGATTTGATTCCCATATATTTTCTAAATCAAATATTTGATTTTCTATAATTTATATGAATTATTTATCACTTTTATTTGATTAATAATTCATAAAAATCCAAATAAAAATCAAATAATTCGTAGACATCATGTGTGGGGCCTTGGATGACTTGTGAATCAAGTTTGGATCATAAGATATTGGGCCTATTTGCAAAAATGTTCATTTTGAATCCTTTTTTCTTCACATTTTTCCCTCCAAAATAGTCCAGCTTTGACAAGGCCTGTCTCCCTCAATTTTTGAGGTATGGAGGATTTCTAGGACTTTTTAGAAACCTTGAAGAGTCCTATAACCAGTGGTTTTGGTCCCATGTAAAAATAATTTCCCATGCTCCTTGTGTTTCCCTTTGGAAAAAGTGACTTTTTGTTGACCTTTGAAAAGGACCTATAATGTTTTGGTCCATATATCCCAAATGAAGCATTTTTAGACTTGGCATGTGAGAGACAAATTTGTAGAGCATTCAATTTCCTTCAAAATGAGCTTTGGGTGGAAAATTTATGATGTTCCATGTGAGAGTTATGGCTGGTCAAAGTTCAGTTGACTTTCTCCTATTCAAACCCTAATTTAGAAACTTTTGAATTGTTGATTTTTTATCTTTCCTTGATGAACCATGATCAATTCTTGATCAAATGGTGAATGATACTTCAATATGAGGATCTTGACAAAAAATCAGGAGCTCTGACTGTACTTTGACCACAGTTGACTTTTAGGTCAACCCAGTCGACTGTTGACCTTCTGAACAATTGAGTGACCAATCCTTTGAGCTGAGACCTAAAACTTGTCATGGAGGTAATGTGAGACATTATAGGACATATGGAGTGCCTTGGAGCTATTGATTCATTGATTTTCCTTCATAACAACAAAACCCTAATTCTTTGATCTTTGTTTAGGAGAGTGTGTCTTAGAGCTTTGTATCTTGATTTGAATTTGAATAGGAGAAAATGTATGGGCAAATTTTGGGGTATGACAACAATGAATGGTTGAGATGTGCCTCTAATCACAATCTAACGGTAGAGAATCTAATTCTGTATATAAAAGGATAAGTAGCAGTGTAATCTTAGAGAGTAATCAATCAATCAATCAGCAATGAGAAGGATAAGCACAATACTTGTACTACTAATATTTTATGAAAAATGTTAACGAGTGTCTCTCAAGACAGTTTAAAAAGAACTCTTCAATGTAATGAAAATTAAAATAATTAATTTTTTTAATATATTATATTTATTTGGAATCTTTAAAATGTGTCTTAGTATATTCGTTAGCATGACCCATATTTAATTATATTTTTATTTTTATTTCATTAAATATTATTATTTTATAATATGTTTCAGATCAATTAGTGACTCAATATTGGAAAAGTTCAGTCATCAATCTAAAGTTCAGTCGATAATCTAACATTATAAGGTGTAGGAGGTGCAGGGCACACGCCACCTCTAGACTCGTATTCGATCCACACCACGGATTGTCCTTTGCCATTGGATGTTATCCAACAGTTCCTCGCATACAAAAATCACGAACTACTACAACGGGCATGCTTGAAGGACAAGATGACAATCAATTTGATCGCCAAAACACAACAGATTTCTCATCCTCAATATATTTCCCTTTCTTCTTTATTGATTCAATATGTGGTGGTTATCCATTGAGGAAAAATCTTCGTCGTGAAACTCATTGGTGGCTAATGAAAGGCAGAAAGATGACAGACACAGCCTAGGGTTTCGAGAGAACGAGAAAGTAGATGGAACTCCACCGCCACTATAGCTAATCATTCAGTATCAGGAATCCTCATTGATGATGGGAGTGTTGAATGCAGTATAGGGCAAGCAACAGAAAAGATTTGGAAATATTGATCCGGGATTTATCGTCCTCAGAGATGGAGAGATGCCATTCAACAGTTTCTACGGTTTCGAGCTCGGGATTGAATGAGCAAAAAGTAAACAAAGATATAGACAGGAAAAGAATAAACACATTCTTAGAAGAGAAATAACTTATCAGGAATGTAAATATATTCACTCTTCACAAACATACACTTACCAACCCGTTATACTCAACCTACGATACTCATCTATGTTATCACGTATCTCTCACATAAGCGTCCATCTCTGGAGCACAAACGAGATCATCTCACAACTAAGGTTATCTCTAACGCGAAGTCACGAGAACATCCGTATTCTCGCGTCGACGATCTCTCGCGCGCCGCTCAAACACGAAAGCATTAAGAACAGATACAAACAGTGAATGCTAGCTCTAAATCTATCTCTAGAGTTCAGAACTAACAGAATATCATCCTAGATAAAGATTCAAGCAGTTTATCTCTAAAGCAACTCAAATCTCCAGCACAGAGCAAAAATCCAGAACAATATCAACACAGATTTATAAAGCAAGTTAAATATAACATTATAATCGGTAAATATACATAAGATTCGAGAAACTATACAAACAAACCCAACACAAAGTAATACACAGAGAATAGAAGAGATAAACCAAACATCTCGCGGGTTGTCAGCTCCGGTTGATGAGAAATCCACCTCCGATCTTCCAAGTGCATGACCCGGTGTTGTTTTCTAAGCTAATCCTAATCTAAGAATGAAAATGATGGAGTTGGAACCAAAAACTCTCCAAAACCATACCCTAGAAATGTTACAAATGAAGAAATATAAAGACAATTTCTGCTACGGCCGCTTAGCGGCCAAATCTCGCTTAGCGGACTACACGTATTCACAAAATATCTACAACAGTAAACAGGCCTCCGCTTAGCGGCCAGAGTCACCGCTTAGCGGCCAGGGAAATTTGGTTCGCCCCTGGAAAGCGCGCTTACACGCCGCTCAGCGGCGCTCTCTGCACAAAACTTGCTTATTTGATCCAAAATCGCGCAATCGGAGCCGTGCCTTCGACACTTTATTCCTCAAGGCTCCAATAAGCATGAATACCTATAAAAACAAAGGAAAAACTATTAAACGGTATATAAAACATATAAAAACTAAATAATGTGAATATATACACAAAAGTGGGGATTTTATTACAAAATCAGAATGAATAGAATCGATAAGTGCCACAATTATATACTCAAAATAACAACATTTTGGCACTTATCAAACTCTCCCCAACTTGAAACTTTGTTTGTCCTCAAACAATGTCAAATAAATCAAAGAATCAAAAGTAATAAACCAAAGAATTGTGAATCAACAAGTTTTGAAAACCAAAAACAAATGTATGGCTCAATACAAAAACGTATAAACAAAGTAAATACTTACCACTATCCTACAACGACAACATGTAAATGAAACGAATCCTAAGTACAAAAATCATGCAAAACATTCTAAAACAATACATGCTCACATCATGAATCACACCTAGAAAAAATTCATCAATGGATGAAGAACACACAAAGGTGAAGGACTTTTAACACTCATCCAACAATCTTGCAAACAAAAGATTAAATTATGCATTCATCCAAAAATCACATTGAAGATACAAAAGCAAGAATCACAAGGACTTTTCAAGTTTGTAATGTGGCTTGGTTAACAAACAAGGGATATGTCCTAAGGCTAATCGAAACAAAAATTTGCCTAAACCTAAGGGAGTGATCAATCCACCAAAGATTCAAACAACACAATTTCGATCAAACTTCTTCCTTAACCACAAGTTTCTCAAACCAATCACAATACTTATTAGCACAATTATTCACTTCTCTTTTCTTTTTCTTTTTTAAAACTTTTTCTCCTTTTTTTTCTTTCTTTTTCTTTTTCTTTCCTTTTCACTTTTTTTTCTTTTCTTTTCTTTTTAACCTCATTGCAACAACCAAATAAGTACACAACCATTTCTCTCCCCAACTTGAATTCAACCACATCATCATGTGAATACTCCCTACTTTCTAAGGCAAGGTAAAAATTCATACCAAAAATCATGGTTGAGGGTTCAAGAAAATAAAGAATCAATCATCCATGCAAAAATGAGAACTAAACACTCATAGATAAGCATTTAGCAAAAACAACATGGACATTGACAAAAAGGCTCAAAAGGGTTAACAAATGATCACACACTCACAAGGTGAATTGACTATTTGGTTATGGTGGTTGTGCTCAAAATGAAACAAAATGCCTTCATCCTTTTCATGCTTTTATAAAATCAACATAAACAAAAGATTAAGCATAATAAAATCCAGTTAAAGCAAAGATTGTGGCCTCCAGCATATATGAACAATGGAAAGCTTCCTCACATTTATGGTTTGGGAACTAAAGTGATTCAATCAACAAGCAAGTAATGCAAAAGAATGAATGGCATGATAATTGTACAAATGAAAAGTTTCCTAAACATGTTATGCTATAGAAAGCGATAAATGAGTACCTTGAATGATACAACTTCAAAAATAATATCCTACCATACATCCGCAAGTTGAAACACGGAAGCTTTGGAAAATCACCTCAAAAATCTTCGAATCACCGACAAAATTCGAGTACAAACAACCACAAAAGAATTAGAAAAATAAAACTAGTATCTACTACTAAGTAGCCTTGGTGAGAGTGGGAAAAGGAGTGAACCGAGTGGAATAGGAACCCCACTGGTACAGAGCAAGAAAACAAAATTTTACTGTCATCGCTTAGCGGAGCTAGGCTCGCTTAGCGGATGACAGAAAAACCAGAAAAATCAGAACAGAAACAGTTGTTCCAATTTTCCTCCACTTCACCTAAATACTTCTTAATCATAAAAATAAACAAAACTTTACAAACATTGGGGTGCCTCCCAACAAGCGCTTATTTTACGTCGTTAGCTCGACGCCTTTATTGTTTTGGTGTTTGGAAAGTAGCTTTCTCCCTTCATGCCATGGTGAAGTCTCAACGCACAAGCCTAAAGAAAGTGTCCTAACCAACCACTCAACAAACGTTACGGGTACAAATATATACAATGATTAAACAAACATAAAAACGAAAGTATAGAACTATATACACAAATAAACACGTATATACAAGTATGGAACAAATACAATTATTATTATACAAAAAGAGAAAATTGGTGAATGTTGGATTCACAAGTTGAAAAGTGAAGATTTGTAAGTAAAGAGCTAATCCGAGATCAACATGTTTCACCAACATTCACCAATAAAAGTATACTTATATGTAACATATACAAGTAAACTTATATGGTGAACATAAACAAGTAAACATGTACAAGTAAATATATATACAAGTGAAACTATACAATATATACGATATATACAAAGCTCAAGACCACGGAAACTATTGCGATGCAATTCAAACAACCATCCCCGCCAACGGCGCCATTTTGTTGAATGCAGTATAGGGCAAGCAACAGAAAAGATTTGGAAATATTGATCCGGGATTTATCGTCCTCAGAGATGGAGAGATGCCATTCAACAGTTTCTACGGTTTCGAGCTCGGGATTGAATGAGCAAAAAGTAAACAAAGATATAGACAGGAAAAGAATAAACACATTCTTAGAAGAGAAATAACTTATCAGGAATGTAAATATATTCACTCTTCACAAACATACACTTACCAACCCGTTATACTCAACCTACGATACTCATCTATGTTATCACGTATCTCTCACATAAGCGTCCATCTCTGGAGCACAAACGAGATCATCTCACAACTAAGGTTATCTCTAACGCGAAGTCACGAGAACATCCGTATTCTCGCGTCGACGATCTCTCGCGCGCCGCTCAAACACGAAAGCATTAAGAACAGATACAAACAGTGAATGCTAGCTCTAAATCTATCTCTAGAGTTCAGAACTAACAGAATATCATCCTAGATAAAGATTCAAGCAGTTTATCTCTAAAGCAACTCAAATCTCCAACACAGAGCAAAAATCCAGAACAATATCAACACAGATTTATAAAGCAAGTTAAATATAACATTATAATCGGTAAATATACATAAGATTCGAGAAACTATACAAACAAACCCAACACAAAGTAATACACAGAGAATAGAAGAGATAAACCAAACATCTCGCGGGTTGTCAGCTCCGGTTGATGAGAAATCCACCTCCGATCTTCCAAGTGCATGACCCGGTGTTGTTTTCTAAGCTAATCCTAATCTAAGAATGAAAATGATGGAGTTGGAACCAAAAACTCTCCAAAACCATACCCTAGAAATGTTACAAATGAAGAAATATAAAGACAATTTCTGCTACGGCCGCTTAGCGGCCAAATCTCGCTTAGCGGACTACACGTATTCACAAAATATCTACAACAGTAAACAGGCCTCCGCTTAGCGGCCAGAGTCACCGCTTAGCGGCCAGGGAAATTTGGTTCGCCCCTGGAAAGCGCGCTTACACGCCGCTCAGCGGCGCTCTCTGCACAAAACTTGCTTATTTGATCCAAAATCGCGCAATCGGAGCCGTGCCTTCGACACTTTATTCCTCAAGGCTCCAATAAGCATGAATACCTATAAAAACAAAGGAAAAACTATTAAACGGTATATAAAACATATAAAAACTAAATAATGTGAATATATACACAAAAGTGGGGATTTTATTACAAAATCAGAATGAATAGAATCGATAAGTGCCACAATTATATACTCAAAATAACAACATTTTGGCACTTATCAAACTCTCCCCAACTTGAAACTTTGTTTGTCCTCAAACAATGTCAAATAAATCAAAGAATCAAAAGTAATAAACCAAAGAATTGTGAATCAACAAGTTTTGAAAACCAAAAACAAATGTATGGCTCAATACAAAAACGTATAAACAAAGTAAATACTTACCACTATCCTACAACGACAACATGTAAATGAAACGAATCCTAAGTACAAAAATCATGCAAAACATTCTAAAACAATACATGCTCACATCATGAATCACACCTAGAAAAAATTCATCAATGGATGAAGAACACACAAAGGTGAAGGACTTTTAACACTCATCCAATAATCTTGCAAACAAAAGATTAAATTATGCATTCATCCAAAAATCACATTGAAGATACAAAAGCAAGAATCACAAGGACTTTTCAAGTTTGTAATGTGGCTTGGTTAACAAACAAGGGATATGTCCTAAGGCTAATCGAAACAAAAATTTGCCTAAACCTAAGGGAGTGATCAATCCACCAAAGATTCAAACAACACAATTTCGATCAAACTTCTTCCTTAACCACAAGTTTCTCAAACCAATCACAATACTTATTAGCACAATTATTCACTTCTCTTTTCTTTTTCTTTTTTAAAACTTTTTCTCCTTTTTTTTCTTTCTTTTTCTTTTTCTTTCCTTTTCACTTTTTTTTCTTTTCTTTTCTTTTTAACCTCATTGCAACAACCAAATAAGTACACAACCATTTCTCTCCCCAACTTGAATTCAACCACATCATCATGTGAATACTCCCTACTTTCTAAGGCAAGGTAAAAATTCATACCAAAAATCATGGTTGAGGGTTCAAGAAAATAAAGAATCAATCATCCATGCAAAAATGAGAACTAAACACTCATAGATAAGCATTTAGCAAAAACAACATGGACATTGACAAAAAGGCTCAAAAGGGTTAACAAATGATCACACACTCACAAGGTGAATTGACTATTTGGTTATGGTGGTTGTGCTCAAAATGAAACAAAATGCCTTCATCCTTTTCATGCTTTTATAAAATCAACATAAACAAAAGATTAAGCATAATAAAATCCAGTTAAAGCAAAGATTGTGGCCTCCAGCATATATGAACAATGGAAAGCTTCCTCACATTTATGGTTTGGGAACTAAAGTGATTCAATCAACAAGCAAGTAATGCAAAAGAATGAATGGCATGATAATTGTACAAATGAAAAGTTTCCTAAACATGTTATGCTATAGAAAGCGATAAATGAGTACCTTGAATGATACAACTTCAAAAATAATATCCTACCATACATCCGCAAGTTGAAACACGGAAGCTTTGGAAAATCACCTCAAAAATCTTCGAATCACCGACAAAATTCGAGTACAAACAACCACAAAAGAATTAGAAAAATAAAACTAGTATCTACTACTAAGTAGCCTTGGTGAGAGTGGGAAAAGGAGTGAACCGAGTGGAATAGGAACCCCACTGGTACAGAGCAAGAAAACAAAATTTTACTGTCATCGCTTAGCGGAGCTAGGCTCGCTTAGCGGATGACAGAAAAACCAGAAAAATCAGAACAGAAACAGTTGTTCCAATTTTCCTCCACTTCACCTAAATACTTCTTAATCATAAAAATAAACAAAACTTTACAAACGTTGGGGTGCCTCCCAACAAGCGCTTATTTTACGTCGTTAGCTCGACGCCTTTATTGTTTTGGTGTTTGGAAAGTAGCTTTCTCCCTTCATGCCATGGTGAAGTCTCAACGCACAAGCCTAAAGAAAGTGTCCTAACCAACCACTCAACAAACGTTACGGGTACAAATATATACAATGATTAAACAAACATAAAAACGAAAGTATAGAACTATATACACAAATAAACACGTATATACAAGTATGGAACAAATACAATTATTATTATACAAAAAGAGAAAATTGGTGAATGTTGGATTCACAAGTTGAAAAGTGAAGATTTGTAAGTAAAGAGCTAATCCGAGATCAACATGTTTCACCAACATTCACCAATAAAAGTATACTTATATGTAACATATACAAGTAAACTTATATGGTGAACATAAACAAGTAAACATGTACAAGTAAATATATATACAAGTGAAACTATACAATATATACGATATATACAAAGCTCAAGACCACGGAAACTATTGCGATGCAATTCAAACAACCATCCCCGCCAACGGCGCCATTTTGTTGAATGCAGTATAGGGCAAGCAACAGAAAAGATTTGGAAATATTGATCCGGGATTTATCGTCCTCAGAGATGGAGAGATGCCATTCAACAGTTTCTACGGTTTCGAGCTCGGGATTGAATGAGCAAAAAGTAAACAAAGATATAGACAGGAAAAGAATAAACACATTCTTAGAAGAGAAATAACTTATCAGGAATGTAAATATATTCACTCTTCACAAACATACACTTACCAACCCGTTATACTCAACCTACGATACTCATCTATGTTATCACGTATCTCTCACATAAGCGTCCATCTCTGGAGCACAAACGAGATCATCTCACAACTAAGGTTATCTCTAACGCGAAGTCACGAGAACATCCGTATTCTCGCGTCGACGATCTCTCGCGCGCCGCTCAAACACGAAAGCATTAAGAACAGATACAAACAGTGAATGCTAGCTCTAAATCTATCTCTAGAGTTCAGAACTAACAGAATATCATCCTAGATAAAGATTCAAGCAGTTTATCTCTAAAGCAACTCAAATCTCCAGCACAGAGCAAAAATCCAGAACAATATCAACACAGATTTATAAAGCAAGTTAAATATAACATTATAATCGGTAAATATACATAAGATTCGAGAAACTATACAAACAAACCCAACACAAAGTAATACACAGAGAATAGAAGAGATAAACCAAACATCTCGCGGGTTGTCAGCTCCGGTTGATGAGAAATCCACCTCCGATCTTCCAAGTGCATGACCCGGTGTTGTTTTCTAAGCTAATCCTAATCTAAGAATGAAAATGATGGAGTTGGAACCAAAAACTCTCCAAAACCATACCCTAGAAATGTTACAAATGAAGAAATATAAAGACAATTTCTGCTACGGCCGCTTAGCGGCCAAATCTCGCTTAGCGGACTACACGTATTCACAAAATATCTACAACAGTAAACAGGCCTCCGCTTAGCGGCCAGAGTCACCGCTTAGCGGCCAGGGAAATTTGGTTCGCCCCTGGAAAGCGCGCTTACACGCCGCTCAGCGGCGCTCTCTGCACAAAACTTGCTTATTTGATCCAAAATCGCGCAATCGGAGCCGTGCCTTCGACACTTTATTCCTCAAGGCTCCAATAAGCATGAATACCTATAAAAACAAAGGAAAAACTATTAAACGGTATATAAAACATATAAAAACTAAATAATGTGAATATATACACAAAAGTGGGGATTTTATTACAAAATCAGAATGAATAGAATCGATAAGTGCCACAATTATATACTCAAAATAACAACATTTTGGCACTTATCAAACTCTCCCCAACTTGAAACTTTGTTTGTCCTCAAACAATGTCAAATAAATCAAAGAATCAAAAGTAATAAACCAAAGAATTGTGAATCAACAAGTTTTGAAAACCAAAAACAAATGTATGGCTCAATACAAAAACGTATAAACAAAGTAAATACTTACCACTATCCTACAACGACAACATGTAAATGAAACGAATCCTAAGTACAAAAATCATGCAAAACATTCTAAAACAATACATGCTCACATCATGAATCACACCTAGAAAAAATTCATCAATGGATGAAGAACACACAAAGGTGAAGGACTTTTAACACTCATCCAATAATCTTGCAAACAAAAGATTAAATTATGCATTCATCCAAAAATCACATTGAAGATACAAAAGCAAGAATCACAAGGACTTTTCAAGTTTGTAATGTGGCTTGGTTAACAAACAAGGGATATGTCCTAAGGCTAATCGAAACAAAAATTTGCCTAAACCTAAGGGAGTGATCAATCCACCAAAGATTCAAACAACACAATTTCGATCAAACTTCTTCCTTAACCACAAGTTTCTCAAACCAATCACAATACTTATTAGCACAATTATTCACTTCTCTTTTCTTTTTCTTTTTTAAAACTTTTTCTCCTTTTTTTTCTTTCTTTTTCTTTTTCTTTCCTTTTCACTTTTTTTTCTTTTCTTTTCTTTTTAACCTCATTGCAACAACCAAATAAGTACACAACCATTTCTCTCCCCAACTTGAATTCAACCACATCATCATGTGAATACTCCCTACTTTCTAAGGCAAGGTAAAAATTCATACCAAAAATCATGGTTGAGGGTTCAAGAAAATAAAGAATCAATCATCCATGCAAAAATGAGAACTAAACACTCATAGATAAGCATTTAGCAAAAACAACATGGACATTGACAAAAAGGCTCAAAAGGGTTAACAAATGATCACACACTCACAAGGTGAATTGAATATTTGGTTATGGTGGTTGTGCTCAAAATGAAACAAAATGCCTTCATCCTTTTCATGCTTTTATAAAATCAACATAAACAAAAGATTAAGCATAATAAAATCCAGTTAAAGCAAAGATTGTGGCCTCCAGCATATATGAACAATGGAAAGCTTCCTCACATTTATGGTTTGGGAACTAAAGTGATTCAATCAACAAGCAAGTAATGCAAAAGAATGAATGGCATGATAATTGTACAAATGAAAAGTTTCCTAAACATGTTATGCTATAGAAAGCGATAAATGAGTACCTTGAATGATACAACTTCAAAAATAATATCCTACCATACATCCGCAAGTTGAAACACGGAAGCTTTGGAAAATCACCTCAAAAATCTTCGAATCACCGACAAAATTCGAGTACAAACAACCACAAAAGAATTAGAAAAATAAAACTAGTATCTACTACTAAGTAGCCTTGGTGAGAGTGGGAAAAGGAGTGAACCGAGTGGAATAGGAACCCCACTGGTACAGAGCAAGAAAACAAAATTTTACTGTCATCGCTTAGCGGAGCTAGGCTCGCTTAGCGGATGACAGAAAAACCAGAAAAATCAGAACAGAAACAGTTGTTCCAATTTTCCTCCACTTCACCTAAATACTTCTTAATCATAAAAATAAACAAAACTTTACAAACGTTGGGGTGCCTCCCAACAAGCGCTTATTTTACGTCGTTAGCTCGACGCCTTTATTGTTTTGGTGTTTGGAAAGTAGCTTTCTCCCTTCATGCCATGGTGAAGTCTCAACGCACAAGCCTAAAGAAAGTGTCCTAACCAACCACTCAACAAACGTTACGGGTACAAATATATACAATGATTAAACAAACATAAAAACGAAAGTATAGAACTATATACACAAATAAACACGTATATACAAGTATGGAACAAATACAATTATTATTATACAAAAAGAGAAAATTGGTGAATGTTGGATTCACAAGTTGAAAAGTGAAGATTTGTAAGTAAAGAGCTAATCCGAGATCAACATGTTTCACCAACATTCACCAATAAAAGTATACTTATATGTAACATATACAAGTAAACTTATATGGTGAACATAAACAAGTAAACATGTACAAGTAAATATATATACAAGTGAAACTATACAATATATACGATATATACAAAGCTCAAGACCACGGAAACTATTGCGATGCAATTCAAACAACCATCCCCGGCAACGGCGCCATTTTGTTGAATGCAGTATAGGGCAAGCAACAGAAAAGATTTGGAAATATTGATCCGGGATTTATCGTCCTCAGAGATGGAGAGATGCCATTCAACAGTTTCTACGGTTTCGAGCTCGGGATTGAATGAGCAAAAAGTAAACAAAGATATAGACAGGAAAAGAATAAACACATTCTTAGAAGAGAAATAACTTATCAGGAATGTAAATATATTCACTCTTCACAAACATACACTTACCAACCCGTTATACTCAACCTACGATACTCATCTATGTTATCACGTATCTCTCACATAAGCGTCCATCTCTGGAGCACAAACGAGATCATCTCACAACTAAGGTTATCTCTAACGCGAAGTCACGAGAACATCCGTATTCTCGCGTCGACGATCTCTCGCGCGCCGCTCAAACACGAAAGCATTAAGAACAGATACAAACAGTGAATGCTAGCTCTAAATCTATCTCTAGAGTTCAGAACTAACAGAATATCATCCTAGATAAAGATTCAAGCAGTTTATCTCTAAAGCAACTCAAATCTCCAACACAGAGCAAAAATCCAGAACAATATCAACACAGATTTATAAAGCAAGTTAAATACTACCTCCGTTCCTTTTTATAAGAGACAAATCATTTTTTAGGTTCATTGTATAACTAATGTATTTGGTCTCTTTATAGACTAGATACATTGATTATTCAATGAATCTAAAAAGTAAATTTTCTCTTATAAAAAGGAACGGAGGTAGTATAACATTATAATCGGTAAATATACATAAGATTCGAGAAACTATACAAACAAACCCAACACAAAGTAATACACAGAGAATAGAAGAGATAAACCAAACATCTCGCGGGTTGTCAGCTCCGGTTGATGAGAAATCCACCTCCGATCTTCCAAGTGCATGACCCGGTGTTGTTTTCTAAGCTAATCCTAATCTAAGAATGAAAATGATGGAGTTGGAACCAAAAACTCTCCAAAACCATACCCTAGAAATGTTACAAATGAAGAAATATAAAGACAATTTCTGCTACGGCCGCTTAGCGGCCAAATCTCGCTTAGCGGACTACACGTATTCACAAAATATCTACAACAGTAAACAGGCCTCCGCTTAGCGGCCAGAGTCACCGCTTAGCGGCCAGGGAAATTTGGTTCGCCCCTGGAAAGCGCGCTTACACGCCGCTCAGCGGCGCTCTCTGCACAAAACTTGCTTATTTGATCCAAAATCGCGCAATCGGAGCCGTGCCTTCGACACTTTATTCCTCAAGGCTCCAATAAGCATGAATACCTATAAAAACAAAGGAAAAACTATTAAACGGTATATAAAACATATAAAAACTAAATAATGTGAATATATACACAAAAGTGGGGATTTTATTACAAAATCAGAATGAATAGAATCGATAAGTGCCACAATTATATACTCAAAATAACAACATTTTGGCACTTATCAGGGAGCTCATGCGATCTGTTGTACATTGAGATCTTCAAGAGATTAGGTTACGTGATCAAGATATGAAGTCATATGGAGGCGGGATTTAGTCATGGTTCAATGAGTCGTCCACTGTTCCATGTGGAATGATTGAGTTATCGGTCTCTTTTGGGGAAGTAAAAGATGAAAGGGAAATCAATGTGTGTTTTGTCGTGATCCCGTGTAATAGCATATACAACAACATCCTTGAGAGGTTATTCTTCGCAACACTGAACGAGGTGGCCTCCCCGATCCATTTGAACATAAAATATAATAACATTTCATACAAATCGGTTGTTATTTTTGTCGACATGCATGGGGTACGCCTCATTCATTAGGTTTTATTGAAGAAGTAAGTATGGGAATAGGTCAAGCCGGCCTACAGGGGCCTATAGCCTAGCCTATTTAAGGTCAGGCTAGACTATGCCTATTTAATAGAAGTCCAAACTTAACCTTAAGGCCAGCTTCAAATGGAGACTTTGAGATTGTCCAGCTTGTCGATAACTCATCACGGTTACTCGCATTAGACTTAAGCTCCCAGTCGTGGTGAAGAAATGGCTCATTGAATGCCCCAAAGCTAAGGTCGACCTCTAGGCAGTAACCCCCGACGAGATACCCGACATAAATCCTAGTGTGGCATGCCACCAGTTAAATATTGATCTCTCTATCCACTATATGGCGCAACGAATAAGGAGAAATCTCACAAGAAATTTGAAGCAACAAGGAAGATGTTCAAAGGCCTAATTGAGTGACTATCCAATGTCGTGTAAGTTAAGAAATCTTTAGGGGAGTGGAGGATTTGTGTTGATTACATTGATCTTAACCAGACCTGTCTTAAAAATGTCCACCTGCTCACAGACATAAATAAGTCGGTGGACAATTTGATTGGTTATAAGCTATAGCATTTCATGGACGCATACTCCGACTGCAACCCGATACCTGTGTACGAGGCAGATATAGACAAGACAAACTTCATGACCAAATAAGCCAACTACCAATACAACTTAATGCCCTTTGGCCTAAAGAACGCGGGGGGCAGTATATCAGATAATGATGAATAAATTCTTCATGGAAGAGATAGGAAAATTTATAGAAGTTTACATGGATGATATGATTTTTAAGTATGATAGTGAGGAGATGCGCGACGAACACCTAGCTAGTGTGTTTCAGAGGATCAGACAATATAATATGAGGCTCAACCTGGAAAGTATACTTTTAAAGTCAAAGCTCGCAGATGCATGTGCTTTTACCTGATAGAGAGAGAGAGAGAGGCATAGAAGCAAACCCAAATAAGTAAGAGCCTTTCATCAAAATGGAAGCACCAACGACGAAGAAAAAGGTAATAAAACTAAATGGGATGCTTACCACCTTGAACAAGTTTATATCCATATTGGCCCAACTCGTGTTTCCGTTTTACATGTTACTAAATAAAGACACCCATTTGAAGAAAAAATATAATTGCCATCGGTTATAGAGTCAACATATGTATCATGCTTTAAAATTTAAGAAAAATACATAAATGGATTGTAATTTATAATCATCTTTATCTGCCTAAAAGCTAACACCAGTCTATCCTGTTGCATTGAGCTCTTCCTGACCTTCATATATCAATAAAAATTCCTTAGTCCTTCTCAATAATTTAAGTATACTCTTGAAAACAATGCAATGAGCATCACTAGGATTAGACTAGTACCTACTTGTTGCACTTAAAGCATACAATACATCTAGTCGAGTACATAACATGGCATACATGATATATCATATTGCATATGCATATGGGATATTATTCATGAGATCCCTTTCTTCCATGGTTGAAGGAGATTGTGTTTTTGGTAGACACAAGCCATATTGCATAGGTATGAATCCTTTCTTGAAATCATGCATATTAAGGGGTCTCAAAACTTTCTCTATGTTTATATTTTGATTTAGGTCAAACAATTTTTGTGATCTATCTTTATAAATATTGATTACTAATATTTAGGCTTGTTCACCCAAGTCTTTCATAGAAAATTATTTTCCTAACCCAGTTCTCACTTGTTGCAAGGTAGGGATATCATTTCCAATGAGTAATATGTCATCTACATATAACATAAGAAAAATTACCATGCTCCTATTAACCTTCTGGTAGACACAAGGTCCGTCTTCATTTTTAATTAATCCATATAGTTTTACAGTTTTATCAAAACAAAGATTCCAACTTCTGGAAGTTTGCTTCAATTTATAGATTGATTATTGTAACTTGCATATCTTTTTGGATTTTTCTGGTATTTCAAACCCTTTAAGTTATGTCATGCACGCATCCTCATGGATATTCTCAATAAGGAAATCAATCTTTACATCCATATGCCATATTTCATAATCATGATATACATCGCTGGCAAGTAAAATTTGAACATATTTGAGCATTGCAACTGGTGAAAGGTTTCACCAATGTTTACACTGTGAATTTGCTTATAGCCCTTAGCAACTAGTTGTGTCTTATAAGTATGTACCTTATCATCCTTGTTAGTCTTATTTTTGAAAATCCACATGCATCCTATAAGATTAACTTCTATATGAGGCTCAATCGAGGTCCAAACTTGGTTGGTGTACATGGAATCCATTTTAATTTTATGGCCTCTAGCCACTTCTCAAACTCATGACCATTGATGGCCTCTTGGTAGATGATATATGTTGGACATAAGACTCCAAACATACAAAAAAGGGTGAATTGTGCAGTTTTGAAAATCATTTATTAAAAACAAATTCTTTATGGAAATCATAGTGAAAATCATTTCTAAAATAAACAACATATATGCAACAAAAAATATAAAGAGATAAAAAAACCATAAGAAAGAAAATAACTGAAAAATAAAAGAGATAATGGAAAGAGAATTGCACCAGAACTTATACAGGTTCTTCCTAACAAGTTGTTATATTCTAGTCCCTATTAGTTTCTTATTGAGAGTTTCCAATATGTCTTGTGTGAGTTTTTATAGACTTTTCCACTAATATTCTTACAAACAAACTTGAGGTTTTCTAATGTCTATCCTCCGAACCAAGCATAGATTTTGAATGGGCTGACCTCTAAACAAAAATGGAGTTTTTATATTAGATATCCTCCTAACGGAACCAAGGTTTTACAAGGGATGACCTCTGAATGAACCGATATTTTACACAGGCTAATCTCAAACCAAAATGGAGTTTTATATTGGTTACCCTCCAAATAGAAACGATATTTTCCACAGACTAATCTTGAACCAAATGAGAGTGTTTTACAGCAAGTGAAACTCACCAAGTAAACATAGACTTCCTAAGACAATCCCCAAACCAAACAAGATATTTTAATGGTTTAACTCGCAACCAAATAAATTCTTTCAAAAGATATTTTAACGAAGAGATAATACACTCTTGTGTGTGTTTGCTTTGTTGTTGTGGAAATCTATCCTTACTAATGAATCTTGAAAAATAGATTTTTTTTTTAAATTGTGATTTGATGCATTGTGTGAGAAAGTATATATGAGACATAAGGCCTATTTTTAAGGATTTTTAGAAAAAAATAGCTATTGTTCTTACCCTAACGCCTAATGCCTCCAGATTTGATATTGATTTAGCCTATTTTAACTTATAGTCTTAGTTACTTTGTCATTTTTTTCTTCTGAGATTCATATTTTGATGGTATGGAAATATTATGATACCTGTAACTTTTTGTGCTGATAGAACTGGGTTAGAAAAATAAATAAATAAATAAAGGCACTGAAAGGCCACGAGGCTTACTAAGTTGGATAATTCTTACCCGATTATTTATCTCAAAGGTGAGTTGATCCATAATGCCTAGAAAAAGAAAAAAGTGTGAATAAAGGATCAATTAATCGGAGTAAGTTGGATAAACCTTAACTGGTTGTCTTTTTCAAAAGTTATACGAGTCCAAATGTAAAGATCTTGCCCAACTCTAGAAATCACAAAGTATGAATTATGAAAGAATGTAAAAATGCCTTAAATATGATATCATTTATGTTTTGAAAGAAAGGTGGTGGGAGACTTTAGTAAGCGTTTTCATAAGAATTTTGAGCTAAGTCAAGTATCAAATTATCTAAATTGAGGCTAAGGGAGAAAAATGGATTGAAAGCAAGTATCATACATGTATCTCTTTGAGTTTTCTTAAAAGAAATATGTTTAGTCCTAATTTTTCCTATCTTAGTCAAATTGCTTGAGGACAAGCAATGATTCAAGTATGGGGGATTTGATCAATACATTCTTTACCTATTTTTAGTGTGTTTTAATCTAAATTTTTAAGTAGTTAAACCTTATTTTTGTACATTTATACTTTCGAATTTTTGTTTTCTCTAGATTTGAAGTAAAAAGATAAAAATATAAAAAATTAGAACCAAAAGGAAAACAAACGTGAGATGGCCATTATTGGCCGTAATAGGAGCTCCCATACATAAAAATAGAGAGAATTAGTGTCTTCATGTAGCATACATTATTGGTCATAACCAACATTACCACCTGCCCGTAATGGGCATTATTGGTCATATTGCGCCTATTTCCAGCCATGGGTTCCAAATTTTAATACACTTTTCTCACACCTCTTCATGTCCCAATAGTTTCCATTAGTTGCATGAGTGCATTAAAGGACATTTACTCTAATTTAATCACATATGTATGTATTTTGGCCTATAGTTACTAAGAAAACAATCCTCACTTTCTAGATTTCAACATACATTGTATTAATTCTCTACACTAAAAGACTCCTTAGAGCAAGTTTGATTTATATTCACTATCATTTTCAAGTTTTCTTGTGTTATATCATTGTTACTATGTTCATGTATATTAATATGTATGTTTTTTTTACCTTTGTCATGCTTGAGTAGTAATTTCAGGACTTAGGACATAAGGATTGTCTAGAAAATACACCTCATGTAAGTTTCCTGATTTAAGTTGTATAACAAGAAATTCATGTTAGTTTCGATTTATGTTCTTAAATGATTAAGTTCGCTATGAAAGTAGAAACAGGTTAGGCATCAATTATATACTTAAAGGGTATAATTGATGTCTGACTTTGAAATTTCAAATAATTGCATCTGAGGCGATGAAAGTGCCTCAAATCAATTGAGAGAAGCTTTTTAAAAGAAAAGAATAATTGTGTCTAGAGAATTTAAAACGAACGAGATACATTGCGAAATCAGGTAACTCGTTAATTCAGACTACGATAATGCACTGATGAGTAGGCATTACAAATAATTTCTATTTATATATAGAAATCAGGTAACTTGTTGGTTCAGAATACGATAATGCACTGATGAGTAGGCATTGTGAATAATTTCTATTTATATCTACAAATTAATTATTCTCGTTATTAGCTGAATTCAGGACTTACATGAGTTAATAAATTGACTCGTAACTCTATTTACTGAATTTTATTTTGTAATAAGATTTTTATGCACTTAATGAATGTTTCCACGAAAGTAAAGACAACTTCATATATCAATCGAAGAACTAAAAGATGAAAGTTGATATTTGAACTTAAAATCCAGATGAGTAATTTAATTGTGGTGTTGTTTCATGAAAGCCTTGTTAAATTTTGTTTCTTTCTACTTCATTTAATTTAATTGTGGTATTGTTTCATGAACGGATATATGTAAATTAGTGCACTGCCATAGCAGGCATATACACAAAAGTCTTATTGTTTTACATAAAGTGTAATAAAGGAAACACACTTCGGTCTGGCCAGTAAGATGATGCGTCTGAAATAAAATGATGGTGGAGATAAAGTTGCAGTGGGGTGACGCATCTGCAGCAAAGGCTCGCATACATGCAACCACAACAAATTCAAGAATCAAGATGTCATGTGTTGTATACTAAGCTCTATTTTATCAGCGTAACAAAGAAAAAAAGTGGGTTTCACGTGACATATTTAGGACTGTTTGATAGAATCGTAAGACTTGGGAAGTTGGAAAGTTAGTCTGTCTTTCATGCAAAAAAGTTAGACAATCCATTTATCTTAAAACAGCTGTGATTAATTTCAATGATCTTGATTTATCACTCATAAGAACATCTCCAATAGTAGGACCTTAGAGATGCTTAGCTTTTAAGTTATGTTCCTTAGTTTTTTTTTTTATCATTGGAGTGTGATGATGTGGCACCATTGATTTCTCAAATAAAAGGGATAGAGTTCTATAAAGCAACTTGAAAAGTTGAGAACTTAACATTAAATAATATAATTTTTTAGGCCATTCAATTGAAATAGTAATAGATGGTGGTTGTCAATTGTAGTGCAACTATAATAGTAGAAATTGGTGGGATCTAATATACATTGCTTATTTATAATTATCATTGGAGCAAAATAATTGTGATTGCTTATGGATTGCTTAAATGCAATGTAGTAATTTGGACCCACAAAATATGACAAAAGAATCAAATGATGTTCTCCTATTAGAGATGCTCTGAGAGTCATACGATGATTCGAAGCAAAAAGATACACTCCTACAACTTGCAATTGGAACTGCAAAGAGCCTGAATAAAAAGTCATTATATTGTTTTATCTATAACTAGTCAAATACCCGTGCGTCCGCACAAGTTAATTTATTTGATACGATATAAATTATATTTAAATATGTATCTAAATTTAAAATTAGTTATTAATTTTTAAAATGAACAATAATCACATAAACTCAATTGTATTAAAACACAAAAAAAGAAAGAAAAAAAGGGACGGTGAGATGAAAGAAAAATAAATATTTTATCTTTTCAATTAAGGTAATTGTTGATTAAAATAAAATATACATAGTGCTGATAGTCACCAGTGAAATAGAAAGTTTATTTGATACAATATAAAATGTATTTATATATAAATATAAATTTGAAATGAGTTATTTAAGGCAAAATACTCTTTTTGGTCCATTAAGTATACCCCAAGGTCCATTCTGGTCCCTTATCTCTAAAAAGTGTCAAAGTGATCCTTTAATTGTCCAAAAAGGACCACGTTTGTCCTTTCTGTCCAAATGGCACAAACGGACGTTAGGTCTGTATACGTGGCAGGTGACGTGGAATAGTATATACTCCTTATTCAACGTTCTCTTCTTCATCGTTTGCCTCCTTTCTTCCCCAAATTCTAGGGTTCATCGTTTGCCTCATTTCTTCCCCAAATTCTAGGGTTTTGTTGCAGATCACCCAAGTTCGTTTCCAATGAAGCAGACATCATCATCAATCGCAGGGCCATGTTCATACGAATCTAACACGAAGAATGATGGTGATTTTGCTGCAAAATTGAGATGGAGACCCGTATGTGGGTGTGGAGAGATAGCTTTGCTTCGTAGGGCTTTAACAAGCACGAATTTCGGGAAGCAATTCGGGGGTTGTCGTAATTACAAGGTAAAAACGAACTTCACTTGTTTGTTCATGTCATGTATTGCCTTATGAATGATTGGTATTTTGAATTTCACAGGGTTCCACCCAAACAGGGTGTGGCTATTTTCAATGGTTCTTTGATGATGTGATGGATGAGAAAGACCAGTATATGAAGATGCAAAATAGTAGGATGGAGAAGATTCAAATTGAACTTGATGCAGCAAAAATGGAGTTGGTAACTCTGAAGGCAACAAATGACAGACTAAAACAAAAGACAAGGGAGTTGAAGAAGATGATGAATTCTGAGATAAATTGGAAAAGGATTTTCTGTGTTATTTTAGTGTTGGTCATTTGGAAAAGTCTGTATTAGTATGTTTTAAGGTTATGAATTAGTGGTAAAGTCTGTATTTGTAATGTTATGGTTTAGTGTTGTAATGTTTTAAAGTTATCAATGGCAAAAATTATGTTATGGTTTAGTGTTGTAATGTTATGATTTGTTACACACTGCTAAGTATGTATTGACTTTTGCTATAGGTCACAAACCACTAATATTCATATGACAGAAAAAGGCAAAAATTGTAGGCCAAAATATTGCATTAACATTAACATTAAACTTGTCATCAGAATTCACATGTTCAAAAGCACAAAATTACTTGGCCAAAATACTGCATAACAGGTTCTTAAAACACAAAATATTCAAACATATTACAAAATACTTCATTACTGATGTCTAAAATTCCAAAACACTACATAAAATAAAGAGACTATGGTCTCCATTTTGGTGAGGCCCTTTTAGTAGGTGTTGTCCTCCTTGTTGTTGGACCTACAGCTGTTTTTGCAGCAGTCAGCCTTGTGGTTGGGCCAGGTGGGATAAAAGGTGCATTTGGCCTTCTAACTGCCAACTTCTTTGCTTTAGGAGTAGTCTTCTTGGCTGATTTTGTAGTAGGCTTCTGAGCTTGGGATGATGGTGATGGAGCTGCTTGAGATGATTGTGAAGGAGCTGGTTGAGATGATTGTGAAGGAGCTGGTTGAGATGATTGTGAAGGAGCTGCTTGAGATACTTGTACAGAAGTAGCCTGACATGATTGTGCAGTAGTTGATGGTACCTTGCAAGTAAGTTTGTTGTGTCATTGTTTCTTACATCTACTGCACTTCCCATAGAAATGACCCATCAACCATGTCTCTGGCTGCAAACCTAGCCCTTATAATCCCCTAGGGTTTGTTTTAAGTGAATTATGTAACCTCTTGCTCAACCATTTTGTCTTCAGTAACTTTACATGATACTCTCTACTGCAACTATGGGTGTCAACTACTTTTCTTAGTTGCCATGAATCCTCAGTAGGCAACTTAGCACAGTAAGATTCCCATTCACATCCATCCTTACACCTGACCCTAACCCTTATCTTGTCATTCTTAGTGAACCTTAAATCTCTGCCAGAATGGACTGCATAAGTAATAATTGCCTCCTTGAAATCTTCCTTTGTAGTAAAATAGGTTCCCACTTCCCATTTGTATTTGGACATATCCTTTAGAAGCTTAAAAATTGGATACTTCTTTCTCCTAGCCCTACTGCTATCATCACTATCACAATCACTTCCAAGATCCTCACTATCATTATCACTTCCTTTACTATCTTTTTTGTTTTCATCAGACATTTGTTTTCCTTTTTTACTTTTCATTTGTTCATTATCTTCAATATCACAGTCCAATAGGTTTCCCTCCCCCTCTTCCAGTTCAGTACCATAATCATCAGAGTCATCATCAAATACTATCTCCATTGCACTATCATACTTGAAGTTGCTATCATCAGAACTATCATCAGTCAGTCTTAAATCATCATCAACCTCACCACCCACAGGTCCATTATCAACTCCAACTGCACTCACGTCATCTTGTGTTACCTCATTGTTCATCACCTCGTGTTGTGATACATCATTGGTCCTCACATCATCTTGTGCTACATCATTGGCCCTCTCACCATCTTGTGTTACCTCATTAGTCCTCAAATCATCCTGTGCTACCTCATCAAATTCCTTCATAATTTCCTCAATCTCTACTGCTACCTCATTAAGTGGCATCTCATTAATTGGCATCTCATTAAGTGGAATGTCATCTAACACAGTTTCAGCTTCATCAGCAAAAACAGGTTGGGACAATGCGTGCTTAATAAAGACCTCAACACTAAGATGAACCCTATATAAATCAGCAATCTCTAATGCCCCTCTGTCATCTACCAACATATTCATCCCAGCAGTTGGATCCTTATAATATATGTTTTCTATGGCTCGATAACCTAGTTCCTTGATACTACCTAACAGCTCAAAAAAACTCCACTTATCAGCATCTACCCTCAGTTTAGCAATCTGACCTCCTACGTAAACGCTCAAGTCCTCACTCGCAAATTCACCACTATGGTGGATTGTAATGATTAGATACTCGTCCATTTCAGACGAAACCCTAAATAGAAGCGAAGGATATAAACTTCAGAAACATGGAATTAAAACCATAATAGAGTACCAGACAGAGAGATGCAAAAACTTACCTCTGATGTCGTCTTCGTCTTTGCTTTCACCTTGAATGTCGTCTTCGTTCTCGTTCGCAGCATCTAGAGATTGGAGTTTCGTCAATGGCAGCTGCGCTAGGGTTTCCTCCAAGAACCAACGAAGAGAAAATGAGGTTTTTATTTCATTTTCCTTTCTATTTTATGTCTAAGACAAATTTACACATCTGGCAATTAAAATAAACCACCTGGCAATAAAGATAAAAACGTGTCTGCCACATGTATGCCACCCATGCCTTTCCTTTGACTTTGACTAACGGAGCTGACAGAAAGGACAAACGTGGTCCTTTTTGGACAATTAAAGGATCACTTTGACACTTTTTAGAGATAAGGGACCAGAATGGACCTTGGGATATACTTAAGGGACCAAAAAGGGTATTTTGCCGTTATTTAATTGTAAAATAAAAAATAATTATATAAACTCAATTGTATTAAATAATCACGCGAAAAGAAAAAAAAAATACTCATGAGAAGAAGAAAGAGAAAAAATATTTTAATACTTTGAATAAGAATTTTATCTTTCAAATCAAGACAAATTATTAATTAAAATAAAATAATCATTGTTGTGATAATGACCCGTGAGATAATTATACAAAAATTAACAATAATCATATATAAGGATTTACTTAATTAGGGATGGCAATTTGGCCCATCCCTAGTGGGTGCCCACAAAAATACCCACACCGGGTAGGGTAAAAACCTGCAAAAATGGGTACGGGCACGAGCACGGGTAATTATCCATTTAAATATGCGGGTATGAGTGCGGGCACGGGTACCTTACTACCCACCCTGCCCCATACCCGCACTACATATTTCTATAATGTCATTTATATTATTATATAAAAAATGCATGTTTCTACATTTTTTAAAAATATATCGCTACTAAATCATTACACATTTTAATAAAAGTGTTTATTTGTTTCTCAACTCAACAATAACATGCATAATTTTTTTAATATTGTTAAAAAGACTTAAATTATATGATATTTTGGAATTAAATGGTTTAATTTTACTATAAATGCGGGTATGCGGGTATGGGTATGGGTATGGACATTGAGGTACCCACAGGATACTGGTACGTGTATGAATATTGATACCCACGCGGGTGTGGGCTCGGGTACGGGAATTTTTTTAAATTGCGGGTATGGGGACGGGTACTATAGTACCCTGCCCATTGCCATCCCTATACTTAATCATAAAATAGACACATGAAAATTTAAAATAATTTTCTTAATTGTAAAATTAGCAATAATCATATAAATTTAATTGTATTAAATAATCATACAAGAATAAAAAAATGAATTGTGAGATGGAGAAAAAATTAATATTTAAAAATAATAATTTGTTCTCTCAAATTAAGACAATGGTTGATTAAAATAAAAAATATATTGTATTGATAGTGATACGTGAGATAAAATAAATTATTAATTTTATTAAAATTTAAAAATAGATTATTAGTATTTTTAGTGATAATAAATAAATAGAAAAAAAATTAAAATGTGAGTGCATAAGTGTGGAAAAAAGAAATGTGAGAAAATTTTGAATTTTTAATCAAAAAAGAATGCGTGAATGTAATATTTAATTGTAATTTAATTGACGAATGTTGGAAAATGATTGCCACCGCTTATTAATTTTGAAATTGGACACATGACATGATATAATAAGAGATGAGAATAGAAAAAACAAACATTACTTTGATTTAGACATGACAACAAAACCCATATCCGCAGGCACCCATCCGAACTCGCCCTAAAGTTGACGGAGAAAACCCATTTTGACTGAGTTTAAGTTTGATTTTTTTTCGATTATAAAATATGGGGACGGGTCGGGTAATGGGAACACTAGTACCCACTCTAAACTCGTCCCCAAACCCGTCCTATTTATTTTATTATGTATATTATTATTTGTTTTTGATAATTTAGAATATTAAATATGTGATCAATGTTATGATATTTTGATTTTTATTTATTATTTCAATGATATTTTGATTTTGATTTATTATTTAAATATTTGAAATGTATGTATGGAATTTTTTGAAATTGTTTTATTTTATTATTTATAATGTAGTTTGATTTTGGAAAAAAGTAGTATTTCTATTAAAAAAATTGATTTCACTAAATGGATGGTGGTGGGGTGAAGATATCCGAACTTGTTCGAGTCGGGTTTGAGTTTTAATTCTCCATCCCTTTTTAAATTTGGGGCGAGAAACATAAATTATTTGAAATTTCGAATTTGAGTTTAAGAAAGGCAATAACCGTCATCGACCGGCTCTATTGTCATCTTTACTTTGATTGCTTAAATGTCTTTTTTTTAATATAAATAATTTATATTTAAATAAAAATTTTAAGGAGTTCATGCAATTATTTTTAATAGATAAATAATATTATAGTGGATAAGATACTAGATAAAAATAGTAGATAATAAACATTTGGTCTTCTTCTTTGTTATAAACAAAATATAACTAAATAAAAAGGAAAGCAATATTTTCCAGAAGCAGTAACGCCTCCACTCTCCCCTCTTTCTACAGCTTGCTTGCACTCAACTTTTATCTTTTAAAATGGCCAAGTTTTTTCTAATCACACTCCAATCAAAAGTGAAGTTACTTCTTTCATTTTTAATTCCTGCAAAGCTAAAATTTCTCCCAAAGCAACTCAAAATATAAGTTATAAAATATGCAATGGTCATAAAACTTCACAAATTTCGTCTATAAATAATAAATTGAAACTGAAAATTCAGAAAAAAAAAAAAAGAGATATTTGGAGTAGAGACTAGAGAGAGCAAAAAGGAATCATTAAACAAGAGAAACTCAAATTACATAAACCAAAAGCAAAAAGGTAGAGAAAAACTCCTCGTGCGCGTTCGCTGTCCACCAATAGATGCGGCTGCGCGCACCATCCCTCACCAACAGATCCGGCTGCGACCCCTCCCCCCGGTCAGCCACTTGCTTTTTTTTTTTTTTTTTTCAGTTTGCTCCTTTTGAAATGAGTGTTTGTTGTTGTTGAATAAGAATTTGCCTTGCTGTTTGTTAGATTTTTTAAATTTAGAGTAATCTGGACTTAGTTTTATTATTTTTAAATACGACATTTAAGACAAATGAGTTGGATAATTTGGTGACCTTAAACTTCTAAAATAATAAATTATTATTAAACAATAATAATATGATTAGATGAGACGTACATCTCATTAATCCAAGTTCTAGACATCGGTCGTAAGAACTTAGGAATTATAAATAATTAATTAATTATTAAAAATAATTAATTAGATGAATATCCGTTTGATCTTTGAGTGGTTATAGCTTAAATTGCTTAACTTTTTCACTTTAAAAACTTGATATTTTCAATAAATACATAAATAATTAATTCCTAAGAAAATGATTAATCAAACATCTGGTTGGTCTTTGAGTTGTGAAGGCACAAGTTGCACAAGTTGCTTGTTTTAAAACTCATCTCTTGTAGATCGATAAAACATTTTAAATTTTCGTAGTAAACTTTTTGCATTCAATGTCAAGAATGAGATTTCTTCGTATTAACATAACAAAAATAATTATTTAAAATCAACCAATACACCAATATTTTTTTATCTAGTACTGCATAGTTTTTTAGTGATAAATAGAATATATTATAAAGGCAAAATCACCGACAACTATAAAGTAGAAAGTAACCACAAATCACAATAAGTATCGGGAAACGATTATAAATAAGCAAGAAACAACAAAGAGAAAAAAACAACACGAATAATCATATAGCGCTAAAAATAGGCCCGTCCAGTACCAAACCACAACTACTTAAGAACCACCTTGCTACTTAGATATCTCAAACCAATAAGATCCACCATCAACAAATCAGATCCTATCATAAGACGAACAAAAATTCCAACACCACACTATAAATCAACGCAGACACTCGATCCTATGGGTGTTCATGGGTGCAGGTCGACCCACGAACCCGCTAACCCATACTGAACCAACCCATAGACACCATTGAAGACGAGACTTATAAGTCAAATCCCTTAGAAGGCGAGTCCATCGAGATTTTACGCCAGGCTAATCTCATAACCAAATGAGAGCTTTTACACCAAGAGTAACTCACCAATCAAATGGAGATTTTCATGAATAATCTCAGAACCAAACGAGATCATTTACACCAGGCGAAGCTCATGAACCAAACAAAGGTTTTCACGGACAATCTCACAAACCAAACAACAACTTCTCACAAGAGATATTGCATAAGAGATAAAATCTTCTTGCACAAATTACAATATTACCCCAACACGTGAATGCACAAGAAAATCCTCACTAATATTTTTCACTCTTAAAGCACTAAGGCAATTTATTGAAATGAAAGAAATGAGAAGGAAAGGAATAAAGAGTGAGAAAGTATGTCAAAATATGTTTTCTGGTGTGATTTGAAAGTGATGAGAGCCCTTTATTTATAAGTGAGAAATTTGGCTCAAAAAGGAAAATTAACCATGAGCTTCTTAATGTTCATAATCGATTATACATCCGGTCTAGTTGATAACGTGCTTCATTAAAACGATAACCCTAACTCCCAAAAAAGACATACAACTCTAGTGTCCTAATCGATTATGAGTGTTCTTAATCGATTAAGTAGCTTTATGCCTTGCTCTAATCAATTTGCTAATGGCCTTAGTAGATGAGGTAGTGTGTTTAAGCTTTCTAAATGTTTAGGAACACCCTTTATCAATTCCATAAGAACTTTATTGGTTTCTCTAATGGTTTTAAGGTGTTTTTGTCAAATAGAGAGGTTAAAACACTTTTAAGTGAGTGTGTGAATTGCCTTAGTAATTTAAGAATTACTCTAATATCTTTTACAAGACTCAGATCACTCAAATAAAAATTAGACGAGCTTTCACACTTCCTCTCTTTCACAAACTATAAAGCTTCAAGGTCCTTTGCTTGATACATCAATGGTGCAACACTTCACTTGGACTGGACTTCTTTTATCTGATTATGCTTGATAAGGCTTCTTGATAGACAACATCCTCAAAGAGATTACTTAACTATAGGTCGTTAAGGATTCCATCGAACACCGCTTGACATTAGGCGCTGTCCTTAAAAGTTTAGCTTTTACATCTTGATCTCCGAAGCATAACAACCTGATCATTAGTTTAGATGAAAACTTTATCTCATAATGTCGTCATCATCAAAACCATTTAGATTATTTGACTATGGCATATATTATATCTGCAAGCACATTGACCGACATCTATCATTATCACTCACACTATTAAAGCTCTAAGTTCTTTTATAACTCCCCAAAACCCCCCATTTCTAACATCATATAGTTAATTGATTCGTCAACTCGCTCAACATTCTTCACACAACACAAATACATCTCAGCCCACTCTCTAACACTGGATGGTTCTATCACCTTACAGCTCCCATCTAATTCCCTAATAATTTCCATGATTAAAAAGGAATGGTGTCAAGAGAATGAAAATGGTATATACATGTGTGCCAACAAAACATATAATCTCGAGTATGGGGAACATAAATAACTTGTTCAAATGAATGCATATTATGAAAGCATGACTGAATAATTAAGTGGAACCATCCATTTTACAAAAGCATAATCTATGAGTAATAAAACATAATGACCCATCTAGCCACCCACACAATTGATCTCTATATCCCTAACGCATGCAGGGTCCTCAACTGCTTTACCTTCCCTAGGCACTCACATGATTATGGGTATTTGATATTGCACGTGCTATTGAAAGTGACACTTGAGCGACTCTCCTTAAGCTCGCTTGAGGAACTCGCCCCAAGCTCGCTTTATGAACTCCCCACAAGCCTGCTTGAGGGGCTCGCCCCAATCTTGCTTGGTGATTAGTCCCTAAGCCATACTTTTGGGACTCGTGCCAGGTTTGACCTGAAAGGCTCTTTGGGGGGTTAATCCAAATATGAAGGCTTAAAGCACTCAAATTAAATCACTCTGTCCTTTCTAAGCCCTTGTAATTTAGGTATTGTGTACTAGGATAATTTTATTAGGCCATGAGAAGGGATAACCTATGAAAGAGTAAGGAAAGCCAAGCACAATAGTGATAGGCTAGCTTACCAGTGAATCCACTCGTTGCTTGGATTTGGTGACATGCTGCCCTATCAGGCTTGAGCCGCCCATAGTAGTTCTTACATGTTCAGTAAACGTGAGTGATAACACGTGTTCATACGATGATTGGCTAAAGAATAGATTCAATATAGAAAACCGCTCTTGCATGATTACATGGAAAATAAGTATCCTTTTTGCCACATTCTATGGTCATGTAAGCAAAGGAAACTGCTTTCCAGTTCTATTGGCAAGGCATAATGAGCCTTTATTGTAAAATATTAAGAGATATTGAGATCAATCGTATGAGAATATCACTACAAATATTTTTTTGTATATATATAGAGAGCGGTGACAACGGTGCAGGAGGAGGAGCTACGATGGCGGTGCTCCTAGAGGAGGATCTATGGTGGCGGTTGCGGTGCTAGATGAGGAGCTACGGTGACGGCGACGGTGCTGAAGGAGGAGCTATGACGATGACGGCGATGTAGGACGATGAGCCACAATGGCGGCGACGTTGTTGGAGGACGAGCTATGGTGGTGGCGACAATGATGCAAGAGGAGCTACAATGTCGGTGACGGTGTTAAAGGATGAGCTACGGTGGCGCAACGATGCTCGAAAAGAAGCTATGACGACAATGATACTAGAGGAGGAGCTACGACAGCGACAATGTTGGAGGATGAGTTACTACGACGACAACGACTTTTATTAGATTTGGATATTTACCTCAACTGATACCTTGTAAGATATTGAGATCAACCGTGTAATAATAGCACTATGAAGACTGTTTTATATATATATAAGGGATGACAAACGGGTCGGGTCGGGTGCGAGTTTCACACTACCCAAACTCGCACCCGAAATCGGCACCCGAACCCAAACCCAAAAGTTGTTCGGGTGGCAAAATGACACCCACATCCACACCCATTGGGTTCGGGTTTTTTCACGCAAACCAGAACCCGCAACAAAATACATAAAATACAATTCTCCTACAATTTTTCACAATATATATATATATATATATATATATATATATATATATATATATATATATATATATATATATATATATATATAAGCGGATGTGCTTTCGGGTTTTGGGTGTGGGTTTCACACTACCCAAATCCGCACCCGAAAAATCGGGCGACACCCGAACCCAAACTCAGTCAACTCGTGTTTTCACCCGTTGACTCAGGTTCGGGTGGGCCCCACGAGTTTGGGTCTATTTGCCATATTTACAATTCATTACATATTATAGTCGATGTGAGACTTATATACAAATATAAATACATATTCTATCCTTTATCAATACCCAAGTTTTAGAGCTGAGAAAGAATTTCCAATTTTTCTCCCATAAAAGCCATGCACAAAGTGTTTCACAACTTGACATGAATTAATCCTAAACACAATCAAATACCTTAAACATCACTAACAATCCTACATCGTAAAAATTTGTCCTCATCGTAATCTTTTTGAAAAAAACATAAATTTTGTTCTTACAAATAACATTTGTTTGTCATTCCCACGACAATAAACATTTCATCTTCACTTTTTTTGAAAAACTTTAACTATTTTCCTAAAGTTCATTAAATGATTACGATATTGTTTTCTAAACATTTTAAATGTTAATTAAGAAAAATATTTTTGAAAATACACCTCCAAATAAAAAAAATATTTTTGAAAACGTATGGTGCGTGAGAAATCCAAAGTGAGATGAGAAATTGTCTTAAAATAATAATAGAGCCTAAATTCACATTTTTATGCTTTTCATTATTTCATATATGTGAATTTTGTATTTAAATTCTTTAAAAAAATGAAGTGTGTTGAGAAAATCATTAAGCGCAATCTTACAGAGCACACCTCAGCGCTACGAAACGGCATAGTATAAAACGCAATAACCCGGTTGGCCCTCTTTCCAAAATTGAAAATTCATCGTTTCCCTCTCAAAATCAAATGGCGACAAGTAAAATGACGGTGGAGGAGCTACGAATGGAGCTCACTCTCCGGGGACTCACCACCACCGGAATCAAGCCTACTCTTGTACGTAGGCTTCAGGCAGCGCTTCGCAAAGAAACTAAGCTCTCGAAACCTGACACTGATGCTTCATCTTCTCTTGGAAAGAGACCTAGGGATTCTCTCGACGGCCATTCCGGTAAAACTACTTCCACTCGCTCTCGCCGTGGAGTTTCCAATAAACAATCGCTGGAAACAATTCCTGAAGATTCACACCTCGTTAAACAAGGTATGCTAAATGCTCCTGATTGTTCAAATGAAGTCGGTATACTCTTAATTCAATTTCATTTCTAACTCTTTATCAGAAAAAAGATAATAAAAGGATTTTAGGGCTTCATTATCCTTCTATTGTTTTTCGTATTTGAAGTGTCTCTTATGGATGCAGAGGAGGAAGCAATAGAGGTGGAAAAGATAGTGACTGCAACCAAAAAGGGTGCAGCTGTTCTTGATCAATGGCTTCCGGATCACATAAAAATGCAGTATCATGTTCTTGAACTGGCAAGTCTACTAATATTCACAATATTATCCTCCTCAAGTAGTTGTTTATGTTGTTATCACTTGTCAGTGGTATATTGCTAAATTGATACGTTTTGTTCGGATGGTGGTTACTTAATGGGTATTGGACCTGTGATGTAACTTTTTGTTTACTATGCAGGGTGGTGAAATCTATGATGCTGTGTTGAACCAGACAAATGTTGGGGACAATAATAACAAGTTCTATGTCATTCAAGTTCTTGGTTAGCTCTCTCGATTCCTTCTCTCTTATTGACGATGTTATGATAAGATTTTAGAAGACTTCGGTTTGTTGTTGCATTTAACTAGTATGAAAGTAAATAACAAATCTTTTCAGCAAAATTTTGAATTTATACTATAACCCCTTCTTTTTCTTTTTTGGAATATCAAATGATGGTTGGCAAATATGTTAGTTTGTTAGTCGTCTGAAAAGAAAGTTTGATCGGCCTCTTGTTACTCTAGGGGTGCGTTTGATTTACAAAATATGAAGTACTGGACAGAACAATGCTTTTTTGATTTGGATTCGACTACTTTTTCTTACTTTCTAGGTCAAAATTTCATGCAGAGTCGGATGCTGGTGGTAAGTTCCTTGTTTACAATAGATGGGGAAGAGTAGGCATAAAGGGCCAAGACAAGATACACGGCCCTTACACTTCACGAGAAAGTGCCATCCAGGAGTTTGAACAAAAGTTCTTAGCCAAAACGAAGAATGCTTGGTGTGATAGGAATGATTTTGTTTCCCATCCAAAAAGTTATGTATGGCTGGAAATGGATTACAGCGGCAAGGAAGAAGAATCTACAGTAAGTTGTACTGACTCTATTCCCCTTGTAGCATTTTCCCTCTCTTTTTGTAATCAACTCTAGTCATTAATATTATCCCCTGATCATTGAGTTAGTTCACTGTTTTCTTTTATCAAAAGGCACTTGTTCTTTTTTTAATAGGGTAGACTTCTCTCGTTTATTGTCAGTGGTGATTAATGTTATCCGCTCTCGTGGCTCTTTGTGGAAGGAAGCAAAAGGAATGAACTATTTCAATCAGTCGTTCTAATTTCTAATCACTTGGCAACTGTTTTCAGGTTTCACAAAGTCCTGGTCTTGCTTTGAGAAAGCTGCCTCTAGAATCTAAACTTGAGCCACGTATTGCAAAATTTATATCCCTTGTTTGCAATTTGAGCATGATGAATCAGCAAATGATGGAAATAGGTTGGTTTATACTTATTTTATTTATTTGTTTATACCGGATGGATCCAAGATTATATGTTCCTGAAGTACGAGACATTCGCTTTCACTTGAGTGCATTATTTGGTTTGCAAAATAAATAGAAAAGAAAGAAACAAGAGTGAAAAAAATCAGAAAGAGAAAATGATGAGACGTTAACTGAATTAAATGTATCGTTTGGATGGATATAAATAAGAAAAAAAGAAATTAAAGGGAAATTTTGTCTTTGCTTATTTACACGAATGGAAGAAAGTAAGCAGTAAAATAAATAGAATTTTATCAATACAATGCTCTCATGTATTTTTTTTACCACTAACCTTATAAACCATTATTTACCTACTCTAACTGGGGATATTTCTTTCAGGGTACAACGCAAACAAGTTGCCCCTAGGAAAACTTAGCAAAGCAACAATTTTGAAGGTAAGCCAATGGGCATGTCAATTTTTCTCTTTTGGCACATACTAAAATCTATCTTGTGCCTCTATCATGTTGATGGAATCAGCACTTTTTACTAGCACCGGGCTTCTAAGGTAAATTATAGTAAAAGGAAATTCCATCACGTACCACCTTTATAGGAGTTTGTTTGGATGTCTGGTGGGTTGTTGTTGATGCTTCAGAGTCAGTGACACAATGGTGTACCATGCACCGCCTATAAAAGTAGTGCATGGTAGAAGCCACCAAGGATATGTGAATAATTTCTACTGTTAAAATCTGAAATGTTTATGTCTAAATCATGGTGCAAAAGTTTCCATGTGTGTTGACTTTTGTTTTCAGTTCTTTGGGCACTATGACAGCTTTTCAACTTGTCTGTTTTGCTTATCTTGTCCATTAAATAACCATTTTTGTTTCTCGGAATATATAGGGCTACAATGTTCTTAAAAGACTTGCTGATGTGGTTGACAAATTTGATAGGAAAGCTCTAGAGCAATTAAGCGGGTAAGAAATTTAGCTCTCTTTTCAATTTCCTCCATGTGTTATCCTCTTTCCCGTGGAAGTACTTGCCTTTTTTTTTTTCGTTTGCTTCAAAGAGCCATGTGCTTACTTTACCTATATGAATTCATTCACTGTCAGTGTCATTTGTGTTGATACTTTTTGCTTTGAAAATATTGGATCGCCATATTTAATATTTGGTTACGAACTTGTTGCAGAGAGTTCTACAGTGTAATTCCTCATGACTTTGGATTTAAAAAAATGCGTAAGCTGTCTCTCTCTGTTTACTTTATCTTGTAGACATGCTTAATAATACTTCTAAATTATGAATGTATGCTCTAACTGTGGATATTATGCATTCTTTTTAAGAAGTGTACTGATTGACATGGAGTATTAATAATGGCAGGTGAGTTTGTAATTGACACCCCTCAGAAGTTAAAACGCAAATTGGAAATGGTAATCTTTTTTTTTTTTCCAGTCATATCTGTTGACCAGGTTATTCTGGTTGCTCATAGAGTATACTTGTTATTTTCTTATTCTTTCATTTGTGACTCTGCTTTAGTTTTAGCACTGGCAGCTTCCTCTTGTCACCCCTATATCTCTATAAATTTGCAAGTTTTTCCTAGAAATAGAACATGGTTTTTAGCCGTTTTTGTTTAACCATTGATATTATTTTGACTCCTACTCATTTATAGGTTGAAGCTCTAGCTGAAATTGAGGTTGCCACCAAGCTATTGAAAGAAGATGCTGAAATGGAGGTACCCCTTGTTTGAATTTCTTTTTCATTTGATCTCAAGATCTTTAAACTTCCCAAATTAATTTATTTCTTTGCAAAGTATTTATTTTACATTTTTACCAGTTTCCAATTTAGTATTGGAATTTATTCTCATGATGATTGGTATAACAATTCTGTATTTCCAAGAAGTGCCCATTTGCTAATGACATTTGCATGTCTACTAAATGGATGGAGTGCAGTACTATTTTATTTGCACTAGTTATTTTCTTTAATTTTTAAAAATTCACTGGCTTAGTGATTAGTATTTACATGAGTTATTTTTAAAATAAAATGCCACTCATTTGGCAATTTTGGTTTCTGTACATTGTTTAGTCAGGATTTCTGCATTGCATGCTCACTCTTAAGTTATTATTGTTATTCTGGAATTTCTGTAGGGAGATCCCCTGTATGCTCATTATCAACGCCTTCACTGTGAACTAGTACCAGTTGATTTCGGTACTGAGGAATTCTCCATGGTAAACTATTGTGCTGCTGTTTTAGTTTTAATGTAAATATTAATATTAAAGGCAGTTAAATATCATGGTTTTTTTAAATGGAAAAGTGGAATCTATGTGGCGAAAGTGATTCTTCTCATTTGATCTGAAATATCATATAATTCTGTAAGCACGAAAAAGATAATGCAATTGCAAGATTGTGGTCATTTAATCTGACCAGTTGCTGGAGCTTCAGTTGTTAATCCTGACAGCTGCCATCCTCTTTTGATGTAATCAGATTGAAAATTATATGAAGAACACTCACGCAGAGACACATTCAAACTATACTGCAGAAATTGTCCATATATTCAGAACATCGAAAGAAGGCGAGGCTGATCGCTTCAGGAAGGTTTGACTAAGACATTACTGACTCACGATCTATCTTTTTGAAATACATGATTTTGTGATTCAATTGTTGACATTTTGTAATCGAATGAATTTAGTCGCCCACTAATTGACATTGTACAACAGTTCTCTAATACAAAGAATAGGATGCTTTTGTGGCATGGTTCTCGGCTCACAAACTGGACTGGGATTTTATCTCAAGGTCATTCATTCTCTCACTTTTTTGGCAGTTATCTTGTTTCTTTAAGTATCATTGTTATAAAGCTTCGTGCAATATGAATCTAAGATATATGTGTACAATCATTAGGTTTGCGCATTGCTCCTCCAGAGGCACCTGTAACTGGCTACATGTTTGGCAAGGGGGTGTACTTCGCTGACATGTTCTCAAAAAGTGCAAATTATTGTTATCCTTCTCCTACTTCTGCAGATGGGGTGCTCCTTTTATGTGAGGTTGTTTCTTGTCTATTGTCTAATAGTAAACATAGTTGCGTTGCTAATAGTTCTGCTTAAGGAATGGGGGTTGAATCTCCAATCATGAATTTCTCGAATTGGTTTCTTATGTCAAATAATTAGATAATTATAAATACCCAATTTGTGGAATATTGCATTGCTTGTCATCCTATCTCGAATTTAATGTCAATATTATCTACAAGAATCCTTAAGATTGTGCTTGCAATATGTTCATTATTGATTGACATCTTCAGTAAGTTTCATTTATAAAACTTGTTTGTTGTAACATATGTTAGTATTGGTTCGCATCTTTAAGAATTATCATTTATATTTTCTGTACTTTTAGGTTGCATTGGGTGAGATGGCCGAGCTTCTAACCGCAAAATATGATGCTGATAAGTTGCCTAAAGGAAAACTGAGGTATGTATCCAATTTCATAGTTGTATCCAATTTTATTTCTTCAGCAGCATTACTAGATATTTTTGATCAATTGATTCATTTCTTTATGTAATGTCAATCAAGTTTTCTTCGATCCTGACCAGCTTAGTGCGGCCTCCCTAAATTGTCATATAACATCAAACATTGTGCATTATATGTTGGACTATTTGAATTTATTTGCTATGCAATCTGCAGCACAAAAGGAGTAGGAGCTACAGCTCCCGATATTTCTAAAGCGCAGGAGCTCGATGATGGGCTCACTGTACCCCTTGGGAAGCCCAAAAAGAATTCAGGCATTAAGGTATGCACTGGAAGTTTTTATTTCAACAAAAAAGTTTGTTGATGGCCGTGATTTATTTCATCATACGATAACTACTATCTATCACTTTGTGTTGCAGGGTGATCTATTGTACAATGAATACATTGTTTATAATGTGGAGCAGATTAGGATGTGCTATGTGGTTAACGTTAAATTCAATTTTAGGAAAAGAAATTAGCAGTCAGGCGTGATTTAAATTTATGTATGTATTATCATTACCTATGTATTATCAATTATCTAGTTCACCAAGCCAGAAACGATGATGTTCTATGTAAATTATTTTTGCTGAGAAAACTGAAATAGTTTGCACTGATCTAAAGTAATGAAGCAAGAGTTAGAAATAGAAAGTAAGATCAGGGATAATTAAAATATGGGATTAATATCAAGAATGTTTTTTCTAATTAAGGGTAGAGAGGAGATGTCATGTTTTTAGGCTAGCTATATATAAATTGAAACATTTCATGCACAAGGTTGTGTAACTTTATGCCCGTAAAGTGAGATTTGAATGGACAAAATGGTAGAGCTATATGAGAAGGTTGAGAATGTCGATAGTGGATTTTAACCGGGAAGCACTTATATGGTATACGCGCTTCATAGATTTGCGGTGCTTGAAGTGATAGAATTTAACCTTGACACCCTTTCAATAAAGACAATTTCTTTTCTCTCCCTTGTAGCTTCTCAGTTTCGCCAAAGATTTGTGAGAACTTCTCATAAATCTTTGACGAAATTTTGAAAATGTCTTCAATTTTCAGTTTTTTTTCGAAGCACTCATTTATCACAGAATTGAACACAAATGAGTGAAGCACTCTATAATACTTAATTTCAGAGATTGCATATCCGAAAAAATCATATTTTTTTTTACAAAATATAGTGTTTTTGGATAAATCATATTTTTTTTTTTACAAAATATAGTGTTTTTGGATATTCATATATCATAGTTCTCTTATTGTATTTTTAAAAATTAAATATTTTTTTGAATCAAGTAAGGAATATATTAATTCAAAAAAGAAGTTATTACAAAGCAACCCCTAAGGGATTCAGCCTCTCAAGGAAGACATGACTAAAATGGCCAGCAAAGCCTATCTAGATCATCAATCTAGCTATCTGCTTTCTATAGTTAAGGTGCATCCACCCCCTGTAAACAATTCTATCTATGATGTCCTTTGTAACATTAGGTTGTCTATTACTATCAAACACTATAGTGTTCCGTAGGTGCCAAATACCATATACAGTTTCAGCGCAGGCAATCTTCAGTAAAAAGGCTCTCCATCCCTTCTTTTTTGTATTTGCGAGCATCCAGTTCTTCTCTGCAGTCCAACCCATCGGTTGTCTAGTTATTTGCAGCCATTCCATAACATCTTTCCAGATGCAATTAGTGACCCTGCACTCAAAAAACACATGATTAATTGACTCATCTTCAGCTTTGCACATGCTGCAGAGTCTGTCAGTAATGATAAAAATTAAATATTAAATGTATTCGAATAGACAGACCTAATATTTATGCATCATCAATGCAAAAAATATGTATATACCAACAATGTTTTTGTTGAAAAAAACAATAGGCAAATAGAAAAACGATTAAAATAAAATTATAAAAATATGAAAATACAACTAAATCAAATAAAATCAAATTAAGAGTCTACAAATTTTTTTCCAATTTTTTTAAAAAATATGAAAACAAAATAAATCAAATCAAATAGAATAACAAGGAATTTAAAAAAACAATGTCCTT